>NW_024098152.1:217500-650000 GCF_016545835.1 Crotalus tigris | reverse complement strand
CACGAGTCGTACAAAGAACATACGGACTGCTATCAAATTTGGAATTTATTTTATTCTTGGTTACAGCAAAGAAAGAAGGATTAGGAATTGAACATCTATTAGCTTAGCAAACTCCAGGCAACTTGTGGATTGGAAAAGTTAACATATGTTGATGGAAACAATCAATAAAAAAGATTGATACAGGAAGTCCACCAGTCATCAAAGAGCCAAGGTTGCCTACCCCTGCCTTAGCTATAGGATGGAGGCTATTCTCTATCTTTATTAACGGTATTAACACCTTATTAATAGGGCCAAGGGAGGCCCGTTTGCTGCAAGGCAGGCGCCGAAGAAGAAATCTGCTTCAAAAGTTTGCTAAGCTAATAGATGTTCAATTCCTAATCCTTCATTCTTTGCTCTAACCGAGAATAAAATAAATTCTTAAACCTAGTTAAGAAAGCCTAGGATGGCCTAATATTAATAATATTAATAAGTCCACCAGTCGTACAAAAAACATACGGACTGCTATCCAATTTGGAATTTATTTTATTCTTGGTTAGAGCAAAGAATGAAGGATTAGGAATTGAACATCTATCAGCTTAGCAAACTCCAGGCAACTTGTACATTAGAAAAGTTAACATATGTTGATGGAAAAAATTAATAAAAAAGATTGATACAGCAAGTCCACGAGTCATAAAAGAGCCAAGGTTGCCTACCCCCTGCCCTAACTCTAACCCTAAAACCCTAACCCTTTGACCTTACCCCTTGATTTTTGACCTGACCCCTCAACCTTTGACCTTCTTGCCCCAAAAGAGGGATAAATACAAATGCAACACAGCTACCGAAGTTGCCCCTGGGCTCAGAAAAACAGTGCTGACTCGATAGGACCCAAAAGGCTACCGGAATCACCCTGGGCTTCATCTGCCTCCCGCTTGCTGCAAAGCTACCCACTTACCTGTCTCGTACCCTCCTTTCCGTTTTGGATTCTGTTGCTAAGATGGCCCCGTAAGTCCTTTCTGACTAACACCACCACCACCACGGTCAAAAAGGAAAGCGTTAGGCCCGTAGGAAAGGGCCTTGTTTGCACAGCTAACCGGACTGTGAGACGGGACCCTGGAAGAAAAAGGGTAATCTTGCATCTCTTTGACCGAGCTTCGACCTCAAACTTATCCTGATGCTTACTTTGAACTGATTTCAATGGCGTAAGGTTCCTTCCGTTTCCCCTCGATGATTTAAAAAACAAAAGTACCGCTGTTGCAAGCAAGGGCCGTTACAGTTACGCTTTTGTGTTTTTTTTTTAAAGGGTGGACGGCAATTAACACTAACCGTTTTCAAAATCTGGTTTATGGTGATGTTTATTCCTAGAGTTTAGTACGCTAAGGTTTAAGATGTAATCTATCTTTATAGTTATTTCTAAGTTTACATTGGGTACGTTTGTTTCTAAGTTATTTTATATCTTGGCAGCTTTTGTTTCTTCTGCCATCAAAGTGCTTCTTAAAACGCTAACGCTGTAACCTACAAACCACATTAACGCAATTGAAATCGCTCTTAAAATTACAAAAGAGGATTGCTCAGAAATCAAAAGCTCGGCCAAAGAGATGCATTCTTACCTTGTCCCTAAATGCCCGGAAAGCGGGGCGTGAGCCTCACCCAAAGATGCTGTTGCACGGCCTGCCAGGTGTGCCAGAAAAGGCCCTTTCCGGTAGACTGCCAAGCTATGCTAGCGGGAAGGCCCTTGGAGAGGTCCTTCCCGCTATTTCCCACCAAAACTGCAATATTGAGAGGAGCGGTGGCCATCGCAACCTCCCACCCTGTTTCCCGCTTCCTCTTGGGGTTTTTACTGGGCTCCCAACCTTACTCCATTTCCAGCCCTGTCTCTTTAAAAGGAAAAGCCTTAACCTCACTGAAAGTGGCAAAAAAAGGGGAAACTTACCTGTTTCCCCCCATTCCTTTGTAACAGCCACAGCAGGGGGGGGGTGTCACCCATCCGGCAGAGGCTCTAGGCTGGAAATCCAGGGAGCGTGACCTCCTTTCTCCACTGCCTTTTCCAAAAAGGCTGAAGCTTTCAGCCGGCAGGCGTCCCCACCCTTCCTCCTGGCCGCTACATCAGTCGATGCAGCTGTGACTGGGGGAAGTTAGCAAAATTGCAAGCCGGACTCTGCAAAGACCCGGGTCTCCTGCTGCCCCCAGAGAGACCTGCTTTTCCTTTCTCTTACCTCTGGGCGGTGGGTGGGCTGTTTACGGCAACCTGGAGAGGAAAGGAAGGAATCTCCTACCCTTCCTAACCCTGACTTGTTTTGGACGAAGGTCTACAAAGTGAGATGGACGGCGAACAAAATAATAAAAGCCATTAGTTGCAGCTTCTAACGTCTCATCCCTTTTATCCATCCTTTAACTGATACACCTAGAAGGGAACGATAGGTTATACACATTTTCAAAATAATTGATATTGATAGTTTCTTAATAAAAATGCACACAATTTCAAATAGAGATTTGAGATTGCACCTAGATTAATACATAGGGATCTCTAAGAAATATAGTTTAGAAACACCAAACCTAAATAAAAACCTACATACGTACGATCTCCTTAAAGAAATAGCAGGGCAGGACAAACAAAACTATTCTCGAATAAAAACACTTGGATTTGCTTGAAGGGGGCGAGCGGGGTGCACTTTTAGGAGCAACCTCTTAAGGTGTAACACAGGGAAGCGCGATACGACTGGTTCTTCTACATCCGGGACTCGGGCGCTGGGAAAACACCATTCAACGGCTGCCTTGCTTGGCAGCCTTCGAGGAGACCCCCGAGACGGGTCGGAACCCCCTTCCCGACCCGGACGCCAAAAGCCTGGAGCGTGTCCCGCCGGCCCCGCCTCTAAAAAGGAGCTAAAAAGAAGCCGCGGCTGAGCTCGCGTAAACGACCCCGAAGTGTGTTATTAAAACAAGTTAACTTCGTCTCTACGTTCCCAATTTAGCCCCTATAGCTCAAAGGGAAAGAGCGCAAAGAGACCAGGTCTCGCAACTTCCGGCGCCGCCGCCGCCACCGGGTCTCGGTCGCATTCTTACAGACACCGGCGGCCAAAGGCCAGGAACGGCCAGGCGGACATCTTAGGGCAGAGGACCAAACGAGTGGCCGGGGAGGAGGCGGGGGAGGGGGAAGGTGGGGATCCCCCGCTAACTAGGTAACAGAGAAAGCCGGTATCTTTCTGGATTCAGGAAATGCGGGGATGGCTCGGCTCACCTGAGGCAGTAGCAGGCTTCCTTTTTTCTTTCCCAAGGCCTCGCCGGTAGACGTGCGCTCCGTCAACGTAGTGCAGAAAAGAGCACGGGAAAAAGCAGGGAACCGTGATGCACACGGACAGGAAGTTGGGGACGAATTCGGTGGATGGACAGGAACTCGGCCGTACTGGGAACGTCGTCGTCGTCGTCGGTGGTCATGCTACGGGACGGAAAACTGTGCCCTCCTGTGGTCAGAAATGGGTACTGCGGCCGCCGAAAAAAATAAAGCTTTTAAATGGGATTTTAAGGCTATTTATTTTCCCCCCGTCTTTATTAGTAACCTCTTATTAATATTAATAGGGCGACGGGAGGCCCTTTTGCCATTTTCAAAGATTTATTTCTTTTGGTGGCTGCTATACCCGGCTTGGCCACGGGAGGGCACTGTTTTCCCTCCCTTAGCGATAGCGGCATTGAGGCTGTGGAAAAGGCCTACGGTGGCCTCGATGGTAAATGTTGTGGGACGGGTATTGCGGCCGCCAAGGGAAATAAGCCTTTTGAATGGGGTTTTCAAGGCTTACCTCGTTGATCGGACGTGGAGTCCGCCCTGCCCAGAAGGTCCTCGGAAAAAAAGGAAGTGGAAGGATGATTAAGAAGGACGGACCGGAAGTCGGCAATATTGGGAAGGTCGCCATTCAACGACCCTGGAGGACGGCGAATTTGAGCGGAAAGGAAGTCAGACGTGATGAGGAGGTCTACCCGAAAGGAAGTAGGGGGAAAGATTAAAAACGAAGGAACGGAAGTCGGACATGATGGAAAGGTCCTTTTACCGCAGCAGGAACGGAAGTCGTTTACCGCAGCACCTGGGGGACGGCCGATGTCGACGGACAGGAAGCCCGCCGCCCAGAGAGGGCCTCTCGCAGATTACTCGTGAAGAACCAGAAGGGCGAGGGATGCGGCCCGTCCCTTTCGGAGGAGCATAGAGTGGCGACCTCTTGGCTGACGCTCTGCGCTTCGGGGTTTAGCTTCTCGGTGTCCCGATCCTGGGCAAAAGGCCTACGACGGCCACCACGTTAACGCTATGGGGCGGGAAACACTGCCCTCCTGTGGTCAAAAACGGGTAATGCTGCCGCCCAAAGAAATAAATACTTTTGAATAGCATTTGAAGCTTATTCTTCTCTATTTTTATTCTTAACGCCTTATTATTAATATTAACGTGGAGACGGGGGGCCCGGTCGTTGCGACACGGGCGCAGAAGAAATCCTGGTTCCAATCTTAAACCGAGTTAAGGCCTATCGTGGCTTATTCATATTAATAAGGTTTTAATAATCAAGAATAATCATCTTAAAGAGGTTTATTTATTTTTCTGGCCGCAGTATCTGATTTGACCAGTTTTCCGTCCCTTAGCAGGGCTGGCTCAGGAATTCTGGGAGTTGAAGTCCACCAGTCATCAAAGAGCCAAGGTTGCCTACCCCTGCCTTAGCTATAGGATGGAGGCCATTAAAAAGGCCTAGGATTACAGTGGTACCTGGAAAAATACTGATGGTCCGACAAAGGATGTGTATAAAAAGCAGATGGCCCAACAAAAATGTGGGTAAAAGAGAGGTTTGTTTTGCTTACAAGACAACTCTTAAATTTAGGATGGCCAGACATCCTGTTCCCAGCTCTGCACATGATATATTACTAACTGCCTGTCACATGGTATATCTAAATTGCTTAACACTTGATATATTGCTGATTGCTAAAAACATGAGGAGCTATCGATTATAGATCTGTCTAGTAGTTTTTCTATGTTAGAATAAGGACCTATAGAATGTAATGTGACCTGAAAATAACCCCCACCAGAAAGGGTTATAAAAATGGTCATCAATGTACAATCTGAGTTCAGATTCTTTAGCCATGATGGCTCTCTGAACCTGCGCAATAAACTTCCCTTTCCTGGAAAGAGCTGACTCAAGTTTGTTTTTCAATTCTACAACATTTTCTGGTACATTGGCCGGGAAAAGCTTGAGTGAGGCGATATTTCGCTGAGGACGGCTGGACCCTTCGGACCTGCTGGTAAGCCATCTCTGAACAATTCTCCAGGCGCCATGGGGGTGTGTTTCCTCCAGGAGACAGCTGTGGCTTCTCAGCAGAGCCGACAGTACTGAAGGCCAGTCCAAGAACCCTTTGGGAAAGGAAAGGAAGTCTGAACCAACTCCTGGCCAGGATGGGTGTAACTACAAGGCAGGCGAGTATGTGTTTAAAGTAATGGTACCTATCTCACTTGAAGATAGAAGAGGGGGCCTGATCACTCCCCTGGACTCGGGACGGCGATCCTAATGAATTCCGTGTTAGGTTGTGTGGGTGGTTAAGCCAGTGCATTCCCTACTAGTGACCGCCGGCGCTGTAGGTCATTGGCAGTGTGTTAGGATGAGGGGCGTAGTATGGATGTGGGGTGGCCCCCAGAGGGGACTTTTAAGAAAACTATCCTAACCAATTTCAGTATATAGATCAGTGGGGGGATGCAGTAGCAGGACGAGCTGATGAGTTATTGCAATGTCAGGCTGAAATGGTTCGTTTGTGTGTGGCTAGACCCAAAGAAAAAAAAAAAAGCTTCAAGTACAAACTAAAAGAGTGAAAGATGTGAAGATTTCAGAAACTAAGGTGTCAGATGCTAAGAAGGAGTTAAGGATGGAGGTAGAGGAGTTGATTCTCAGACCTCCTCCCTACGTTCCACCTTTCTCCCCCCCCCCCCCAGTGCCGCAGCAGCCGCTCTGACGGAGGAAGGGCTGATTGCCCCTGCTGTGTCCGAAGAAAGGCAGCCAGTGGCATTTTTATCTAAAATTGACATTTGGGGACATCTTGGTGGTGAGCATTTCTTATCAAGGGTGGACAATTTTAATCAGGAAGCCTTGGTATACACTTGTTCATAGCAAAGTGGTTTTCAGTTGTGGATTTGAAAGATGCTTTTTTCACGATTCCTATTCACAAGGCTAGCCAGCCGTTGTTTGCTTTTGAATGGGAGGGAGAACAAAAGAATGCCTTTAGGGAAGTGAAACGAGCTCTCACATCAGCTCCAGCTTTAGCCTTGCCTAACTTAGAGAAGCCTTTCAATTTGTATGTTGATACCAGGAAGAATGTTGCCTTGGGGGTGTTAACTCAACAATTAGGACAGTGGCAACACCCGGTGGCTTACTTATCTAAGCAATTAGATGGGGTTGCCCAAGGCTGGCCACATTGTCTGAAGGTTCTTGCTGCTATAGCAGTCCTTTTACAGGACTGTAATAAATTGACCTTCTCATGTTCCATAAGTGTCCACCCCCCTCATGCCGTTCATTCTATCTTGGATAATAAAGGGCATTTGTGGATCAGCAGTCAAAGGCTTTTTAAGTATCAGGCGATGATGATTGAAAATCCTCAAGTGAAATTAGTGGAGATGGGAAGGACCTTATGGAGTAATAATGGCCTCTCCTTTAGCAATAAAGATTGCAGAATCTAAATCTTGGATTCACTGGACCAGAGTTAAAGCAGCTGCAGAACCTCTGTGGATAGTGAACAGGGACCCCAAGGTTCCCACCAAACTCACTCTTAAACGTGTTTAGTATGTTTAATGAATATTTTATTGTTTGTAAACCAGATATTGTATTAGCACAAGTGTATCCTGCACATATATCTACGGCTGTCTGGCTGAAATTCAACCCCCTGCTAAGCCACACCCGGAAGCTGGCTTTCTACACACGGGAGAAGAAAGGATGAAAGGCTTCCTTCTGCTTTTATATAGTACTATTGTTGCATGTAATAATGTTTGTCTTTCTAATTTAGGCCAATGGACCAAGCCAGAAGAAGCTCCACGCCTTATCCAATCTTATGCTATAGGCACGGGCACTTGTAAAGGTCACCCCCCTATTGGATTTTCCCCAGAATGCTGGAATGGTAGCTGGCCTCATCCTTGTCAATTTCCCCAAGCATTTGACAGAATAGTTAAAGAAGCCTGTATTACAAGACCACCTGTCAATCCCGAAGCCTGTCAGTATGTTGGGTATATTCTTAGGAAAGGCATATGTGTAAAGGCCCCATATAAGAAGCCTCCTCCTCCTGTTACTCTGGAGTGTGGGCCTCCCTTATTCTGGGGATGGGAGCGGGTCACCCTAGTCTCGCAGTTGAAGACGGGATGGAAGGGGACTTGCATCGTACATGTTATCCCGGTGGAATTTGGAATAACTATCCAAAGACCCCCGAGGAAGCGCCCAGAGAGAAAACGAAGCAGAAGGTCCCATCAGAATAAGGATATGCCCCATCCATTGGAGTCAAGGATGCAATACAATTTGTGGGTCCAATTGGCTAAACTAGCCAACACAACTGATTTTTTTTTGCCTTTCTGAAGCATATGACATGGAGAATCTGCTGTCCACATGTTTAATACCCGTATGTGTTCCTGTCACAGCAGCCAAGGAGTTCAGTCATCACGAGTTTAAAGAACATATAGGCTATGAAACAATGTACAGCTGGGGTCACATTTCCAAGTTTCTACCCACTGATGCTTTAGCTTTACATACTCCTAATGTAGCCATTCCAGAAGACTTACAATGTGCACATATCACGGGGTGTGAGCAGAATACACCTTCACCTCATTGCCTGAAAGTGAGCCAAGAAAGCTAAATTGCACATCTTTCCAAACAGTGTCTTTTGGGTATGCAAACATATGGTTACCTAAAGGGTGGTTCTTCACATGTGGGAATTCCAGAGACAAGAGTATAACAACATACATACATCAGACCCAAGTGTTATGGAATGAAACTTATCTGCATAGATGAGATAAGTCTCATCAGGGGGGAATAAAGTGGTACCTGGAAAAATACTGGTCCGACAAAGGATGTGTATAAAAAGCAGATGGCCCAACAAAAATGTGGGTAAAAGAGAGGTTTGTTTTGCTTACAAGACAACTCTTAAATTTAGGATGGCCAGATATCCTGTTCCCAGCTCTGCACATGATATATTACTAACTGCCTGTCACATGGTATATCTAAATTGCTTAACACTTGATATATTGCTGATTGCTAAAAACATGAGGAGCTATCGATTATAGATCTGTCTAGTAGTTTTTCTATGTTAGAATAAGGACCTATAGAATGTAATGTGACCTGAAAATAACCCCCACCAGAAAGGGTTATAAAAATGGTCATCAATGTACAATCTGAGTTCAGATTCTTTAGCCATGATGGCTCTCTGAACCTGCGCAATAAACTTCCCTTTCCTGGAAAGAGCTGACTCAAGTTTGTTTTTCAATTCTACAACAGGATGGACTCCAAGCCAAAGCTATGGGACAGAAAACTGTGCCCTCCTATAGTCAAAAATGGGTATTGCGGCCACCCAAAGAAATAAACCTTTTTAATGGCATTTTAAAATGACGGTATTCTCTATCTTTATTAACGGTATTAACACCTTATTAATAGACGAAGGTCTACAAAGTTAGATGGCCGGCGAAAAAATTAATAAATGCCATTAGTTGCAACTTCTCATGTCTCATCCCTTTTATCCATCCTTTAAATGATAAACCTATAAGGGAACGATAGGTTATATACTTTTTCAAAATAAACTACATTTATTTTTATATTGATCCTTTCGTAATAAAAATGCACAATATTTCAAATAGATATTTGATATTGCGCTTATATTAATACATAGGTATCTCTAAGAAATATAGTTTAGAAACACCAAACCTAAATACAAACCTACATCCGTACGATCTCCTTAAAGAAAAGGAAGGGCAGGACAAACAAAACTATTCTTGAATAAAAACATCTGGGTTTGCTTGAAGGGGGCGAGCGGGGTGCACTTTTAGGAGCAACCTCTTCAGGTGTAACACAGGGAAGCGCGATACGACTGGATCATGGAGAAAGCTAGGGAGTTCCAGAAAAACATCTACTTCTGCTTCATTGACTATGCTAAAGCCTTTCATTGTGTGGATCAGAACTAATTGTGGCAAGTTCTTAAAGAGATGGGAATACCAGACCATCTTATTTGTCTCTTGAGAAACCTATATCCGGGTCAAGAAGCAACAGTGAGAACTGGACACGGAACCTCGGATGGGTTCAAAATTGGAAAAGGAGTCCGGCAAGGCTGTATACTGTCGCCCTGCCTATTTAACTTATATGCAGAGCACATCATGAGAAAGGCAGGGCTAGATGAAACAAAAGTTGGAATTAAGATTGCCGGGAGAAATATCAACAACCTAAGAGATGCAGATGATACCACTCTAAGGGCAGAAAGTGAAGAGGAACTAAGGAGCCTCTTGATGCGGGTGAAGAAGGAGAGTGCAAGAGTTGGCTTGACTGAACATTAAGAAAACCAAAATCATGGCATCCGGCCCACTCAATTCCTGGCAAAGAGATGGGGAAGAAATGGAGGTGCTGACAGATTTTATTTTTCTGGGCTCCAAGATCACCTCAGATGGGGACTGCAGCCAAGAAATTAAAAGACGCTTGCTCCTGGGAAGGAAAGCTATGGCAAATCTAGACAGCGTACTAAAAAGCAGAGACATCACCCTGCCAACAAAAGTGCGTATGGTCCAGGCCATGGTTTGCCCAGTTGCAATGTATGGCTGTGAAAGTTGGACCATAAGAAAGGCTGAGCGCCAAAGAATGGAGGCCTTTGAACTATGGTTCTGGAGAAGACTCCTGCGAGTCTCTTGGACTGCAAGGCGTTCAAACCGGTTAGTCCTAGAAGAGATCAACTCCGACTGCTCTTTAGAAAGCCAGATCCTGAAATTGAAACTCAAATACTTTGGCCACCTAATGAGAAGGAAGGACTCACTGGAGAAGCGACTAATGCTGGGACAGATGGAGGGCAATAGAAGAACGGGACGACAGAGAATGAGGTGGCTGGATGGAGTCACTGAAGCAGTAGGTGTGAACTTAAATGGACTCCAGAAGATGGTAGAGGACAGGAAGACCTGGAGGAACATTGTCCATAGGGTCGCGATGGGTCGGACACGACTTCGCAATTAACAACAACAAAAGAAATAAACCTTTTTAATAGCATTTTAAAATGACGGTATTCTCTATCTTTATTAACGGTATTAACACCTTATTAATAGGGCCAGGGGAGGCCCGTTTGCTGCAATGCAGGCGCGGAAGAAGAAATCTGCTTCAAAAGTTTGCTAAACTCATAGATGTTCAATTCCTAATCCTTCATTCTTTGCTCTAACCGAGAATAAAATAAATTCTTAAACCTAGTTAAGAAAGCCTAGGATGGCCTAATATTAATAATATTAATAAGTCCACGAGTCGTACAAAGAACATACGGACTGCTATCCAATTTGGAGTTTATTTTATTCTTGGTTAGAGCAAAGAATGAAGGATTAGGAATTGAACATCTATCAGCTTAGCAAACTCCAGGCAACTTGTGGACTGGAAAAATTAACATATGTTGATGGAAAAAATTAATAAAAGATTGATACAGGAAGTCCACGAGTCATAAAAGAGCCAAGGTTGCCTACCCCTGCTCTAACCGTAACCCTAAAACCCTAACCCTAACCCTTTGACCTGACCCCTTGATTTTTGACCTGACCCCTCAACCTTTGACCTTCTTGCCCCAAAAGAGGGATAAAGACAAATGCAACACAGCTACTGAAGTTGCCCCTGGGCTCGGAAAAACAGTGCTGACTCGATAGGACCCAAAAGGCTACCGGAATCACCCTGGGCTTCATCTGCCTCCCGCTTGCTGCAAAGCTACTCGCTTACCTGTCTCGTGCCCTCCTTTCCGTTTTGGATTCTGTTGCTATGATGGCCAGGCAAATCCTTTCTGACTACCACCACCACCACCACCCCAGCCAAAAAGGAAAGTGTTAGGCCCGTAGGAAAGGGCCTTGTCTGCACAGCTAACAGGACTGTGCGACAGGACCCTGGAAGAACAGGGTAATCTTGCATCTCTTTGACCGAGCTTCGACCTGAAACTTATCCTTGTGCTTACTTTGAACTGATTTCAATGACATAAGGTTCCTCCCGTTTCCCCATGATGATTTAAAAAAACCAAAAGTACAGCTGTTGCAAGCAGGCGCCGTTACAGTTACGCTTTGGTGTTTTTTATTTTAAAAGGGTGGACAGCAATTAACGCTAACCGTTTTCAAAATCTGGTTTACAGTGATGTTTATTCCTAGAGTTTAGTACGCTAAGGTTTAAGATGTAATCTATCTTTATAGTTATTTCTAATTTTACATTGGGTACGTTTGTTTCTAAGTTATTTTATATCTTGGCAGCTTTTGTTTCTTCTGCCATCAAAGTGCTTCTTAAAACGCTAACGCTGTAACCTACAAATCACATTAACACAATTGAAATCGCTCTTAAAATTACACAAGAGGATTGCTCAGAAATCAAAAGCTCGGCCAAAGAGATGCGTTCCTTCCTTGTCCCTAAATGCCCGGAAAGCGGGGCCCGTGAGCATCACCCAAACATGCTGTTGCACGGCCTGCAAGGTGTGCCAGAAAAGGCCCTTTCCGGTAGACTGCCAAGCTATGCTAGCGGGAAGGCCCTTGGAGAGGTCCTTCCCGCTATTTCCCACCAAAACTGCAATATTGAGAGGAGCGGTGGCCATCGCAACCTCCCACCCTGTTTCCCGCTTCCTCTTGGGGTTTTTACTGGGCTCCCAACCTTACTCCATTTCCAGCCCTGTCTCTTTAAAAGGAAAAGCCTTAACCTCACTGAAAGTGGCAAAAAAAAGGGGAAACTTACCTGTTTCCCCCCAGTTCCTTCTTAACAGCCACAGCAAGGGGGGGGGCACCCATCCGGCGGAGGCTCTAGGCTGGAAATCCAGAGAGCGTGACCTCCTTTCTCCACTGCCTTTTCCAAAAAGGCTGAAGCTTTCAGCCGGCAGGCGTCCCCACCCTTCCTCCTGGCCGCTACATCAGTCGATTCAGCTGTGACTGGGGGAAGTTAACAAAATTGCAAGCCGGACTCTGCAAAGACCCGGGTCTCCTGCTGCCCCCAGAGAGACCTGCTTTTCCTTTCTCTTACTTTTGGGCGGTGGGTGGGCTGTTTACGGCAACCTGGAGAGGAAAGGAAGGAATCTCCTACCCTTCCTAACCCTGACTTGTTTTGGACGAAGGTCTACAAAGTGAGATGGACGGCGAACAAAATAATAAAAGCCATTAGTTGCAGCTTCTAACGTCTCATCCCTTTTATCCATCCTTTAACTGATAAACCTAGAAGGGAACGATAGGTTATACACATTTTCAAAATAAACTGCATTTATTTTTATATTGATCGTTTCTTAATAAAAATACACACAATTTCAAATAGAGATTTGAGATTGCACCTAGATTAATACATAGGGATCTCTAAGAAATATAGTTTAGAAACACCAAACCTAAATAAAAACCTACATACGTACGATCTCCTTAAAGAAATAGCAGGGCAGGACAAACAAAACTATTCTCAAATAAAAACACTTGGATTTGCTTGAAGGGGGCGAGCGGGGTGCACTTTTAGGAGCAACCTCTTAAGGTGTAACACAGGGAAGCGCGATACGACTGGTTCTTCTACATCCGCGACTCGGGCGCTGGGAAAACACCATTCAACGGCTGCCTTGCTTGGCAGCCTTCGAGGAGACCCCCGAGACGGGTCGGAACCCCCTTCCCGACCCGAACGCCAAAAGCCTGGAGCGTGTCCCGCCGGCCCCGCCTCTAAAAAGGAGCTAAAAAGAAGCCGCGGCTTAGCTCGCGTAAACGACCCCGAAGTGTGTAATTAAAACAAGCTAACTTCGTCTCTACGTTCCCAATTTAGCCCCTATAGCTCAAAGGGAAAGAGCGCAAAGAGACCAGGTCTCACAACCTCCGGCGCCGCCGCCGCCACCGGTTCTCGGTCGCATTCTTACTGACACCGGCGGCGAAAGGCCAGGAACGGCCAGGCGGACATCTTAGGGCAGAGGACCAAACGAGTGGCCGGGGAGGAGGCGGGGGAGGGGGAAGGTGGGGATCCCCCGCTAACTAGGTAACAGAGAAAGCCGGTATCTTTCTGGAATCAGGAAATGCGGGGATGGCTCGGTTCACCTGAGGCTGTAGCAGGCTTCCTTTTTTCCTTCCCGAGGCCTCGCCGGTAGACGTGCGCTCCGTCAACGTAGTGCAGAAAAGAGCACGGGAAAAAGCAGGGAACCGTGCTGCAAACGGACAGGAAGTTGAGGACGAATTCGGTGGATGGACAGGAACTCGGCCGTACTGGGAACGTCGTCGTCGTCGTCGGTGGTCATGCTACGGGACGGAAAACTGTGCCCTCCTGTGGTCAAAAACGGGTACTGCGGTCGCCGAAAAAAATAAAGCTTTTAAATGGGATTTTAAGGCTATTTATTTCCCACCCGTCTTTATTAGTAACCTCTTCTTAATATTAATAGGGCGACGGGAGGCCCTTTTGCCATTTTCAAAGGTTTATTTCTTTCGGTGGCTGCTATACCCGGCTTGGCCACGGGAGGGCACTGTTTTCCCTCCTTAGCGATAGCGGCATTGAGGCCGTGGAAAAGGCCTACGGTGGCCTCGATGGTAAATGCTATGGGACGGGTATTGCGGCCGCCAAGGGAAATAAGCCTTTTGAATGGGGTTTTCAAGGCTTACCTCGTTGATCGGACGTGGAGTCCGCCCTGCCCAGAAGGTCCTCGGAAAAAAAGGAAGTGGAAGGATGATTAAGAAGGACGGACCGGAAGTCGGCCATATTGGGAAGGTCGCCATTCAACGACCCTGGAGGACGGCGAATTTGAGCGGAAAGGAAGTCAGACGTGATGAGGTCTACCCGAAAGGAAGTAGGGGGAAAGATTAAAAACGAAGGAACGGAAGTCGGGCATGATGGAAAGGTCCTTTTACCGCAGCACCTGGGGGACGGCCGATACCGACAGACAGGAAGCCCGAGAGGGCCTCTCGCAGATTTCTCGTCAAGAACCAGCCGGCGGACATGCGCAGAAGGCCGAGGGAAGCGGCCCGTCCCTTTCGGAGGAGCATAGAGTGGCGACCCTTTGGCTGACGCTCTGCGCTTTGGGGCTTAGCGTCTCGGTGTCCCGATCCTGGGCAAGTGGCCTACGACGGCCTCCCTGTTAATGCTATGGGACGGGAAACACTGCCCTCCTGTGGTCAAAAACGGGTAATGCTGCCGCCCAAAGAAATAAATACTTTTGAATAGCATTTGAAGCTTATTCTTCTCTATTTTTATTCTTAACGCCTTATTATTAATATTAACGTGGCGACGGGGGGCCCGGTCTGTGCGACACGGGCGCAGAACAAATCCTGGTTCCAATCTTAAACCGAGTTAAGGCCTATCGTGGCTTATTCATATTAATAAGGTTTTAATAATCAAGAATAATCATCTTAAAGAGGTTTATTTATTTTTCTGGCCGCAGTATCTGATTTGACCAGTTTTCCGTCCCTTAGTAGGGCTGGCTCAGGAATTCTGGGAGTTGAAGTCCACCAGTCATTAAAGAGCCAAGGTTGCCTACCCCTGCCTTAGCTATAGGATGGAGGCCATTAAAAAGGCCTAGGATGGACTCCAAGCCATTGGAGGAAAATTCCACTTAGTGCTAGGGTTATATCACCATGAACTCCTAGAACAAAATGGACATCGCCAACAAACTCCGAGTGCTTGGCTATAGTTAGGAGGGCACTGATTTTTCTAGGCTGCCCTATCTATGTTTCCTGGTAAAATACATAGGAAAATCTCATTGGAGGAAAATTCCAATTAGGGCCTCCTGCTTGAGCAGGCGGCTGGACTAGAAGACCTCCGAGGTCCCTTCCAGCTGTATTCTGACAGAATTTTCCTCCAATGGGATTTTCCCACGTATTTTACCAGGAAACATAGATATGGCAGCCTAGAAAAATCAGTGCCCTCCTAACCAGACCCAAGCACTGAGTTCGTTGGCGATGTCCATTTTGCTCTAGGACAGTGGTTCTCAACCTGTGGGTCGGGACCCCATTTGGGGTCGAACGACCATTTCATGGGGGTCGCCAAACAAGGCTGTCCGCCATTTTTTTTCCCCTTTTCTTTGGCCATGCCTCTGGCACCCGGTGATGTATAAGTGGTTGGGGGTCACCACAACATGGGGAACTGTATTATGGGGTCGCGGCATTAGAAAGGTTGAGAACCACTGCTCTAGGAGTTCATGGTGACCTAACCCTAAGAGGAATTTTCCTCCTATGGACTTTTCCCATGTATTTTACCAGGAAACATAGATAGGGCAGCCTAGAAAAGTCAGTGCCCTCCTAACCATACCCAAGCACTCCTAGTTTGTTGGCGATGTCCATTTTGCTCTAGGAGTTCATGATGACCTAACCCTAACCCTAAGTGGAATATTCCTCCTATGGGATTTTCCCATGTAGTTTACCAAGAAACATAGATAGGGCAGGCTAGAAAAGGAACTGTCCTACTAACCATACGAAAGCAATCCGAGTTTGTTGGCGGTGTCCATTTTGCTCTATGAGTTCATGGTGACCTAACCCTAACCCTAAGTGGAATTTTCCTCCTATGCGATCTTCCCATATAGTTTACCAGGAAACATAGATAGGGTAGGCTAGAAAAGTAACTGTCCTACTAACCATACATAAGAACACCGAGTTTGTTGGTGATGTCCATTTTGCTCTATGAGTTCATGGTGACCTAACCCTAACCCTAAGTGGAATTTTCCTCTTATGGGATTTTCATATGTAGTTTACCAGGAAACATAGATATGGTAGGCTAGAAAAGTAGCTGTCCTACTATCCATATGCAAGAACACGGAGTTTCTTAGCGATGTCCATTTTGCTCTATGAGTTCATGGTGATCTAACCCTAACGTTAAGTGGAATTTTCCTCCTATGGGATTTTCCCATGTAGTTTACCAGGAAACATACATAGCGCAGCCTAGAAAAGTAAGTGCCCTCCTAACCATACCCAAGCACTCCGGGTTTGTTGGCGCTGTCCATTTTGCTCTGTGAGTTCATGGTGACATAACCCTAACCGTAAGTGGAATTTTCCACCTATGGGATTTTCCCATATATTTTACCAGGAAACCTACATAGGGCGGCCTAGAAAATTAAGAGCCCTCGTAACCATACTCAAGCACTCCAAGTTTGTTGGCGGTGTCCATTTTGCTCTATCAATTCATTGTGACGTAACCCTAACCCTAAGTGGAATTTTCCTCTTATGGGATTTACCCATGTATTTTATCAGGAAATATACATAGGGCAGCCAAGAAAAGTAAGTGCCCTCCTAAGTATACCCAAGCACTCCGAGTTTTTTGGCAGCTTCCATTTTGCCGTATGAGTTCATGGTAACCTAACCCTAACCCTAAGTGGAATTTTCCTCCTATGGGATTTTCCCATGTATTTTACCAGGAAACATAGGGCAGGCTGGAAAATAAGTGCTCTCCTAACCACACCGAAGCACTCTGAGTTTGTTGGCGGTGTCCATTTTGCTGTACGAGTTCATGGTTAATTAACCCTAACCCTAAGTGGAATTTTCCCCCTATGGGATTTTCCCATATATTTTACCAGGATACATAGATAACGCAGCCTAGAAAAGTAAGTGGCCTCCTAACCACACCGAAGCACTCTGAGTTTGTTGGCGGTGTCCATTTTGCTCTGTGAGTTCATGGTGACCTAACCCTAACCCTAAGAGGAATTTTCCTCCTATGGACTTTTCCCATGTAGTTTACCAGGAAACATAGATAGGGCAGGCTAGAAAAGTAACTGTCCTACTAACCATACCCAAGCACTCTGAGTTTGTTGGCGCTGTCCATTTTGCTCTATGAGTTCATGGGGATCTAACCCTACCCCTAAGTGGAATTTTCCTCCTAAGGGACTTTCCCATATATTTTACCAGGAAACCTAAATAGGGCGGCCTAGAAAATTAAGTGCCCTCCTAACCAAACCCAAGCACTCCAAGTTTGTTGGCGGGGTCCATTTTGCTCTGTGAGTTCATGGTGACCTCACCCTAACCCTAAGTGGAATTTTCCTCCTATGGGATTTTCCCATGTAGTTTACCAGGAAACCTAAATAGGGCGGCCTAGAAAATTAAGTTCCCTCCTAACCATACCCAAGAACTCCGAGTTTGTTGGCGGTGTCCATTTTGCTCTGTGAGTTCATGGTTACTTAACCCTAACCCTAAGTGGAATTTTCCTCCTATTGGGATTTTCCCATGTAGTTTACCAGGAAACATAGAGAGGGCAGGGTAGAAAAGTAACTGTCCTACTATCCATATGCAAGAACACGGAGTTTGTTAGCGATGTCCATTTTGCTCTATGAGTTCATGGTGACCTACCCCTAAGTGGAATTTTCCTTCTATGGGATTTTCCCATGTAGTTTACCAAGAAACATAGATAGGGCAGGCTAGAAAAGGAACTGTCCTACTAACCATACGCAAGCAATCCGAGTTTGTTGGCAGTGTCCATTTTGCTCTTTGAGTTCATGGTGACCTAACCCTAACCCTAAGTGGAATTTTCCTCCTATGCGATCTTCCCATATAGTTTACCAGGAAACATAGATAGGGTAGGCTAGAAAATTAACTGTCCTACTAACCATACATAAGAACATCGAGTTTGTCGGTGATACCCATTTTGCTCTATGAGTTCATGGTGACCTAACCCTAACCCTAAGTGGAATTTTCCTCCTATGGGATTTTCCCTGGATATTTTACCAGGATACATAGATAGCGCAGCCTAGAAAAGTAATTGGCCTCCTAACCATACCCAAGCACTCTGTTTGTTGGCGGTGACCATTTTGCTCTATGAGTTCATGGTGACCTCACCCTAACCCTCCTATTGGATTTTCCCATGTAGTTTACCAGGAAACCTAAATAGGGCGGCCTAGAAAATGAAGTGCCCTCCTAACCATACACAAGCACTCCGAGTTTGTTGGCGGTGTCCATTTTGCTCTATGAATTCATAGTGACCTAACCCTAATCCTAAGTGGAATTTTCCTCCTATGGGATTTTCCAATGTAGTTTACCAGGAAACATAGATAGGGCAGGCTAGAAAAGTAACTGTCCTACTAACCATACCCAAGCACTCCGAGTTTGTTGGCGCTGTCCATTTTACTCTATGAGTTCATGGGGATCTAACCCTAACCCTAAGTGGAATTTTCCTCCTATGGGACTTTCCCATATATTATACCAGGAAACCTAAATAGGGCGGCCTAGAAAATTAAGTGCCCTCCTAACCAAACCCAAGCACTCCGAGTTTGTTGGCGGGGTCCATTTTGCTCTGTGAGTTCATGGTGACCTCACCCTAACCCTAAGTGGAATTTTCCTCCTATAGGATTTTCCCATGTAGTTTACCAGGAAACCTAAATAGGGCGGCCTAGAAAATTAAGTTCCCTCCTAACCATACCCAAGAACTCCGAGTTTGTTGGCGGTGTCCATTTGGCTCTGTGAGTTCATGGTGACTTAACCCTAACCCTAAGTGGAATTTTCCACCTATTGGGATTTTCCCATGTAGTTTACCAGGAAACATAGAGAGGGCAGGGTAGAAAAGTAACTGTCCTACTATCCATACGCAAGAACACGGAGTTTGTTAGCGATGTCCATTTTGCTCTATGAGTTCATGGTGACCTAACCCTAACCCTAAGTGGAATTTTCCTTCTATGGGATTTTCCCATGTAGTTTACCAAGAAACATAGATAGGGCAGGCTAGAAAAGGAACTGTCCTACTAACCATATGCAAGGAATCGGAGTTTGTTGGCGGTGTCCATTTTGCTCTTTGAGTTCATGGTGACCTAACCCTAACCCTAAGTGGAATTTTCCTCCCATGCGATCTTCCCATATAGTTTACCAGGAAACATAGATAGGGTAGGCTAGAAAATTAACTGTCCTACTAACCATACATAAGAACACCGAGTTTGTCGGTGATGTCCATTTTGCTCTATGAGTTCATGGTGACCTAACCCTAACCCTAAGTGGAATTTTCCTCTTATGGGATTTTCATATGTAGTTCACCAGGAAACATAGATATGGTAGGCTAGAAAAGTAGCTGTCCTACGATCCATACGAAAGAACACGGAGTTTGTTAGCGATGTCCATTTTGCTCTATGAGTTCATGGTGACCTAACCCTAACGTTAAGTGGAATTTTCCTCCTATGGGATTTTCCCATGTAGTTTACCAGGAAACATAGATAGGGCAGGCTAGAAAAGTAACTGTCCTACTAACCATACCCAAGCACTCCGAGTTTTTTGGCACTGTCCATTTTGCTCTATGAGTTCATGGTGAGCTAACCCTAACCCTAAGTGGAATTTTCCTACTATGGGATTTTCCCATGTATTTTACCAGGATACATAGATAGCGCAGGCTAGAAAAGTAATTGGCCTCCTAACCATACCCAAGCACTCTCAGTTTGTTGGCGGTGTCCATTTTGCTCTATGAGTTCATGGTGACCTAACCCTAACCCTAAGTGGAATTTTCCTCCTATGGGATTTTCCGATGTAGTTTACCAGGAAACATAGATAGCGCAGCCTAGAAAAGTAAGTGCCCTCCGAACCACACCCAATCACTCTGAGTGTGTTGGCGCTGTCCATTTTGCTCTATGAGTTCAGGGTGACCTAACCCTAACCTTTAGTGGAATTTTCCTCCTATGGGATTTTCCCATGTATTTTACCAGGATACATAGATAGCGAAGCCTAGAAAACAAATTGCCGTCCTAATCTTCCCGAAGCACACCGGGTTTGTTGGCGGTGTCCATTTTGCTCTACGAGTTCATGGTTAATTAACCCTAACCCTAAGTGGGATTTTCCCCCATGGGATTTTCCCATGTATTTTACCAGGATACATAGATAGCGCAGCCTAGAAAAGTAAGTGGCCTCCTAACCACACTCAAGCACTCTGAGTTTGTTGGCGGTGTCCATTTTGCTAAGTGAGTTAATGGTGACCTAACCCTAACCCTAAGTGGAATTTTCATCCTATGGGATTTCCCCATATACTTTACCAGGAAACCTAAATAGGATGGCCTATAAAATTAAGTTCCCTCCTAACCATACCCAAGCACTCCGAGTTTGTTGGCGCTGTCCATTTTGCTCTGTGAATTCATAGTGACCTAACCCTAAGTGGAATTTTCCTCCTATGGGATTTTCCCATGTAGTTTACCAAGAAACATAGATAGGGCACTTTAGAAAAGGAACTGTCCTACTAACAATACCCAAGCAATCCGAGTTTGTTGGCGCTGCCCATTTTGCTCTGTGAGTTCATGGTGACCTAACCCTCACCCTAAGTGGAATTTTCCTCCTATGGGATTTTCCTATGTAGTTTACCAGGAAACCTAAATAGGGCGGCCTAGAAAATTAAGTTCTCTCCTAACCATACAGAAGAACTCCGAGTTTGTTGGCGGTGTCCATTTTGCTCTGTGAGTTCATGGTGACTTAACGCTAAGCCTATCTGGAATTTTCCTCCTATGGGATTTTCCCATGTAGTTTACCAGGAAAGATAGATAAGTCAGCCTAGAAAACTAAGTGCCCTCTTAACCATAGCCAAGCATTCCGAGTTTGTTGGCGGCTTCAATTTTGCTCTATGAGTTCATGGTAACCTAACCCTAACCCTAAGAGGAAATTTCCTCCTATGGGATTTTCCCATGTATTTTACCAGGAAACATAGAGAGGGCAGCCTAGAAAAGTAAGTGCCCTCCTAACCATACCCAAGCACTCCGAGTTTGTTGGCAGCTTCCATATTGCTCTTTGAGTTCATGGTGACCTAACCCTAACCCTAAGTGGAATTTTCCTTTTATGGGATTTTCCTTTGTATTTTACCAGGAAACATAGATAGGGCAGCCTAGAAAATAAGTGCCCTCCTAAGCATACACAAGCACTCCGAGTTTGTTGGCGGCTTCCAGTTTGCTCTATGAGTTCATGGTAACCTAACCCTAACCCTAAGAGGAAATTTCCTCCTATGGGATTTTCCCATGTATTTTACCAGGAAACATAGAGAGGGCAGCCTAGAAAAGGTAAGTGCCCTCCTAACCATACCCAAGCACTCTGAGTTTGTTGGCAGCTTCCATTTTGCTCTATGAGTTCATGGTGACCTAACCCTAACCCTAAGTGGAATTTTCCTCCTATGGGATTTTCCCCTGTATTTTATCAGGAAACATAGAAAGGGAAGCCTAGAAAATAAGTGCCCTCCTAACTATACTCAAGCACTCTGAGTTTGTTGGCGGTGTCCATTTTGCTCTTTGAGTTCATGGTGACCTAACCCTAACCCTAAGTGGAATTTTCCTCCTATGGGATTTTCCCATGTATTTTACCAGGAAACATAGATAGGGCAGCCTAGAAAAGTAAGTGCCCTCCTAACTATACCCAAGCACTCCGAGTTTGTTGGTGGTGTCCATTTTGCTCTTTGAGTTCATGGTGACCTAACCCTAACCCTAAGTGGAATTTTCCTCGTATGGGATTTTCCCATGTATTTTGCGAGGAAAGCTAGATAAGTCAGCCTAGAAAACTAAGTGCCCTCCTAACCATAGCCAAGCACTCCGGGTTTGTTGGCGGCTTCCATTTTGCTCTATCAATTCATGGTGACCTAACCCTAACCCTAAGTGGAATTTTCCTCCTATGGGATTTTCCCATGTAGTTTACCAGGAAACATAGATAGGGCAGACTAGAAAAGTAACTGTCCTACTAACCATACCCAAGCACTCCAAGTTTTTTGTCACTGTCCATTTTGCTCTATGAGTTCATGGTGACCTAACCCTAACCCTAAGTGGAATTTTCCTCCTATGGGATTTTCCCATGTAGTTTACCAGGAAACATGGATAGGTCATCCTAGAAAAGTAAGTGCCCTCCTAACTATACCCAAGTACTCCGAGTTTGTTGGCGGTGTCCATTTTGCTCTTTGAGTTCATGGTGACCTAACCCTAACCCTAAGTGGAATTTTCCTTTTATGGGATTTTCCATTGTATTTTACCAGGAAACATAGATAGGGCAGCCTAGAAAATAAGTGCCCTCCTAAGCATAAACAAGCACTCCGAGTTTGTTGGCGGCTTCCAGTTTGCTCTATGAGTTCATGGTGACCTAACCCTAACCCTAAGTGGAATTTTCCTCCTATGGGATTTTCCCATGTACTTTACCAGGAAACATACAGAGGACAGCCTAGAAAATAAGTGCCCTCCTAACCATACACAAGCACTCCGATTTTGTTGGCGGTGTCCATTTTGCTCTATCAATTCATTGTGACCTAACCCTAACCCTAAGTGGAATTTTCCTCTTATGGGATTTACCCATGTATTTTATCAGGAAACATACATAGGGCAGCCTAGAAAATAATTGCTCTCCTAACCAAACCCAAGAATTCTGAGTTTGTTGGAGGTGTCCATTTTGCTCTAGGAGTTCATAGTGACCTAACCCTAACCCTAAGTGGAATTTTCCTCCTATGGGATTTTCCGAAGTATTTTACCAGGAAACATAGATAGGGCAGTGTAGAAAAGTAAGTTCCCTCCTAACCATAGCCAAGCACTCTGAGTGTGTTGGCGGCTTCCATTTTGCTCTATGAGTTCATGGTGACCTAACTCTAACCCTAAGTGGAATTTTCCTCCTGTGGGATTTTCCCATGTATTTTACCAGGAAACATAGATAGGGCAGCCTAGAAAAGTAAGTGCCCTCCTAACTATACCCAAGCACTCCGAGTTTGTTGGCGGTGTCCATTTTGCTCTATGAATTCATAGTGACCTAACCCTAATCCTAAGTGGAATTTTCCTCCTATGGGATTTTCCAATGTAGTTTACCAGGAAACATAGATAGGGCAGGCTAGAAAAGTAACTGTCCTACTAACCATACCCAAGCACTCCGAGTTTGTTGGCGCTGTCCATTTTACTCTATGAGTTCATGGGGATCTAACCCTAACCCTAAGTGGAATTTTCCTCCTATGGGACTTTCCCATATATTATACCAGGAAACCTAAATAGGGCGGCCTAGAAAATTAAGTGCCCTCCTAACCAAACCCAAGCACTCCGAGTTTGTTGGCGGGGTCCATTTTGCTCTGTGAGTTCATGGTGACCTCACCCTAACCCTAAGTGGAATTTTCCTCCTATAGGATTTTCCCATGTAGTTTACCAGGAAACCTAAATAGGGCGGCCTAGAAAATTAAGTTCCCTCCTAACCATACCCAAGAACTCCGAGTTTGTTGGCGGTGTCCATTTGGCTCTGTGAGTTCATGGTGACTTAACCCTAACCCTAAGTGGAATTTTCCACCTATTGGGATTTTCCCATGTAGTTTACCAGGAAACATAGAGAGGGCAGGGTAGAAAAGTAACTGTCCTACTATCCATACGCAAGAACACGGAGTTTGTTAGCGATGTCCATTTTGCTCTATGAGTTCATGGTGACCTAACCCTAACCCTAAGTGGAATTTTCCTTCTATGGGATTTTCCCATGTAGTTTACCAAGAAACATAGATAGGGCAGGCTAGAAAAGGAACTGTCCTACTAACCATATGCAAGGAATCGGAGTTTGTTGGCGGTGTCCATTTTGCTCTTTGAGTTCATGGTGACCTAACCCTAACCCTAAGTGGAATTTTCCTCCTATGCGATCTTCCCATATAGTTTACCAGGAAACATAGATAGGGTAGGCTAGAAAATTAACTGTCCTACTAACCATACATAAGAACACCGAGTTTGTCGGTGATGTCCATTTTGCTCTATGAGTTCATGGTGACCTAACCCTAACCCTAAGTGGAATTTTCCTCTTATGGGATTTTCATATGTAGTTCACCAGGAAACATAGATATGGTAGGCTAGAAAAGTAGCTGTCCTACGATCCATACGAAAGAACACGGAGTTTGTTAGCGATGTCCATTTTGCTCTATGAGTTCATGGTGACCTAACCCTAACGTTAAGTGGAATTTTCCTCCTATGGGATTTTCCCATGTAGTTTACCAGGAAACATAGATAGGGCAGGCTAGAAAAGTAACTGTCCTACTAACCATACCCAAGCACTCCGAGTTTTTTGGCACTGTCCATTTTGCTCTATGAGTTCATGGTGAGCTAACCCTAACCCTAAGTGGAATTTTCCTACTATGGGATTTTCCCATGTATTTTACCAGGATACATAGATAGCGCAGGCTAGAAAAGTAATTGGCCTCCTAACCATACCCAAGCACTCTCAGTTTGTTGGCGGTGTCCATTTTGCTCTATGAGTTCATGGTGACCTAACCCTAACCCTAAGTGGAATTTTCCTCCTATGGGATTTTCCGATGTAGTTTACCAGGAAACATAGATAGCGCAGCCTAGAAAAGTAAGTGCCCTCCGAACCACACCCAATCACTCTGAGTGTGTTGGCGCTGTCCATTTTGCTCTATGAGTTCAGGGTGACCTAACCCTAACCTTTAGTGGAATTTTCCTCCTATGGGATTTTCCCATGTATTTTACCAGGATACATAGATAGCGAAGCCTAGAAAACAAATTGCCGTCCTAATCTTCCCGAAGCACACCGGGTTTGTTGGCGGTGTCCATTTTGCTCTACGAGTTCATGGTTAATTAACCCTAACCCTAAGTGGGATTTTCCCCCATGGGATTTTCCCATGTATTTTACCAGGATACATAGATAGCGCAGCCTAGAAAAGTAAGTGGCCTCCTAACCACACTCAAGCACTCTGAGTTTGTTGGCGGTGTCCATTTTGCTAAGTGAGTTAATGGTGACCTAACCCTAACCCTAAGTGGAATTTTCATCCTATGGGATTTCCCCATATACTTTACCAGGAAACCTAAATAGGATGGCCTATAAAATTAAGTTCCCTCCTAACCATACCCAAGCACTCCGAGTTTGTTGGCGCTGTCCATTTTGCTCTGTGAATTCATAGTGACCTAACCCTAAGTGGAATTTTCCTCCTATGGGATTTTCCCATGTAGTTTACCAAGAAACATAGATAGGGCACTTTAGAAAAGGAACTGTCCTACTAACAATACCCAAGCAATCCGAGTTTGTTGGCGCTGCCCATTTTGCTCTGTGAGTTCATGGTGACCTAACCCTCACCCTAAGTGGAATTTTCCTCCTATGGGATTTTCCTATGTAGTTTACCAGGAAACCTAAATAGGGCGGCCTAGAAAATTAAGTTCTCTCCTAACCATACACAAGAACTCCGAGTTTGTTGGCGGTGTCCATTTTGCTCTGTGAGTTCATGGTGACTTAACGCTAAGCCTATCTGGAATTTTCCTCCTATGGGATTTTCCCATGTAGTTTACCAGGAAAGATAGATAAGTCAGCCTAGAAAACTAAGTGCCCTCTTAACCATAGCCAAGCATTCCGAGTTTGTTGGCGGCTTCAATTTTGCTCTATGAGTTCATGGTAACCTAACCCTAACCCTAAGAGGAAATTTCCTCCTATGGGATTTTCCCATGTATTTTACCAGGAAACATAGAGAGGGCAGCCTAGAAAAGTAAGTGCCCTCCTAACCATACCCAAGCACTCCGAGTTTGTTGGCAGCTTCCATATTGCTCTTTGAGTTCATGGTGACCTAACCCTAACCCTAAGTGGAATTTTCCTTTTATGGGATTTTCCTTTGTATTTTACCAGGAAACATAGATAGGGCAGCCTAGAAAATAAGTGCCCTCCTAAGCATACACAAGCACTCCGAGTTTGTTGGCGGCTTCCAGTTTGCTCTATGAGTTCATGGTAACCTAACCCTAACCCTAAGAGGAAATTTCCTCCTATGGGATTTTCCCATGTATTTTACCAGGAAACATAGAGAGGGCAGCCTAGAAAAGGTAAGTGCCCTCCTAACCATACCCAAGCACTCTGAGTTTGTTGGCAGCTTCCATTTTGCTCTATGAGTTCATGGTGACCTAACCCTAACCCTAAGTGGAATTTTCCTCCTATGGGATTTTCCCCTGTATTTTATCAGGAAACATAGAAAGGGAAGCCTAGAAAATAAGTGCCCTCCTAACTATACTCAAGCACTCTGAGTTTGTTGGCGGTGTCCATTTTGCTCTTTGAGTTCATGGTGACCTAACCCTAACCCTAAGTGGAATTTTCCTCCTATGGGATTTTCCCATGTATTTTACCAGGAAACATAGATAGGGCAGCCTAGAAAAGTAAGTGCCCTAAACATACCCAAGCACTCCGAGTTTGTTGGGTGTCCATTTTGCTCTTTGAGTTCATGGTGACCTAACCCTAACCCTAAGTGGAATTTTCCTCGTATGGGATTTTCCCATGTATTTTGCGAGGAAAGCTAGATAAGTCAGCCTAGAAAACTAAGTGCCCTCCTAACCATAGCCAAGCACTCCGGGTTTGTTGGCGGCTTCCATTTTGCTCTATCAATTCATGGTGACCTAACCCTAACCCTAAGTGGAATTTTCCTCCTATGGGATTTTCCCATGTAGTTTACCAGGAAACATAGATAGGGCAGACTAGAAAAGTAACTGTCCTACTAACCATACCCAAGCACTCCGAGTTTTTTGTCACTGTCCATTTTGCTCTATGAGTTCATGGTGACCTAACCCTAACCCTAAGTGGAATTTTCCTCCTATGGGATTTTCCCATGTAGTTTACCAGGAAACATGGATAGGTCATCCTAGAAAAGTAAGTGCCCTCCTAACTATACCCAAGTACTCCGAGTTTGTTGGCGGTGTCCATTTTGCTCTTTGAGTTCATGGTGACCTAACCCTAACCCTAAGTGGAATTTTCCTTTTATGGGATTTTCCATTGTATTTTACCAGGAAACATAGATAGGGCAGCCTAGAAAATAAGTGCCCTCCTAAGCATAAACAAGCACTCCGAGTTTGTTGGCGGCTTCCAGTTTGCTCTATGAGTTCATGGTGACCTAACCCTAACCCTAAGTGGAATTTTCCTCCTATGGGATTTTCCCATGTACTTTACCAGGAAACATACAGAGGACAGCCTAGAAAATAAGTGCCCTCCTAACCATACACAAGCACTCCGATTTTGTTGGCGGTGTCCATTTTGCTCTATCAATTCATTGTGACCTAACCCTAACCCTAAGTGGAATTTTCCTCTTATGGGATTTACCCATGTATTTTATCAGGAAACATACATAGGGCAGCCTAGAAAATAATTGCTCTCCTAACCAAACCCAAGAATTCTGAGTTTGTTGGAGGTGTCCATTTTGCTCTAGGAGTTCATAGTGACCTAACCCTAACCCTAAGTGGAATTTTCCTCCTATGGGATTTTCCGAAGTATTTTACCAGGAAACATAGATAGGGCAGTGTAGAAAAGTAAGTTCCCTCCTAACCATAGCCAAGCACTCTGAGTGTGTTGGCGGCTTCCATTTTGCTCTATGAGTTCATGGTGACCTAACTCTAACCCTAAGTGGAATTTTCCTCCTGTGGGATTTTCCCATGTATTTTACCAGGAAACATAGATAGGGCAGCCTAGAAAAGTAAGTGCCCTCCTAACTATACCCAAGCACTCCGAGTTTGTTGGTGGTGTCCATTTTGCTCTTTGAGTTCATGGTGACCTAACCCTAACCCTAAGTGGAATTTTCCTCCTATGGGATTTTCCTTTGTATTTTACCAGGAAACATAGATAGGTCAGCCTAGAAAACTAAGTGCCCTCCTAACCATAGCCAAGCACTCCGAGTTTGTTGGCGGCTTCCAGTTTGCTCTATGAGTTCATGGTGACCTAACCCTAACCCTAAGTGGAATTTTCCTCCTATGGGATTTTCCCATGTACTTTACCAGGAAACATACAGAGGACAGCCTAGAAAATAAGTGCCCTCCTAATCATACACAAGCACTCCGATTTTGTTGGCGGTGTCCATTTTGCTCTATCAATTCATTGTGACCTAACCCTAACCCTAAGTGGAATTTTCCTCTTATGGGATTTACCCATGTATTTTATCAGGAAACATACATAGGGCAGCCTAGAAATGTAAGTGCCCTCCTAAGTATACCCAAGCACTCTGGGTTTTTTGGCAGCTTCCATTTTGCCGTATGAGTTCATGGTAACCTAACCCTAACCCTAAGTGGAATTTTCCTCCTATGGGATTTTCCCATGTATTTTACCAGGAAACATGGATAGGTCATCCTAGAAAAGTAAGTGCCCTCCTAACTATACCCAAGAACTCCGAGTTTGTTGGTGGTGTCCATTTTGCTCTATCAATTCATGGTGACCTAACCCTAACCCTAAGTGGAATTTTCCTTTTATGGGATTTTCCTTTGTATTTTACCAGGAAACATAGATAGGGCAGCCTAGAAAATAAGTGCCCTCCTAAGCATACACAAGCACTCCGAGTTTGTTGGCAGCTTCCATATTGCTCTTTGAGTTCATGGTGACCTAACCCTAACCCTAAGTGGAATTTTCCTTTTATGGGATTTTCCTTTGTATTTTACCAGGAAACATAGATAGGGCAGCCTAGAAAATAAGTGCCCTCCTAAGCATACACAAGCACTCCGAGTTTGTTGGCGGCTTCCAGTTTGCTCTATGAGTTCATGGTAACCTAACCCTAACCCTAAGAGGAAATTTCCTCCTATGGGATTTTCCCATGTATTTTACCAGGAAACATAGAGAGGGCAGCCTAGAAAAGGTAAGTGCCCTCCTAACCATACCCAAGCACTCTGAGTTTGTTGGCAGCTTCCATTTTGCTCTATGAGTTCATGGTGACCTAACCCTAACCCTAAGTGGAATTTTCCTCCTATGGGATTTTCCCATGTAGTTTACCAGGAAACATAGATAGGGCAGACTAGAAAAGTAACTGTCCTACTAACCATACCCAAGCACTCCGAGTTTTTTGTCACTGTCCATTTTGCTCTTTCAGTTCATGGTGACCTAACCCTAACCCTAAGTGGAATTTTCCTTTTATGGGATTTTTCATTGTATTTTACCAGGAAACATAGATAGGGCAGCCTAGAAAATAAGTGCCCTCCTAAGCATAAACAAGCACTCCGAGTTTGTTGGCGGCTTCCAGTTTGCTCTATGAGTTCATGGTGACCTAACCCTAACCCTAAGTGGAATTTTCCTCCTATGGGATTTTCCCATGTACTTTACCAGGAAACATACATAGGACAGCCTAGAAAATAAGTGCCCTCCTAACCATACACAAGCACTCCGATTTTGTTGGCGGTGTCCATTTTGCTCTATCAATTCATTGTGACCTAACCCTAACCCTAAGTGGAATTTTCCTCTTATGGGATTTACCCATGTATTTTATCAGGAAACATACATAGGGCAGCCTAGAAAATAATTGCTCTCCTAACCAAACCCAAGAATTCTGAGTTTGTTGGAGGTGTCCATTTTGCTCTAGGAGTTCATAGTGACCTAACCCTAACCCTAAGTGGAATTTTCCTCCTATGGGATTTTCCGAAGTATTTTACCAGGAAACATAGATAGGGCAGTGTAGAAAAGTAAGTTCCCTCCTAACCATAGCCAAGCACTCTGAGTGTGTTGGCGGCTTCCATTTTGCTCTATGAGTTCATGGTGACCTAACTCTAACCCTAAGTGGAATTTTCCTCCTGTGGGATTTTCCCATGTATTTTACCAGGAAACATAGATAGGGCAGCCTAGAAAAGTAAGTGCCCTCCTAACTATACCCAAGCACTCCGAGTTTGTTGGTGGTGTCCATTTTGCTCTTTGAGTTCATGGTGACCTAACCCTAACCCTAAGTGGAATTTTCCTCCTATGGGATTTTCCTTTGTATTTTACCAGGAAACATAGATAGGTCAGCCTAGAAAACTAAGTGCCCTCCTAACCATAGCCAAGCACTCCGAGTTTGTTGGCGGCTTCCAGTTTGCTCTATGAGTTCATGGTGACCTAACCCTAACCCTAAGTGGAATTTTCCTCCTATGGGATTTTCCCATGTACTTTACCAGGAAACATACAGAGGACAGCCTAGAAAATAAGTGCCCTCCTAATCATACACAAGCACTCCGATTTTGTTGGCGGTGTCCATTTTGCTCTATCAATTCATTGTGACCTAACCCTAACCCTAAGTGGAATTTTCCTCTTATGGGATTTACCCATGTATTTTATCAGGAAACATACATAGGGCAGCCTAGAAATGTAAGTGCCCTCCTAAGTATACCCAAGCACTCTGGGTTTTTTGGCAGCTTCCATTTTGCCGTATGAGTTCATGGTAACCTAACCCTAACCCTAAGTGGAATTTTCCTCCTATGGGATTTTCCCATGTATTTTACCAGGAAACATGGATAGGTCATCCTAGAAAAGTAAGTGCCCTCCTAACTATACCCAAGAACTCCGAGTTTGTTGGTGGTGTCCATTTTGCTCTATCAATTCATGGTGACCTAACCCTAACCCTAAGTGGAATTTTCCTTTTATGGGATTTTCCTTTGTATTTTACCAGGAAACATAGATAGGGCAGCCTAGAAAATAAGTGCCCTCCTAAGCATACACAAGCACTCCGAGTTTGTTGGCAGCTTCCATATTGCTCTTTGAGTTCATGGTGACCTAACCCTAACCCTAAGTGGAATTTTCCTTTTATGGGATTTTCCTTTGTATTTTACCAGGAAACATAGATAGGGCAGCCTAGAAAATAAGTGCCCTCCTAAGCATACACAAGCACTCCGAGTTTGTTGGCAGCTTCCATATTGCTCTTTGAGTTCATGGTGACCTAACCCTAACCCTAAGTGGAATTTTCCTCCTATGGGATTTTCCCATGTAGTTTACCAGGAAACATAGATAGGGCAGACTAGAAAAGTAACTGTCCTACTAACCATACCCAAGCACTCCGAGTTTTTTGTCACTGTCCATTTTGCTCTATCAATTCATGGTGACGTAACCCTAACCCTAAGTGGAATTTTCCTTTTATGGGATTTTCCTTTGTATTTTACCAGGAAACATAGATAGGGCAGCCTAGAAAATAAGTGCCCTCCTAAGCATACACAAGCACTCCGAGTTTGTTGGCGGCTTCCAGTTTGCTCTATGAGTTCATGGTGACCTAACCCTAACCCTAAGTGGAATTTTCCTCCTATGGGATTTTCCCATGTATTTTATCAGGAAACATAGAAAGGGAAGCCTAGAAAATAAGTGCCCTCCTAACCATACTCAAGCACTCTGAGTTTGTTGGCGGTGTCCATTTTGCTCTTTGAGTTCATGGTGACCTAACCCTAACCCTAAGTGGAATTTTCCTCCTATGGGATTTTCCCATGTATTTTGCGAGGAAAGCTAGATAAGTCAGCCTAGAAAATAAGTGCCCTCCTAACCATATTCAAGCACTCCGAGTTTGTTGGCGGTGTCCATTTTGCTCTATCAGTTCATTGTGACATAACCCTAACCCTAAGTGGAATTTTTCTCTTATGGGATTTACCCATGTATTTTATCAGGAAACATACATAGGGCAGCCTAGAAAAGTAAGTGCCCTCCTAACCATACCCAAGTACTCCGGGTTTTTGGGCAGCTTCCATTTTTCCGTATGAGTTCATGGTAACCTAACCCTAACCCTAAGTGGAATTTTCCTCCTATGTGATTTTCCTATATAATTTAAGAAGAAACATAGTGCAGCCTAGAAGAGTAAGTGCCCTCCTAAGCATACCCAAGCACTCCCAGTTTGTTGGCAGAGTCCATTTTGCTCTATGAGTTCTTTGTGACCTAACCCTAAGTGGAATTTTCCTCCTATGGGATTTCTGCATGTATTTTACCAGGAAATATTGATAGGGAAGCCTAGAAAAGTAAGTGCCCTCCTAAGCATAGACAAGCACTCCGAGTTTGTTGGCAGAGTCCATTTTGCTTTATGAATTCTTTGTGACCTAACCCTAACCCTAAGTGGAATTTTCCTCCTATGGGATTTTCCTTTGTATTTTACCAGAAAACATAGATAGGGCAGCCTAGAAAATAAGTGCTCTCCTAACCAAACCCAAGAATTCTGAGTTTGTTGGAGGTGTCCATTTTGCTCTATGAGTTCATAGTGACCTAGCCCTAACCCTAAGTGGAATTTTCCTCCTATGGGATTTTCTGATGTATTTTACCAGGAAACATAGAGAGGGCAGCCTAGAAAAGTAAGTTCCCTCCTAACCATAGCCAAGCACTCCAAGTTTGTTGGCGGTGTCCATTTTGCTCTATCAATTCATTGTGATGTAACCCTAACCCTAAGTGGAATTGTCCTCTTATGGGATTTACCCATGTATTTTATCAGGAAACATACATAGGGCAGCCTAGAAAAGTAAGTGCCCTCCTAAGTATACCCAAGCACTCCGAGTTTTTTGGCAGCTTCCATTTTGCCGTATGAGTTCATGGTAACCTAACCCTAACCCTAAGTGGAATTTTCCTCCTATGGGATTTTCCCATGTATTTTACCAGGAAACATAGGGCAGGCTGGAAAATAAGTGCTCTCCTAACCAAACCCAAGAACTCTGAGTTTGTTGGAGGTGTCCATTTTGCTCTATGAGTTCATGATGACCTAACCCTAACTCTAAGTGGAATTTTCCTCCTATGTGATTTTCCTATGTATTTTACGAAGAAACATAGTGCAGCCTGGAAGAGTAAGTGCCCTCCTAAGCATACCCAAGCACTCCCAGTTTGTTGGCAGAGTCCATTTTGCTCTATGAGTTCTTTATGACCTAACCCTAACCCTAAATGGAATTTTCCTCCTATGGGATTTCCGCATGTATTTTACCAGGAAATATAGATAGGGAAGCCTAGAAAAGTAAGTGCCCTCCTAACCATACTTAAGCACTCTGAGTTTGTTCGCGGTGTCCATTTTGCTCTATGAGTTCATGGTGACCTAACCCTAACCCTAAGTGGAATTTTCCTCTTATGGGATTTTCCCATGTATTTTACCAGGAAACATAGAAAGGGAAGGCTAGAAAATAAGTGTCCTCCTAACCATACCCAAGCACTCCGAGTTTGTTGGCAGTGTCCATTTTGCTCTATCAATTCATTGTGACCTAACCTTAACCCCTAACCCCAAACAATAAACCCTAAACCCTAAACCAAAACCCTAACCCCAAAACCCAACCCTAACCCCAACCCAAAGCCTAACCCTATCCCTAACCCCTAACCCCAACCCTTAATTACGAACCCCTAACTCCTAACCACGAACCCCTAACCCAGAATCCTAAGCCTAACCACGAATCCTAACCCTAACCCGTGTCAATCAGCGCAGCATTGTGAGGAGCCTTCCCTGGAATTCAACTCACAAATGGGTTGTTTTCATTAGGCAAATTTTATAGCGTCCAACCTTTCTTTCCCCCTCCGCTCCCAGAGTTGCTTAGTTTCAAGCATCAGCAAGGAATGTTTACATATTAATGATGGATTAAGTGTGTTGTGGGCACCTGCTACAACAAAAGTGAGAAATAATTATATAACTGGGATTAGGCCAGAAAGCTTGTTATTTCACAATTTGGAAGTATAATTAGGAAGTGCTAACTTATCTAAGCAGTCTCTGCTCCAGATGTTAATTTAAGAATGTATCCTGTGTGGTGTTTTCAATCACACTGTCCACCGTATCAATGGAACCAAGTTAGCTGGAGCCTCCATTCCTACATCCTTACTGCACCCTTCCCTGTTGTGTTTTCCTAATCTGTAGCACTCAAATCACCATTTCCTCTGGATACACAGACATATTTCCAATATTTGTCTTGTCTATTAGTTAAAATCTCTCTATCTGAAGAAAGCAAAGAGCTCTCCTTCCATTTCCTCCTTCTTGCTATTGGCAAGTACATGTCTTACTCTACCCTGCCTCGGTCAGGCCTTATTTCAAATACTGATGAAGCAGTGCCTGAAGTGCTGCTGGAGGTTGACAAAGTGCAAACGTGACCTAGCACAGCTTAGAAGCACTACTAAGGCCTACCAAAGCCTCAGTACATCTCTGTCCTTATTGCATTTGTGGAGAGCAGTCCAGCCACCCTATTCAAAGAGACTCTCCTGTTTAAGGAAGCCCAGTTCACCTGCAGGACCACATAGGGGAATATACAATGCATATACAGTCAGGCAAAATTGCTTGGATCTGTCACAGTTGGAATCCAGCCTTGGTACAATTCCTAGGTGGTATCTGGGACACATGCCATGCCCTGTTACCTGGGATGACTTTGATCCTGTTGGGCCAGATGGACAGAATCCTCGCAAGTTTATTCTGATGTCTCCTGACCGGCAAAGGTCTCCCAGAGGATGATGCATGGCTGGGTTCTCACAACACAACTGTAAACCCTTGAGCCACGAGGTTGTCCCTTTGCCACTTGCTGGCCTCATCCCCTTCTCAAGGAACTATCTGTAGACCCAACCATACTAGATGATTTTTGTAATGTACCCAGCCTTCTCTTTTTAGAGAAGGATGTTGAGAAAGCGGTTGCACAGTAGCTTGAAAGGATCCCGGATGAAGCAGATTATCCGGACCTCTCTCGGGCAGCTTCAGGCCTGCAATTGAAACAGCGCTGCTTGTGCCTGCCTGCTGGTGGGATGGTGGCCAGCGCCCTCCTCCTCGACCCGCTCACTCTTCAGCACCATCATCCCACCAGCTGGGCACAGCCTTGGGCGGAGGCCCCGGAGCGGGCCGCGCTGCCTTCTGCCCCTCCTCCTCCTCCTCCGGCCTCTCCACGTGAGGCTGGTCTCGGGGGTGCTGGCCGCTCTCAACCCCCTCCCGTCTTCCGCGGGAGGAGGCTGCCCGGAGGCCGGGATGGGGAACCCAGCTGACAGGACCAGCTTCGGGGTTCTGGGGTCTGCTGGCAACCCGGGGATTCGTCGCCCCTCGTTCAGGATTTGGGGGGGAAGGTGGGGGGCTGCGCTTCCCCAGACGGACCACGGGGCGCAGTCTCCGAGGGGATTCGCGACACGGGAGAGGCGCGATCAGACAGACTTAGCGGCGGCCATCAAGCGCCAACCCGACACGTGGATCGTCTATAGCGGTCCGGGAAGGCCCGGTCCTCCGGGAGGGGCTGTCGGACGACGACGATTCCCCCCCCAACAAGCCGAAGGAAACGCGGGGAAACACGGGAGAGGCTGCGAGGGCGGGTCTCACGAGCGTCGCCCAGAGCGCATGGCGCGGCAACCTCCAGCCCCGCTTCCAGGCCCGGCCGCGTTCCCCTCCGGCGCACTCCGATGACGCTACCGCGGGCCGCCTCAACGGCTTCCGGCGGAGAACCGTCACTTCCGGGCAGTGAGGCGCGGCGGCCGCCATCTTGGGCGGCTGCGGGAGGCGGCGGCCGGGTGGGCGCGCGCGATCGGCGGCGACGCTGCCGCTCTGTTTTCCCCTCCCCTCACCCCCCCCCACCGGCCATGGCCGGGCAGTTCGACGCGGAGGACCAGGCGAGCTGGTACTGGGGGCGGCTGAGCCGGGCGGAGGCGGTGGAGCTCCTGCAGGGGCAGCGCCACGGCACCTTCCTGGTGCGGGACTCGGGCAGCATCCTGGGCGACTTCGTCCTCTCCGTCTCGGAGAGCTCGCGCGTGTCGCACTACATCGTCAATAGCCAGGGCGGGGGCGGGGCGGGGGCGGCCCCCCCGGCGCCCGGTGAGTCCCCTCCCTGCATTCCTTCCCTCCCCCCTCCCTCTTTTTCCGGGTTCTGCCCCGCCTCCGCCGCCCGGGCCCGGCCGAGGGAGCGTCTGGGCGGCATCTCCTTCGCCCGGCTGAAAAATTCGCTTTTGCACTTGCCCATCCTTCAAATCCCCTCGTGGTCTCCTGTCCAGGCATTGAGCAGGACCGGCTGCTTGTGTTGTTTGAGATGAGCCGGCGTGGCCTCTGTTGCCGGCCGCTGCTTCCGTGTAGTTGAACCGATGCTCTTTGGCAGTCTGAATGTGGGCCTTCTCGTAAAAGCCCTTCCTTTTGGGCAACTGAAGCCCCAGTGAGCTGCCTGCCCTCTGGGCTGCAGCGCGAGGATTCGGACCCTTCCTGTGAGTCCGAGTTACCTCCGAAAAGCTTCCATTTGATTTTGCTGCTTATAAAGTGGATTTATGCATACCTTGCATGCTAAATGTACAGACTCATAATGATGGTACTGCAAAGTAACAGATATTTATTTAGATTTTCATTTTTAAGAAACATTGATTGAATGCTAACTGTTCTTAGTGTTGCCTGTTTTGTTTCATTATTTCCCTTTTTGTTGCCCCTCCTCCCCCTCCTGCAGGGTTGTCTCCTAAGTTTCGGATAGGTGATCAAGAGTTTGACTCTTTACCGGCTTTGTTGGAGTTCTACAAAATACACTACTTGGACACTACAACATTGATAGAACCTGTTTCGAAATCAAAGCATAACAGTGATGCGCAGCTCAGACAGGAAGAAGTTGAATATGTGCGTGCTCTTTTTGACTTTAATGGCAATGATGAGGAAGATCTCCCATTTAAGAAAGGAGACATACTGAGGATCTGGGAAAAGCCCGAAGAGCAGTGGTGGAATGCAGAAGACGGTGGTGGCAGACGAGGCATGATACCTGTTCCTTATGTCGAGAAGTATAAACCTGCCTCTGCTGCAGTTTCCCCTCCGATTGGAAGTAACCAGGATAGTACCCACCCACAAGCATTGGGTGGGCCAGAACCAGGTCCCTATGCCCAGCCTAGCATCAATACTCCACTCCCCAACCTTCAGAATGGGCCAATACTTGCCCGGGTTATTCAGAAGCGGGTCCCTAATGCTTATGACAAGACAGCCTTGGCCTTGGAGGTACGTAGTAGTGCAGTGCAGAGAGAACTCTCACTCACATTCTCCCATTTTGAAAGGAATGGGGGAACCCTTAGGTTGTTAATTTGCAAGTAGCAAGGCTTCCCATCACTGATGCTGATGTTCCCCCCAAATGTAGCATGCAGAAAGATTAGCGTGATCTTCTTAAAATGGACAGTATTTCTGCACTGTGAATGCTGTGTGTGTATGTGTGTTTGTTTCTTCCATGAGAAGCCCCTAATCACTTAAGTTCTGTCTGAAGCGTGTTTCAGAGGAAAAGTTGCTACTGTGAAAAAAAATTAGTTGGGCCTTTTATGCCCAAGTTCATGGGCCATACTGCTTAAGAGGGTTTATACATATTAACTATTTTCTTGGGTGTCAGCTAAATGTGTCCCAGCTTGATTGCTTCCAACAAAACAGAATAAGGCAGGAAATGGCACTGGAAATGATTGGGGTGCTATTTCTCTTGGGAACTGATTGCAGAAGGTCCTGTCTTAATTCGTATCACTACATGTAGTCCTCAACATACGACCACAATTGAGCCCAAAATTTATGATGTTAAGTGACAGATTTGTTGAGTTTTGCCCCATTTTAGGGCTTTTCTTACCACATTTAATTGAATCACTGCAGTTATTAAATTAGTATCACGGTTGTTAAGTGAATCAGGGTTCCCTATTGACTTTGCTTGTCAGAAGGTCACAAAAGGGGATCACATAACTCTGGGACACTGCAACCTTCAAAAATGTGAGTCAGTTGTCAAGCATCCAAATGTAAATCCCATGACCCAAAGTGATTTACGACCATTTTTCACACTTATGTTGTAGTCATGTGTGAAAAATGATCGATTTTTCATAGCCATTGTAACTTCAAACAGTCACTAAAAGAACTGTTGTAAGTCGAGGACTACCTGTACTTAAGTTTCCTTGTGTTGCTTGAATTGCTTCCATACTTACATGAAACACTATGACTGCCTATTAGTAGCTCAGTGTAAACTGGCTTTCTGGTGCATTCTGCTTGCCTTGGGAGAAATCCCACACTGGTCTGTTAAGGAACACTAATTGCGACAATCTTGGCTTATATATTTAAAGGGAAATACATCCTTGTTCCCAGAATATTACTTTGTTCTCCATCTGGGATTGTTCTGTAATTGTTTCTGAAGTCATTACTGTTAAGCAGAACTCCCAGAATGATGTGCATGACAACAGAGCTCTGACTTTTCCTCTGTCAAATGGGCAGGCTTAGAAATGTAGTTCCAGAGATGAAGAAAATAATACATCAGTAATGTGCAAAATTCTGGTCATTTTTAACTTTTAGTATTTGAGTTGCTTTCTCTGGGTGTTTGGGTAAGGTAGATCATAATTTGTGTTGAAAGTTTATTGAGTAGCAAACGCAAATTATCTGGCTTGGTTCTTTGCTTTCTGGAATAAAAGGAACTTTACTCTACAGCCCTGCCATCTTTTGGAACAAAACCTGAGATTCAATAGCCGGTGTATTTCCCTCTTGGTGGAAAAGGAGTAGGAGAAAAGCTGTAGTTCTTGCTATCAAAGGACCAGGCTAGGAGCAGCTACTACCGCCGGTTCCTTGTTTAGCCATATTGCTTTCTACTGACCATGTTGCCGTTAGTCAGGGGGCTTTCCCAGAACATGCCTGTTTGGATACCTGCCCAAGGAATTGAAGAGTCATTCACAATGTTGACAGTGGTGTGTTTCTTGGTTTGCAGGTTGGTGAACTAGTCAAGGTCACCAAGATTAACATGAGTGGCCAGTGGGAAGGAGAGTGCAATGGCAGACGTGGCCATTTCCCATTCACACATGTCCGGATGCTGGATCAACAGAATCCTGAAGAGGACTTCAGCTGAAAAGGACCCCACTTCTGCCTACGGATGGGAGCAAGCACCTGGAGTTTCATTGCTGCAGCAATGGAGACTGTTTCTTGAGAAATCAAAAGTAGGGTTGTTTCTGCCAGCATTCTGGTATCGATGATGAACTGTCCCTGGGACACAACACTCATGCGGTGCTTGTGATTTCAGGGCACGGCTTCTGTGCCAAGAGGTAGGTCAAAGACATTACATTCCCCCCCTCCCCCAAGAGTAGGACAAGAATGCTACCCAGGGCTGTGGAGCTCAGGCTTTGCCAGTTGCATGGCTTTCTCTGTAGGTAGATAATAACCTGATTGGCTTGATAGGACATTCATGGCTTGCTAGCCTAAATATTCCTCTGGATCTGATATATATTGCAATTTCTGTCTCATAACTGCTTGTTGCAAAATGAGTACACTATGCACCGCTCTGGTCTATTTTCTAAGTGTATTTTGATACTGGGATAGCTGGAGCTTAATGATTATATTTTGGATGCATTAGGGCGAAGTCTGCTCATTATTGTGAGTTCCAGAAATTTGTCTTTAGTACAGACATAGCAAGTAGCTGATTTAATTTCAGAGATAGATGTTAATGGATATTAAATATTGGTGGAATGTTAAGCTTCCCTTAAAGTGCAGAGAACTATGTTCATTGTACTTTTTTAATTGCCGACTTGTCTGAGCACTACACTCCAAAGCATTAGCCAACTGTAGGAAGAGATGAGTGCCTGAAAATTTCTTTTTAGTACTGTCTACTTACTCCCTATATCAAGGCAAATATTGCTATGATAAATGAAAATGCCAAATACTTTCTTCTATAAATGGTTGCTTTCAAACTGGTTCAATCTGCAAAGCATTCATATGGTGGTTTCATGAACTTATTTTTAATAAACTAATGAAAATACTAAAATACTTTTGGATTGATTCTAAAACGTGAATAGTTTATACACACAATATCTTTCCACTACTCATGACTTGAACAAACCTGTTTTTTCTACTAACGTTTCCCAGACTGCTTGTTGCCAAGTTTCTTTTTAACTTAATATTGCTAGAAAAAGAATAAACTTTAAGCAACAAGATTTCCTTTGTTATCAAAATGAGCCTGCCCGATACTCTTCCCAAAAATGAACTGCAGGTATGTCATACACCATCTCCTATTCCATTAATGAAGGAGGAAAATGTCCTTTATTGCTTATGTAATAGTGCCGTTCTGTTCTTGCTTTAAGAATATTGAAATGGCTAGATCCCACTTACCTGTCAGGGAAATCCCATGCACCCCTCCCCCCCCCCAATAATCAATTAGAATATGAACAAAGCGGTCAATCCCTATATTTACATAAAGTTGCATTACCCATAAAGGGCTGGGTCTAAGTATATTTTTCAGGGGAGTTGGCAGTAGATTATGGAATGTACTACCCAATCATCCTTAGTTGTTAAGTCAGCTTTTCAACATAATGGAAGTGTGTAGATCCCAATTTCTATGGATCCACAGATGGGAATGGTCCATTCCCTAGTAAAATGGTTATCCATTGGTGACACTATGCAAAGCACTGCCGCCCAGTGGATCACATAGGCTGGGAGATTAGATTTGTTCAGAGAACTGAGTGCTTAGCACAAAGTCTCAACTACATTTCTCAAGGTCTTGGGAAAGGCAGCAGTGCCACCAGCTGCCTTTTTTCCTAATGCATTCTTGGAAACCAGAGAATCTCCAATTGAGGTTGGTTGATTTTCTGTACTCTTGCAGGAAGTACCTCTTAAAGAGATATACAGAAGTTTTATTTAACAGGATACGCTGCATTAAAGTAGAAATATAGTTTATTATAATACATTTCTGCTTAGGCTCTGCCAAGTTGGCAGCATTAGAAACACAAGGGCAATGTTTTCATTGTAAGTAATGTTGGAAATTCCTGTGACCAATTCTGCAATGGTGATCCTTCAGAATTCCTGGAATGATACTCAAACCCTGTGGTTTGTTGGATTTTGACCAGTTATTGTGATTTATAAACCATATTGCTTGTGTACTACAAAACTAATAAATTTTGTTTTATTCACTAAACCATGACAGTATAGTATGTAAAACTATTCAATATGTTCATGTATTATGCTTTGCTTTTGGTTTAATGTGTGAATCGTCCCATTGGAGTTTATTCAGCAAATCAACTACAGAAGAACAAATGTATTATTCCAGTATTCATATTTCAACCACTTTATTTCAGTTTTCAAAGTATGGTTGCAATATTATCACCCTTCCTCTTCATCTAGTACAGTGGTTCTCAACCTGTGGGTCGGGACCCCATTTGGGGTCAAATGACCATTTCACGGGGGTCGCCAAACCACACTGTCCGCCATTTTTTTTCCTTTTCCCTAGCTGTCCTACTCCCTCTTATTGGTGGCCACACCCACTTGGGGGTCACCACAACATGGGGAACTGTATTATGGGGTCACGGCATTAGAAAGGTTGAGAACCACTGATCTAGTATCATCATTCATTACTGTAATGAAGCAACTGCTTTGCTTGAAAACCTCCTAGGCAGTTAATTTTGGGTAGTTAGCTTTTCCCTGAATTAGAGTGACCTGGCACTGGTCACTATTTTTATTTTGTGATGCATTTTTGCATAGTATTACACTACTCAATTTAAATGGGTTATTTCTTTCTAGCTAGCATTTTAGTCAAGCCCAACATTTCAGAATGCAACCCGATGTCATCAAAGCTTGTTAATCTATTATAACTGCAAGTATTTTAATCATTTTTAATAACATGCTGTCGGATTGAAAAATGCTGTACACAAACTAAAGCAAAAGCATATATCAAATGTGCCCTGTATTATATAACACTACACACTTTCTTGACAGTTATTTTTTGTAGCCTGTAATCAACATGTGTATAATATGTGGCGTAAATAAAAATTGCAAAAGTGGAATTGTGATTCATTGCCTTAACAATATAAGTGCATGGATAGGCAGTGGGTGGGCTGATTTAAAGGCACACCATATTGTTCAAAGAAACATTTTTTAAAATTCTTTTATTGTTTTTAGAATAGTGACAAAAAGAAGTGAAAAAAGAACAAATACAAAGAAAAATACACTATCAAAGAAAAATGCATTTTTTAAAAAAGTGAAATAAAATACAGCAAAGAAAAAATATCATTTTAATAGTAAAGTAACTTTATATAGTTATCTAGTGCAATTATAAATACAAATTTGAGTGATATTAAATGACAAGATCAGTTGTCAAAGATTTATTCACTTGCTCTGAGAAGCACTGCCAGTTTAAATCTGTAGTAAAAGCCTGGAGAGTGGATCAAGCTAAATATAGCTGTGAAATCCTTTGTTATGGCTGATGCTAAAGAACGTGCCACATGATTAGTAACAAATTCAGACAAAAGTATCCATGCTGATCCTAGCTCTTCTTAAATAGAAGTCAGTTGGAAGGGACCTTTGAGATCTTCTAGTCCAACCCCTGCTCAGGTAGGAAACCCTAACCAATTTCTGACAAATGGCTGTCCAGTCTCTTCTTAAAAGTCTCCAGTGATGGAGCACCCACAATTTCTGGAGGCCAGTCTTTCCAATGATTAATTGTTCTGTTAGGAAATTTCTCCTTAGTTCTAGGTCAGAGGTCTCCAACCTTTTGGGGCTTTTGCAAACAGGGCCGCAGGCGCTAATGCAAGTGGGGAAGAATGCGCGCCCATGCATGTGAGCCAGCCATTTCTGCAGCCCACTGGCCAAGAGCCGGGACCGGGGCCACGGCCCATAGATTGGAGACTCCTGTTCTAGGTTGCTTCTCTCCTTGATTAGTTTCCATCCATTCCTTCTTATTCTAACTTCAGGTACTCTGGAGAATAGGTCGACCCCCCTCTTCTCTGTGGCAGCCCCTCAAATATTGGAACACTGCTGCCATATCCCCCTAGTCCAGTGGTTCTCAACCTTTTTAATGCCGTGACCCCCCAACCGGTCGTAAGTCGAGGACTACCCAACCGGTCATAAGTCGAGGACTTTCCCTGCCCGGGAGCACCGTGCATGCATGGTGCCGCCCCCTATGCCGGCCGAGGCGTAGCTGGCAAGCGGCAGAGATGGCACAGGCCGACCACCGGCTGGGCCACCAGCTGGCCCAGCCCAAGGGAGGTAAGGCACCCGCCGGGCCCCACGTGCGCCAGCAACCCTCCCTGCGCCCGCTGGCCTCCCACCTCCCACCCCTTGCCCTCTTTTACTTACATTTTTAGTAGTTGCTCAGCAGGGAGGGGTGGAAACTTCCAGACAGCTCGCCTTCGCTGCAGACAACTTGCAGCACCATTTGCAGAATGGGACTTTTGGTGGGCTCAGCAGGGCAGAGACAGCCTGGACAATTCCTATTGGCTTTTGAAAGCCAATAGAATTACACTCTATTCAAGAGAGTCTATTCTATTGGCTTTCAAAAGCCAATAGAATAAAAGGAAGTAGCACAGCTAAGGAAAAGGGAAAAAATGGTGGACTGCATTGTTTGGCGACCACCGTGAAATGGTTGTTCGACCCCAAATGGGGTCCCGACCCACAGGTTGAGAACTACTGCCCTAGTCCTTCTTTACGCAATTCCAGCAACCATTCCTTATGTTTTAGCCTCCAATCCCCTGATCATCTTTGTTGCTCTTCTCCGCATTCTTTCTAGAGTGTCAACATCTTTTCTACATCGTGGCGATCAAACCTGGATGCAGTATTCCAAGTGTGGCCTTACCAAGACATTATAAAATGATATTAACACCCCATCAGTTGAATATCAAGGGGAAAAGTGACCAAGTCCCCAGGCCTGGGGTCGGCATGGGTGTGATTTGTCAAGCTCCTGTTGTATGGCTTTTTGTACTGTTTGTGGTTTTAATCCTGGCTGCCTATGTGGGCTTTAATGATTTATTTTTAATAGATTTTGTATGCCACTCAGAATCTTTTGGAATGGACAGCTATATCAAATTTAATAGATTAAGTTGTAAGCAAGTACAGTTGCTCCTTATTCAAACAATTCACAAAGTTAGGGCTCACCTAATGTCCATTAGATTAGGAGGCTATTCCAGAGGGCCAGTTGCTATCACTAAGTGGCACCTCCCGGTCTTAGCCCCCATGACCTCCCAATAGTGGGATTCCACCAGCTGCTATTTCAGCTTGATCAAATGGGTTGGGCCAATTGTAGCTGCTGAATGGCAGTCTGCAGTTAACTTGGTGCCAGGTCTACACAGGTTAATGCCAAGTTTTTAAACTGCCCCCAAATGCCTCCAGCAGTCAATATGGAACCTGTAATACAGGTGCAATGTGCTCCTATTAGAAATGGCTGCTACAATTTGGACTAACTGAAGTTTGCATGTGAAGGGTGTTGCAGTAGACTGAATGGCATCAAAGGCAGGAATCAGAGCAACCAGGTCCCCTCATCTGAGACGGCTGCAACTGGTGCACCAGCCAAAACTGGCAAAGGACCCCTCAAGCCACAGCTTCAACCTGCCAATTCGGCAAGAGCCACAAGTCCAGGAGGCCCTTAATTGACAAAACTACCTGGCTACCCAAATACAAACTGCTGCTCAACTTACACCTCGCAGAGTCCCCAATCCCGATGACCCTGGAGTAAAGAAAATAAAACGAGCTCCTCACCGATCAATGGTTCAAAGATAATCAAACCTCCCTGACATGCAGGGATAGCCTGGCTTACAAGGGGGGGGGGAATTATCTCTACCCGGTGGATGTCATTGCGTCCAACCTAGAGGAAGAAGCATCTGAATGGCTGAACAATCTATATAGTGAGCAAGCCCCCGAACTGGGAGATCCCCACCTTTTCCTCCTAGGACTGAGAGAAAGATTTGAGGACCCATCCATAGGCCTCAAAGCAGCAGAACAGATCCACAAAATAAAACAAGCCAGCAGGCCTGCCCTGGAGTACGTGCGAGAGTTCCACAAGATAGCAGGTCGAATAGAGGGGTGGCCTGAGCAATCCCTAATACATCACTTCATTGAGGGATTAGATGATCACCTCTCTCAGGCCTGCATCATTCGGGCAGTACCTGATCAGCTACAAGAGTGGTACCAGACAGCGATGAAGCTAGACATTAAGCTCACTCGCTATAAGAAGCCTCCCTCACCTGAAATTGAACCGAAACCAGAACGACCCAGACGACAACCACCCCCCTGGAAACACCCAACAACTACATCTATCGAAAGACCCAGGCCACCTGCAGGGCCATTGCTCATGTACTTCCGATGCAGACAACAGGGACATCGAGCAGCGAACTGCCCAGTTCCCTATCCCCAACAGCAGAGCAGACCGAGACCCGCAACGAAGAAGTCTGATCAGCAGCCAGCGAGAGGAAAATCCAATTGGATCAAACAAGAACTGGTTGCCCAAGTCACATCCCCCACACAGGAGGACGCCAAGACTAAGGCTGGATCCTTCCCCGCTCTACCCTCTCTTGACAGCGATGACGAAGGAGAGAAGTGTTAAAGAAACTATTGAATGCCAAGCTTTATGCCAAATTGTCAAAATGAGAATTTCACCAGACCCGATTAGACTATCTTGGCTACAGAATTTCCAATGAAGGTATTGAAATGGATCCAGCCAAGGTGAAAGCCATAATTGAATGGCAGCCCCCAAAGACTCACAAACAACTCCAAAGCTTTCTGGGTTTTTATTGTCAATTCATCCCCTCTTTTGCCGGTCGTGGCTTCCCTCCTCCTTTGCCTGTTTTGAGTAGTTCTACTGAAGCAGTAGATGTGAACTTAAATGGACTCCAGAAGATGGTAGAGGACAGGAAGACCTGGAGGAACATTGTCCATGGGGTCGCGATGGGTCGGACACGACTTCGCAATTAACAACAACAACAAATAAAAAGCAGGCTGATAGAAAGAGGGCTCCCCAAAGAACATTCCAAGTTGGGGAAAAGGTTTATTTGTCAACTAAATATTTATGCCCATTTGTCAACTAAATATTTCTTGCCCAGCAAGAAATTGGGACCGAAATTCTTGGGGCTTTCCCCCATAGTAAGGATCATCAATCCAGTCACCATAGAACTAAAGCTCCCTAGACTTTTAGGGAGAATTCACCCAGTCTTCCATTGCAGCTTGTTGAAACCTTATCAGGGCTCCACTTTAAGACCTCCCCCAAAGAAGGCACCCGGGCCCCTCGTAGTTGCAAGACAGACCCACTTTGAAGTGAAACGTATTCTTGACTCTAGAATTTTTAAAGGGAAATTGCAGTAGCTAGTACAATGGAAGGGATACACGTTGTCTGAAGCCACCTGGGTGAAATCCAGTGAGGTGAAAGCTGACAGGCTCATCAAAAGGTTTCATGCGAAATACCCCAACAAAGCGAAAACTAATCCTTAACCTATGCTTTTGTTTACATTGCAGGAACTGTCCTTTTTGTAAGGGGGGCCGGACGTCAAGACTGCTAACATCGGATGTTCTTGCTTGACATAAATGCAGAAGCAAACCTGTTTTATTTAACCTGTATATCACTTCTAGAGTTAAAGTCAAACAATGTTAGAATAGCGGGTTGGAAAGTATGTAATCAGGGAATAGTTAGCCACAACATATTTCAGTACAGTATTTCCAAGGTCAAATGGAACTAGAGGAGTTATAGGAGGGAAAATTCGCACTTCAAACTAATTGGATAACGTGTTTGATGACTGTTAAATGAAGCAATGAGTTATGTTTTGTTACAGGTGATTGGGGGAGGGAGGATTCAGTTTTTGGCTTCATTATGTACGTGCCAAAGCTATGTAGCAATAAAAGGATTCTTGAAGGTAAACAAAGCCTCAAAGTGATTTGAAAAGCTGCTTCTTTCGGAACCATGACATCTCCATTCAGATGCGCCCATAGACAAACCAGTAATTGGACATCCTAGAGATCCCCCTCCCCCCAATCCTCTGAGACTGTGTAGGCCACAAAGAATCCCAGATAATCTGCTAAGATGTTCTTCACTCTAGACCCTGCCCATGCAAAGTCCCGACCCAAACAATTCTGAACATTTGTGCCAACTAACTGTAACAACCAGCACTTGCAATTGCCTCCTTTGACTGCTCTACCAAAGTACATTCATTCATTCATTCATCGTATTTATATGGCCAACCATTTCTAGAAAAAGTGACTTTATGGAAATGAAGCCAAATGGCTCTAAAGATCTATTTGTCTGCCACCCTGTTGTTTGGCAAAATCATCTCCTTAATCACTAAAATGGTACAAAGTAAAAATAGTTTCATTTCTTTCATCTATGCATTTCTAGGCAATGCTGTTGAGTATTTGCCTTTTCATCTGTGTAAGGACCCACCTCAGCTAACCACCCAAGTCCAATTCAACCGTCACAGGATTGATGATGTGTTTGATAGGGAAAGGTCATACAAATTTAGGGCCTAATTTCTTAGAGGGTTGTAAAGGCTGCAAATACTTCATGGAGAGATATACTTGATCTCCAACTTTATATGGTTTTTGTTCCAAGTTCCATTTATTGGCCTGAGTCTTATAGGCTTTTCAGACTTAATTTAATCCAGGGGTGTCAAACTCAATTTAATTGAGGGCCGCATCAGCATTGCAGTTGCCCTCAGGGGGCCAGGTGGGTGTGGCCTACTGGGTGGGCGTGGAGTGGGTGTGGCCTACTGGGTGGGTATGGCCAGCTCTACATCGTTCACATCAAGGGTGCCTGTGGGGGCCTGGGCAGGAGTGGGGAGTCTCTGGCAGAAGGGGGTGGGACCAGGGCAAGCACCAAGGCATGGTCCACTGGAGGAGGGGGCTTATGGAGCTAAGACTGAATGCGTTTCAGCATAGATGGCCACCACAAAATTGTACATTAGCTCCTGGCTGGCCTGGACCAGGGCCAAGGCAGAGGGGGCTGTTCCCTCACTGTTTCCAGGATGGCTTCGTGGGCCACATGAAACCACTTTGTGGGCTGCATCCAGCCCCTGGGCCTTGTGTTTGACATGTCTGATTTAATCCATTCTTGTGAGGAGAGGATTTCAGGCTCCTTGGTAGGAAGTTCAGGCATGGCCACAAATGTTTGACCATTAGCTACTTGAAATGGAGTAAAACCTGTACTGGAGTGCACAGCATTATTATAAGCCACCTCAGCAAATGCTAACAGGTCAGACCAATTGTCCTGCTGATAATTAATGAAACATCTCAGATATTGTTCTAGAACTGAGTTCAGTCTGTCCCATTTGTTTGAGATGATGTGAAGATGATAACCCTTGGCTAGAACCCATCAGGTCCAGAAAAACTTTCCAGAACTTGGATGTAAATTGGACCCCTTTGTCTGAAACTATATCTTGTGGAGCCCCATGAAAGCGATTTACATTTTGCACAAAGAGTTTAGCTAAAATTTTTGCAGTTGGGATCTTGGGGCATGGGATGAAATGAATTTATCTAGAGAACAAATCCACTATGACCCAAATTACAATGTTTTCCGTGCTTTCAGGCAACTCCACAATAAAATCCTTAGAGATCTCTCTCCAGGGTGGCTACTGGTTGTAGCAGTCCTGGAGATTTCCCTTACCGACGTTTAGCCACTGTGTATGTGAGGCAGCTGGCTACATAGCTTTCTATGTGTCAAGGTTCCAACAAATGAAGCACTTCAAAGAATTTCCAGGCATTGTTTATCCTAAAAAATATTTTATTAATGTAACAAAATGTCGGCACAGCATGAAGAGAGATGCTAAGATCTAAATTCTCCTCCCCTGAGCACATATTTTTTCCAGCATGTTCCCTCCCCCAATCTGCTGTCATAAATCACGTTCTCCTATCAGGTTGAAGGGCAAAGGTTCTCTTCCGTTTATAGCACTGGATTTTTATCTAATATAATTACCCACGTACATTCTTTCTCCTCCTCCCCTCCCAGCGTCATCTGAGTTAACTCTAAAAATACCACACAGCTCTGCATATTTTGTCAGAGCAAGAACATCCAATGTTAGCAGCTTTGACACTATGTCCTTTTTCAATACAGGCCACCAAAATTGCCTTTTAATGAGATGTGGGGTCTTTACAAAACCAAAATGTCCGGCAGTTTTCAAGTCATGTCTCGCTTGTATTACTTTAAGTCTTAAAGCTCCTGGGACATAAAGTTTTTCTCCAATCCACGCTAATCCAACTTTTAATGCTCACAGGTTATTGTGCTTTCGAAACTACTCATCAGTCTCTAACCCAGTCTTAAAGTCCTGCAACAAAGTCTTTCCAACAGGATCCACGGGATTTGACTGGGCTCTGGTGGTTACCAGGGTTGCTAATTGATGAGGATGCAAAAATGGTTTAGTCACCTCTGCTTTCTTACTGTTAAATTGTGAATAATACATCAGCTAAAAAATCCCCCCCCCAGGGAGATAGCTAATAGTGAAATCAAAATGATGGAAATGTTGGGACCATCTTGCCTGTTTAGGGGGCAGCTTCCTGGGGGTTTTCATTGCTTCAAGATTCTTATGATCAGTCCATACTTGAAACAGTATTTTACTCCCTTCTAGAAAGTGCCTTCAAGTGAGGAGAGTGCATTGTACAGCATAGGCCTCCTTCTCCTAAGCTGCCCACCTCTGCTCAGTCTCAGATAATTTCCTAGAGGTGTAAGCACAAGGTTGCAATTGTCCTTCCTTGTTTCTCTGCAATAATACTGCTCCCACAACCACTTCACTAGCATCTACTTGAATTATAAATGGCTGTTCTGGGTCCAGATGTTTTAACACCGGCTCCATAGACAAAAGCTTCTTAAGTTTCTCAAAGGCTGCTTGACACTCTCCTGTCCATTGATGGGCAAGCATCTTCCGAGAGGGGAAGGAGGAAGACCTGGATACTGGACAGAGAGCTGCCAGTTTTATCACACTGGGTCAAGGTCCTTGGAGAGACTGGCAGGCTGGTCGTTTAGACGCATCGGGTTAGGCCTGTCCCAATTAACAAGGCCAGGCTTTGATTAAAAACAGGTCAATTGTTATCCCCTTCATGCATTGGCGAAGTGCCGCCCGAGCTTCTCCTCCTGACCAAGGGGAAACGGGGCCAGGCTGCGCGCAAAGCCTGCGTGTGGGGGGGGGGCGCCCCCAGACAAAGCAGGAAGAGAAGCGGCGTGGGCTGTGCCGGGTCCCCGTGGGAGGAGGACGGGTGTGCGTGTGGGGGGGGGGGTGTCAAAGGGGCTTAGAAAGTTGGCCGACGGACAAAGCCGGAGAAGTGGCCACAAGCGGCGTCAGAAGGAAGGCCGAGGAGGAGGAGCGGCGATCGGCCCTGCCGGGGACGGGCGGCCTGGAGGGCACCGAGGCCTGGCGCGTCCACGGGGGCCCCCGCCGGGTTGGGGGTCGAAGGCCCGGCCCGCTCAGCGCGGGAATCGCCCCGCCAGGGGACGCCGCTCCCTCCGGCAAGATATCCCTGGGAAGAGGAGGGGCCCAGCGCTTCTTCGGCCGGCCCGGGAGCCCCGGACGACGAAGGCTCAGACCCGATCCGGCCTGCCTCGGCGGGAAGCAGCGACGCCACCCGCGTCCGCCCGGCGGTTGCCAAGGGCCGGCCGTTGCTAGGGAGGGCGAGGGGGTGGGGCGGCGCCTGCGCGCGGCGCTCGCACTGCCCGGATGTAGCGGGAGGAGGCGCCGCCGCCATCTTTGCCCGGAGAGCAGCGAGAGCTGATCGTGGCTGAGCCCCCTCCGCCGCCGGACCATCGGTCTCCATCCGCCCCGCGTCGCCGCCCTCGCCCTCGCCCCACGGACATGGACGACCGGGAGGACCTCGTCTACCAGGCTAAGCTGGCCGAGCAGGCCGAGCGCTACGATGGTGCGCGGGGCGGCGGGAGGGAGGGAGGGCAGGGCAGGGCGCCAGGTGGGGGCGAGGCTGCAGTCGCCGGGCTAGGGCAAGGCGGCCGGCGGCGGCCGGCGGGGCAGCGGCGACAAAATGGCGGCGCGGGCGGCGAGGGAGGCGGAGGGAGTAGGGCGGGAGCGCCGGGCGGGGGGCGCAGACAAAATGGCGGCCGCGCGCTCAGGCGGCGGCGGCGGTGGGGAGGAGGCGGCGGCGGCAGAAGGAGGGGAGGGAGCAGGCTCTTGGGGAGGGGGGCAGTTAGAAGAGGCGCCCCCTCCGCCGCGCGGGGCGTCTCCGGGCATCGGGTCCGCTTGGCGGGAGCCCCCGAGCAACCTTCCCCCCCCTCCGAGGCCGCGGGGAGGGTGGGGGGCGGGGGGCTGCCGAGGATAGGGCGCGGCCTGCCTCTCTATCTCGGGGCGGGGGGGCAGCAGCAGCCCGGAAGCGCCTAGTACGTGAAGAAGCCCGCGCGGCTCCCATGCTGGGTGGGAGAGACCGGGCTTGCCCCAGGCAGAGCCCAGCGCCTCGGGCCATCCCCTCCGGCCCGCGGCGGCCGCCGCCCGCCTCCTTCCCCTTCTCTGGTCCCCATCTCCAGCGTTGCAAGTGCTTCTTTTCTCCCAGATGGGGGGGGGGAGAAACCCCAACACCCTCCCCTCCGCCCCCCATCCAGAATGGCTAAGAATGCGCTGCCCTTTCTCAGAATGCAACAGGAATAGTTGGATGGCTGTCCCCCAGCATCTCCCTCCCTGGCCGGGGTGGCTGCCTATCTAGCAGGAAAGCTGGAAAAAGCCAAGCCACGTTGTAGGGGAATAAGAAGAGAAGATAAACCCGTGTGCTAGACCAAACTCCTCCTATTGTTTGTTTTTGTTATGTATATCAGCAAAAGCCTGTGGGTGAGCAGGCCAGCAAGCTACCTGGGAGGAGGTTGCTGGCCTCATAAGGGAACAAGGCTCATTTTGGGACCCCACCAACACCAACACCACTTTGCAACGTACATGGGAACAAGCAAAAGCACAGTGCAAGCGCCATGCCTCCTGGTATTCCTGTCCGCTCCCCTCAAGTACCACTTGGGTATGTCAGGTCCACCCAGGGCACATATCTCTGGGCATAGACCTAAAAAAGAGTATTATAATAAAATCAACACTACTAATTGTAAACACAGCAATAAAGTATGAAATTAAGAACAGTTATTCCCATGCTTTGGACCTAAGCCAGGAAGGGATCAGAATCCTTTATGGATTTTGGAACCCCTAAATACTAAATAAAGAATACTGCTGCTGTGGTTTGCATGTGCTTCCCATCTAAAGTATTGATGAATTGTAAAATGCTGACAGTTGTACAATGGGATGAAAGACGTATTTTGAAAACACATTTTAATGGACAAAATCAAAATCCTTCCTATATTCCTAAACCTAGGTATTTTGCATCACTCAGATGTTGAAGTGGCTCTCTAGATATCAGAAGGGCTTACTTTATTATTTAAATTCTGCAATACATGGGAGAGATGGAATGGCTTTACCTGTGCTGTTCTGTGTTGGTTAGGTTCTTAGAAGAGGGCATATCATGAATGGGGTCTCAATGAAAAGTATCAAAATATTGGCAGAGAGACTCCTAAAATTGTTTAGGGATCCAGGTAGGTACATATGAGAGATGATCGTGGTCATGAACTTGTTAAGCACCTTGGACGCATCACATCCAGCCCCTTGCTCAGCACGGGACCCACCAAGACATCCTTGGCAGATGAACAGTCATCCTCTGAAGACACCGATTGAATGAGAACTTGCTGCTTCCTGTGGCAGTCTTCCGCTGACTGACGTAGTTCATGCAAACCAGAAGTTTCTCCTAACATTTTGCCTGAATGTATTTCCTTTAAATTGAACCCATTGCTTTTGGTCCTGGGGCAACAAAGAATCACTCCACTGCATCTCAGATGTTCCACAACTGCTATTATGTCTCCCTTCAGTTTTCTCTTCTGTGGACTAGATAACCAGCATTTGTAACTGTTCCTCTTAGGGTTTGGTCTTCCAGCCATTCACTACCTTGTTTGTCATCCTCCAAACACTTAATTTCTTGGTATCCTTTTTGAACCATAGTTCATAAAGCTAGATCCAGGACCCCAGATGGGGTCTGTCCAGGGCAGAGTAGAAGGGGACAGTCACTGTTCGTAATCTGGAACCTGCTTCAATTAATGCATCCCATTGCTGGCTTGTAGGTAACTTGTGATGAATAAGGACACCCAAATCCCTTTCAGCTGTCCTACTGCCAAGCCAGGTGTCCAGGCCATGTTATTATGTATTAGGTATTTTCACTGCCTTGAATTAAATATGAAAAAGGCAGGATAATAATCTAATAATGACAATTTAAAAATACTGATTCACGTCCAAATTGTAAGGGATGTAGTATGGCTGGAAAGCACATGCGTGGGTGCTCATATCTTGACTGGTCCTTTTGAATAAGCTTGAAAACTAGCTCTGTCCCAGAGGGCCAGATTGCTCTAGTGGGATGGGCAAGGGAAATGCTCATGGCTTGATACGAATCCAAGGGCATCTGAGTTTCATTTGCTAAGCAACCCTTCTCTTGTGTCGGGAGGTTCCCTTCTGTGTCCTCCTTACTTTCCTGTAGTATAATCCCATTTCTTCATGCTACTGTACAGGGGAGACATTCTATAGCTGATAGCAAGAATTTGCAAGAAGCAATCAGTGGAGCTGCCTGCATTTGGGATCTCAGCCACTCATGGCTCCAGTTGCCACGGCTGCAGCTTTGCTTTCCGGGCTGCTCCGCATTGCTGTGGCATTGATGCTTCAGAAGGCTTTGGTTAAATTGTGTCACAAAAGAGTTTTGCTGCTTGCATTTACGTTTGCTCCGTGGAGGCCTGTTGGTGTTGCAGCCTGATTTGTCTGACAGTCATAGTCCCTGGTTGCTCAGGATAAGTTTCTGGGTTTGAACTGTCAATGTTGGTTTAATTTTTGGATGACTGTAAAGTTTATTCCCATATTTGGTACGAGAAGCCTGACACGTAAGTCTGTATGTTGTGTATATATATTTTAGAAATGGTTGAATCAATGAAGAAAGTGGCTGGAATGGATGTGGAGCTGACAGTCGAGGAAAGAAATTTGCTGTCTGTTGCATATAAAAATGTGATTGGTGCCAGAAGAGCCTCCTGGAGAATAATCAGTAGCATTGAGCAGAAGGAAGAGAACAAAGGTGGGGAAGACAAATTGAAGATGATCCGGGAGTATCGGCAAATGGTGAGTGCTGCAATTGGGCCTCCTCAGTCCCCTGAACCGTGCTTGGAAGTGGCTGTGTTTTGTTTTGCAAGGTTTATGTAGCAGTGACATCTGGGTGGAGTGGAGGTATCTTTTTATCCCTTTCCCCTCCACTGTCCTGGGTGTGTGTGTGGACCACAGCATTTGTAGTTCTTGTGGCATTCTGGCACAGCTCTTCCTTCCTTCTTCCAATGGGCTGAAGGTAGACATGGATTGCCACGAAAGGGAGCTGTAGAGTCTGTCTGGAGGCATTGGAGCATGCCTCAGACATGTATCCTCTTTTCAGTGCTCTGGTGCGTTACTTACTAGAGACCTTTGAGCATGGCTCTGTGTGCGGGTGAAACTTGAACATGTTTCCTGGCTACAGAATAACTGTTGAGGGCGGGACAGAAATGGAAGGATGCCTCTTGAAGAAGAAGAGCATTCCACACTAACATTATTTCGTAGGTTTTGCTTGTTTATAAATGGAATTTAAGTTCCATTTCAGATACTGGGTTGGCTTAGGAGAGGTAACCATTATTCCTTGGGGAAGGAGGCACTCCCAGATTCTTAAAATAGATTCAGGAAGTGGGACGTCTTCATTGTTGTAAGGCAGATTCTCAATATATGAGGTTTGGGGGGCCTTACGTAGAAACCTGAGATACTTAGAACTATATAGTTTCTCATGCTATTGATAGGTTCTTTGTACACTTCTTCTGTCTGAACTGTACTTAAGTTCTCTAATTCTAAAAAAAATGTTATATGGCACTGAAGGAAAGATTCTAAACAATTGCACTCCGTTTGCTGGGTCAAGCCAAAATGGCTCATTAATATCAGTTCTTGCTTTGGAGCAGAGGATGGATAAATGATTCCAGGAAACTCAAAACTGAAACACACATAATAGCCGTTGTTCTCTGCTTCCTTGCCTCTCCTCAGTCCTTGTTTTCACAAAAATGCCTCTAAACATGCTAATGAGAAACTGTTGAACTTCACAAATATATCTGAATTTTTTTAGTCATATAATTTAAGCCTCAGTCTGGACCCTAACAATATTGGCAGTATTTTCCTTAGTCGTTTTTTAATTATTCTAAATAATGCAGTTTTCCACGTTGAGATGGTTCAGCCTGGGGGGGGGGGACGACGACTGGTTTGCACTGGCAGCTGCCACGATCACTTAGGCTTTGCAAAGGTCATTCAAGCTTGTGTGCGTGTATGTACGCACACCTTTGTAGGGTTAAGAGTCAAGGCCTCTTGGATTTGGAATCAGATGAGGGGCTCCCTGGATTTGATTTTGAGGCAAAATCTCAGTTTTCTTTTTCTGAAAGGAGAGGAAAGCAGAGGTCTATGTTAGGGCAATAGAGCTGCGTGCCTTGATCACTTGCCTTGACAAAACAGTGTGGATGTGCACCCTCCTCAAAGGGTTTCCAGATATTTAGGAGTTTTAACTGTCTTCAGTTCCTGATAGAAAAAAATTAGGCTGGTTACTCCCAGCAGCTGAATTCATTGGTGGGGATGTAGCATATCCGTGCGGATGTGATTTTTGGGATGGGCAGTCCCTCACTGGAACAGGCTAGATCTCACTCACTGAGCTGCCTCACGTCAGGCTGCCCTGCTCTTCCACTCAGGGTATCAGGGAAGATTAGCTGGGAATACTTGACCAGAGTTTGTAGCACCTTTGCATGTTGGGATCAGTATGCCACCTGAACATGCCATCTGGTGAAATCGGTGCTCAGGAATAAACCCCGACCACTGCTTTCTCAGAGCCCTGGCTTTGGTACAAGAGGAACCAGCTGGTCAAGAAGCACCCCTGTTTTTCCATTGGAGCAGAGAATGGGGTGTCACGGCAGCAGGTCCAAAATGGAAAGATGAGACAATCCGTGATCCCTTTCAGAGATATTTCCTTACCAGATTCCTCAATGCTTTTTTCCACAGTGACAAGATTGTACCGCCTTCGCTTGAAAAGCTGGGATACACTCAGAGATGGATTTGCTTTGAAAATAGCCATGTTGAACGTATAGTACAGGAAGTTTTTATGGCATTTTTTATGTCATAAATTGTTTTATGATCATTTTGTGCCGTAAAATGTTTTATAAAGTTTGCCAGACTTCAGTTCCAAGGAAGTCATTGGCCCCAGATTGTGGACACGTTCTGTAAGTTGGCCCATTTGAGATACTTTGGTTCAAAAATTGGTTAAAATTGTGGAAGTGGGAGTTTTAATAGTGTATAGAGAAAAGATGTCCCTATCTAGTTTCCCCACCTTCTCCCATAGGTGCTGCGGGGGGGCAGGGGTTGTTTAGGTCAGCCGCCTAATGCTGGAGCCGTCAGCTGTTGTGACTAGATCAGCAGGGCGGGGGGAGGGGGGCATTCTCTGAGAGGCAGGAAAATGTATTGGCATAATTTGACTGGCAGTTCTTTTTCTCTTCCTCATATGTTGTTGGTTGAATTCAGGTTCAAATGCTTTGATTAAACCCTAAGTTCTCTGAAAAAAGCTTTTTTTTCCCCCTTCCAAGGTTGAGACTGAATTGAAACTAATCTGTTGTGATATTCTGGACGTACTGGACAAACACCTCATTCCAGCAGCCAATACTGGTGAATCGAAGGTTTTCTATTATAAAATGTAGGTACCAGGTTGTAGGCATAGTGTGTGTGGAAAAGAGTGTGTGCTTTAACTAAACTGCTTATTTGTAGAAATCCTCTCTGTCTTAAAAAACAAATCTGAATGATGAAAACTGAATTTTTTTCCCACCATGATGGAGATATTGAACACCCATGGAGGTAAGGAAATGGGCAGATTCATTGCATCTGCCTAGGCAGGAAAACAAGCAGGATGGGAGAAGCAAAGGATAAAGAATAAAAAAACAGTTCCTTTGTTCTTTACATCATGTATCTGTTTTTCAACCCATATAAGCCATCAGCTCCTAAATGCATCCTTTTGTGGGGGGGTTGCTCTGTCTCTGTGGGTGTTCGTGTGTTGCTCTTACTTTAGCTCTCAAGAAGCATAAGCTGAGATTTGGGGAAATTTGTCATTGTCTCACCATGAACATGCAGCCTGTTTATTTTTCATTAAATGGCATAAGCTTTGTGCTGCCTTTTCAACTGAAGAGAATTGAACTAAGTTCTGGGTTTTTTTTCCCCCTGCCAAGAGAGAAATGAGCAAAGATGTTCACATTGGGCAAACAGGTTTAAGTAGGTCTATTTATTATTTAAAAGTTTATGCTCCCAGAGTAGGTTACTTAATAATTGGTGAAAAAAATGCAGTTTGGTTTTTCAGTTGACTCGCCCTGGTTCCCTTCCCCCTTCTGCCTCATTCATTTTTATTGCATTAAAATATTTAATTGCGGAGGGGGGGGATCAAGAATGCAGTAATTGGCAAATCATGAGAATCTCACATGCCATGCAAATATAGCTAGTTAACACAATAGTAATGATTTATTAATGTGCTTCCTGACTCCCAGTGAAATTTCAATCACACTTGCCAAAGGTTTGAGTGAAGAGCCGGGTCTTTGGGGCTTTTGAAACACCACCAGGTTGGGGGGGGGGGGTTGCACAAATCTCCGGGAGCAGGTGGGCATGTTTAAAATACTAAAATTCAACCCTTTATCCCATTAGTTAGAAATAACAGCGGCCCCAAGAGATTGAAACCCACTCCAGCAATAGGTCTTCTTGCGCCTCCAAGGCCTGGACTTGCTCCTGACTGCTTTTCATTCCCTTGTCCAGGAAAGGGGACTACCACAGGTATCTCGCTGAGTTCGCCACAGGAAATGACCGGAAGGAAGCAGCCGAGAACAGCTTGGTGGCTTATAAAGCTGCTAGTGATATTGCAATGACAGAACTTCCTCCAACACATCCCATCCGCCTAGGACTTGCCCTCAACTTCTCCGTTTTCTACTATGAAATCCTTAATTCTCCTGATCGTGCCTGCAGGTAAGTGGAGGCACGCAGAGTAATAAGAGAAGCTAGGAAGCGGCGACTCTTAGAGCCCTCCGGGAATGAGTGTCTCGGGGAGCTCCAGGCTAGGGCTGCCCTCAGATCGCTCTGGAGTAGCACTGGAGGAGGAGGAAGAGGTTCCCTCCTCCACAGGTATGGTCAGAGGAGACCGAGCGGGTCCTGAAAAGGGAGGCCCCTGCAAAACTTAAGTGACCTTGGGGGGGGAGGGGTTGTTTTATTGCCAGGCTTGAGGTCTTCACCAAGCAGGAGCGGTTGATTCTCTTGGCATCTTTTGCTACTGTGGTCATCCTCTGCTTATAGGTTGGCAAAAGCCGCTTTTGATGACGCAATTGCAGAACTGGATACGCTGAGCGAAGAAAGTTATAAGGATTCTACACTTATCATGCAGTTGTTACGTGATAACCTGACACTATGGACTTCAGACATGCAGGGTGATGGTGAGTAGCCCCAGCAGGCCCAGCCTCCCCTGTGACCTCGGGTGACACACCGTAACGGAATAGGAACATACCCCTGGGCGTAAGCTTAGGCAGCCCGGGGGCTGGGTAGGGAGTTGGAATAAAAGATACTTCTTTCCCCCTGGCAGAAGAAGCAGCCCCAGAGGTCCTTTTATAGTGTATATTGGGGTGTGCAGTTCACAGATGGGAAAAAGAGCTCCCTCTTCAGCATATTTGCAGAGGAACTGTCAGGGCTTCAGCATACCAACGCTCCCCCACCGCACACCCCCTCCTTGCTTGCACCTGAAGCTGCTGTTAGCTCCATGGCCTTGTTATTAAGGTCCGCACAGTCTGGCTTAGACCAAGTATTTAGAAGCCAATAAATTGTTTTTGGGAAGATTCTGCAAACTGCTTCATTTTTTATGAAAGGGACAGGGTAAGTGGGAAGAAACCCAACCGTGTACTCTGCAGAACACAGGCCAGTTTGGGGTTTTAAGTCTGCACAAGTCTTAACTGAGCTTCTTTTACGTTACTTTTGAATTTTGTGTTTCCAAGGGATTTCCTCTGGTGTGCCAATAGCTTTTCTTTGGTTGAATGACCCTTGTCATGGATGTAGTGCCGGACATTTAAAAGCACACCACCCTTCTAGTTGCCTGATTAATTCCAAAGTTCTTCCAGCTGTATGGAGACTGATAATCTCTGGAGAGCCTTTTATATTTATAGAGTTGCAGTCCATTCCTGGTTTGGCCATGGGTTTTAAAAAATTCCTACAGTGTAATTTTAAAATTTGAGAAAAGGGTACTGTAGGGGGAGGGATCTTCAGCCATTGAACAGAAATGTTAGTGCAGACTTATCTAGTTTCTGATCTTATTTTCAAACTTCATTCTGTTACAGAGAATTGTCTCTTTTATAGCCCTCCCTTTATGACATTTCTTTCACCCCATCAAAAATATAACTTATATTTGTCATGCATTCTATGTTGTTACCTGAGAATAACACGTAATAGTTCGAATGGATTAATGTAAATTATTATTTTCAGCCCCTGTATTTGTATCTAAAAGATAAAAAGATTTTAAATTCTTCCAGCCTACTTTCTCTTTTGGAATTCATTCATCTCCTGAGCATTGCTGAGATTTTGGCTATGATTAATGCGTTGTTTGGTAGTTGAATATTGTGTTTCCCCAAAAATAAGACCGGGTCTTCTTTTTTTGTTTTTGGCCTCCAAAAGAGGCACCAAGTCTTATTTTCGGTGTGTGTGTGTCTTTTCACTCACCTCCGGCACCGACAGCCCTGGCCGGCCAGCCCACTTCTGCGGCTGAAGGAGCAGCTTCACTCTTCAGTTCAGAACGGAGCTCTGGCCTGCATTTTGCAGTCAAAGGCCTTTCTGGAAGGCCTGTGCAGACAAGAACTGAGCAACGGATTCAATCCGTAGCTTGGTTTTTGGCTGCAGAGGCCTTGCAGAAGCAAGGTATGGATTGAATCCATAGCTTGGTTCTTGGCTGCAGTGGCCTTCCGGAAAGGCCTTCGACTGAGAAATGCAGTCCTGGGGGCACCGCAGAAGAGATGAGCTGGCAAGGAGAGGCTTGGCCGCAAGGTAAGCCAGGTTCAGGGCACGCTTCACCCCCACCCCTACCCCAGCTTGATTTTTAGGTGTGTGCCTCACCCTAAAACTAGGGCTTCTTTTTTGAGGGTAGGGCTTATATTAGGCCCACCACCCCCCCAAATCAAGCTAGGGCTTATTTTTGGGGTAGGTCTTACTTTTGGGGAAACACAGCAGAGCAATGGTTAAATGTTTATGAAACTTATGGGTTTCCAATATTTCTGAATAAAGATGACCTAAAATGTGATTACTTCTCCCCACAAGCTCTAAAACTAGATAAGATCACTCAGTCAAAACAAATGAACAAAAAACATTAAATTTGGTCATTTCTTCATTGAGAAAAGCAGTCCTATTTTATATGTGAACCTTTTTTTTTAGGAACTGGTATGCATGCCCCCCCTCCTCTCAGCAGCAGGGGGTTGGACTAGAAGATCTTCAAGGTCCCTTTCAACTCCCACGCTAACACCAGATCACCTTCCCACCAATTGAAACTCACGGCTCTTAATTTCCCCTTCAAATAAACTGGTAGCCCTAGGGCCACTTTTCCCACCCACCAATATGTAGCTTTCGATCATTTTCTTCAGGGAATAAATAAACCAAGTATGTTTTTGACATTTGTTTGGGTTCTCTTTATCTAGTTCTAGGACTTGTGAGGAGAATGTGTTATAGGTCATATTTCATCTTTTAGGTCATATTCAGGCAGAAATATTGAAGATTCTAAAAGGTTCACAAACTTTTGTGTGTTTGTGTGTTCCTGGATTGTGCGTGTTCTCGTATAGTTTCCGCGTTGCAGCATTATGTGTAACGTAAAGGTTCACCAGATGGCTCTGGTATACCACGTATATAGCGGTGAGGATCATAGTTTTGATCCGATAGGAAGCTGACAATATAAAGTTCTTTCACCTCTTTTGTCTTGTGTCCCATATTCGTCTATAATAGCAGGGTTTATTGCTGTGTTTTTAAATTTAGCTGACGACGTTCCAGTAGCTTGAGACAGTTCACAAGAATATGTATATTGCATATAAAAATATAAAAGCATTTATCACTTTGGAAACTTTGAAACAAAGCAGTACAATGTCTGAAATTCTAAAAAACAGTAGATTTTAAGCTGCACAGTGTTCCCACGAAGGACCCAGGAGTGCAAAGAACGCCCTACCAGGGTCCTGCAGTTTCTTTGGGTATAAAGCATGTAAGACGAGCACCCTGAATTGGGTTCCCAAAGCACGCAGCGCTGCTCGCTCGACACAGGTGATGCGGCCTCCCCTGGATGTTCCACTTCCGGTTGATTGATGCAGCTTAATTCTGGCCCCACCGTCTTCAAAGTCTTTCTCACAATAAGGACTGCAGTGCAATCTAAACTTGAGGCCACCAGCACATGTTTCTGTCCTCCCGAGAGGAGTATAAACTCTGCAGATTTAATGCCGGGCAACACGCAGAGAGCATTCTCTCCTTTCTTCCGAACCGCAGAGAGGGCAGACTCCCTGGTCTTTACTAATGCTGCTCTGGTCTTTCCCCCTCTCTTTCCCCCAGTTGGTTTCATCAACATTAATGTTTCTCTCTGCATCCCAAACCTGGTGGAATGAGAGCCGGGGGAGGCTGGGGAGCGTGTCCTTCTTCGCCTACCAGCCTGGTTTCCCAACACCGTCTCCATCAACGGGAGACACAGGTGTCCTGGTCTTGTCCTCTTCTTGGCGTGGGGGAGCTTGAAGAGATGATTGGGTATCTCGGCAAAGACAGCACAGAGAAAGCGGGTGCACATCACACTTCTGGAAGGAAACTCTTAACGGCTTTTACCTAAAGAGAGCGCTGTTGCTTGGCAGCAGAATTTATTTATACAGCCTCTGCTGTTCTGCACGTGTTTTCTCTGGCTGCCTCCCCTGTTTTCAAACCTAGGTTGTCAGCCAGCCGCTGAATTCACTGACCGGACAGTACCCAGTCAATTGATCTCCGAGTCAGATACAGAATCCTGGCTAGTCCTTAGAACCAAGAACGATAACATCTAAATGATTACCTCTTCTAGGTGAAGCTGCATGATGATTGTTTAGATACTGCTGTTCTTGGTTTGTGCTGCCCAACAGAAACCTGATGGTGTGGGAAATGCAAGAGTTTGTAACTTGCTGGCTGGTGGAATACAGGTTGAGAAGACAGACTTGGGTGTCTTGGTCAGTGTCCCGTTGCAGAATTCCTGTCCTCCTAAAGGGTTGAAAGGCTTAGGGTTCCAGGAGAGACGGGGATGGGGGCAGAGTGCAGCAGTCCTTGTTCTGGTTTTGTGTGTGTGTGTGTGTGTGTGTGTGTGTGTGTGTGTGTGTGTGTGTATCTTGCTTTCCTGTTTTCTGATGCCTTACAATTTCAGTGCTCAACAAGTAAATTTGGGCTGAGGTTCCTCCCCTTTTGATGCTTTTTCTAATCATAGTCAAATTCAATAGGTTACCTTTTCTTAACTCCAATTTTTCTCCCTTCCTTTTCCATTATGTAGATTCTTAAAAAGGAACTCCACCTGTTCATTTTCTAATACTCTACTTTGTAAGTCTTCATGATGACCCTGGAGAATACCTTTTCCCCTCTTGTCACTCACTAATCGTGCTTGCATCATGCTTGCATCTCTGACTCATGCCAGGGCTATGCACCAACTGTCCCTCCTGCCCCCTCCCCCCCAGTGAAGGTCCACCACTACATCTTACATACAGCGGGATGATTGACTGTACACCCTCATAGATGGTCAGTCCTTTCATTGCATCCCATGAGGGTAGAGTCACAACTTAGCCTGCTATTTTGTCTGAATTTAGCCTTTCTTGGACCCCGTGAACCAGCAAGTTGGGCAGGTTGTGTGTGTCCCTTTTACTGGCACAAAAACAATTCTTGAACTGTCCAAAGAACTCTGGCATAGTGAAAGCCGAGCTTTTCTGCTGGTTGATGTGACCATTGCATGTCAAGCCGTGTTAGATGTGTGGTCTCCTGACCTTAGGGAGACTTGTGTGCAGAGAGCCGGAGGCAGCTTGCTGGTGGCAGAATGCAGTGGAGCAGCCCATCTCTGTTGCATGCTTCAGTTGGATCAGGTGGCTCCAAATTAACAAGAAGCATGGAAACATCTGTGGTCAAAAGGATCCTGAGTTGCTTTTGTCCACAGCTGCTTGTATTTGGGGTTGAAAAGTAACTAGAACACGGATGTCAAACTCGCCACGTCACATGACGTGTCACGACATATCGTGACTCTTTTTGCATTGCCGGCAATGGGGTGGGCGCAGCTTCGGTATGATGAAGGGCCGGCAGTTTGACACCCCTGAACTAGAATTTGCTCTTACTGGAGTAGGTTTGCAGGATTAACTAACATCTTGCTGGTGAGATGTGGACCCTGAACTGCTTCCTTTGTCCTCACTGGGTTTCCGTGTGGGAGAGAACACTTCTTGGGGATCACTCCCTTGGTTGAGCCTTATGGTCACTGCCCCTCCACTGTCCATCTGCCTCTGCTGTGCCTTGGGCTGTATGGATTGCCCTACTCACGGGGGAAGGGGGGGAATTCCCAGAAGCACCGGCAAAGGGGTCTTCAAGGTCAGGTGGCAGTGCCTGCTTCTCTCCCAGGCATGGCCTAACTCTGCTGATTTTTCTTCCCAGGTGAGGAACAGAGTAAAGAAGCGCTGCAGGATGTGGAAGACGAGACCCAGTGAGATATTCAAGGCCAACAAAAGACCCCATCTTTGTCCCCCTTCTGCCCCCCTTCCTCAAAGTCCCCCCTCAGTCTCTCCCTGGGAGCCATCTTATCTGACGTTGTGATGGGTCCCAGAATTTAGGTTCCTACCCTGTTGGTTTTTTTTTTTTTTTTTTTTTTTTTACACAGTTGAAAAGTTCTTTAAAAGGCAAGAGTGAATGTCTGTGGATTTTACTGGTGCCAGCTTTCAGTTTCTTTAAGACACTAACCGGACTGGCTGCATGGAGGCTTTTTCTGAATTCCTGTGTGTCTTCTGTCAGTTGGAGGTAACATCTGGAAGCCATTAGAGTTCTAGCGGAAGTATTTTGCACTGTGAAGTGCAGATGGTGGCATTTTTCATTTTTTATAATTGTTTAAACAATTTTATACCAGTGTTTAAAATTGGGCGTTTAGCTTGAAGTTACAGGTTTCATTGGAACAGTTCTTGTAATGGTTTTGCTGTAAAACAAAACGAAAATTCAAAACCGCTGAGGTGATGGATGCTGGTAACGGTTCACCATCCGTGGCTGCTCATTCTTGCCTTCTCTTTACTTTCCCTCCAAGCAGGTGAGCATTGAAGGTGGCGTTGGAAAGCCTGCATGTGTGTTAAATATTGTTCTCTCCCTCTTCCCTGCCCTCTTTGCTAGCTCAACCTCTTTTGTTCAGTATGTGTAACTTGAAGCTAATTTGTACTACTGGATATCTGACTGGAGCCACAGATACAGGATCTGTATTGTTCTTACTGAAACACAGCATGGAATTAACATTAAACTTAAATAAAACAACCCTAAATTAAAATGATGCCAAATACTACTGCTACTTTACCCTGGTCCCTATTCAGCAAGAGGTGCAGGCAGAACAAGTAGCAGGAGAAGCAGAGTTTATGGAGGAGAGTCGGTAGCTGTAATTTCATTAGGTGGACTCAGCCAGGATTTGGGAGTCTAAATTTGTGGCTGGATACAGAGCACCCTCTACCACCCTGAAGGTTGTACCTGCTTTGGCAGTGGCGGCTTGAGGCGATGCTTCCACCCTCTAAGCAAGCAACAGTGGGTCAGGTTGAGCTAGAGCACCTCTCCGTCTCCCCCTCCCACCTCCTTTCTTTCGCCCTCTGACTTTCTCAGCAGCTGCTTCCTTCCAGTGTTCATCTCAACTTACATCTTGTTCATTTCTTTCGGCCACGGGCTAGTAAATATTGGAGGGATTGTGTGGTAATTTTACATACACTCAGAAACATTTTTCTTCAGTGCTTTGGCTCTTCTTTTTGTCTGTGAATGCCTTATCACGTACCTCTGGTCTGACCTGTATCATTTGGGATTCCCCTTCGGACTGAGCAGCAAGTCTGTTGGATAAATAAAATACTGTGTAAAGATTCTGCACCTCGGCGCCCTCTCTGCACAAGCCTTTCAAACGGGGGGAACCTCTCAGCCATCACCCAGCATCAAGCCAAGCGCTTCACCTCTTGCCAGAGCACCGTTGGGAGGGCCCAGGGCATGTGCCCCCAGGTTCCACCCAGGGGCAGTTACAAAATATGCACCTGTGTGAAAAGGCAGTTTCCTTGATCCCATGGAAGCCTCTCTTCCCTCCCACTCCCCGAAAGAGAGAGATATTTGGCCTTGCTAAAATGGCTGGCACCTTCCTTAGGCTAGTTATTTCCTGGAAAACCCATCACTGAAGATGCTTTTGGACTTCTAGGACACCATTTCTTAATCCCTGGTTTTACCAAACATGCTGAGACCCCATCAAGCAGGGCAAGGAGAGAGTCGTGCCAGCAGAGCAGGGTGATGCCTCTGGGCAACGTTGGGAGCTCCAGTTCCAAGGCCTCTTTTGCATGGGGCATAAGAAGCCTCTCGACCAGCAGCCCTGCACAGAGTCCTGATGAGGCCTGGGGCTTCTGTGTCCAAGGGGAGCTCCGAGCCCATTCTGGGCAGCCCAGGGAATGGGGGGAGTGTGTCACCCAGGGCAAGGCAGGGCCCTGCTGAGGGCACTGCCTGGGCTGCTCCTGCTATGTCTTGCAAGGGTAATGGGCCAAGATGGCATAAAATGGGTTTTCCAGAGCTTTTACCCAACACCTTGAATGCCCACAGGATTTCTTGCCTTTTCTCTTGGACCAGTTGAGACTTAGGGGCACGGCTCTCCTCTCAAGTGGTGGAATAGGTTGTTGAATCATGCTGTAGGTTTACCAGGGGTCATGTGGCCTCCCAGAGCCAGAGAGCAGCAGGTTGAACCCGCCACTCTGCATCCAGAAGCTTGACTCAAGCCAGGCAGGTTTCAGCTGAGTCCTTGTTGGTCCCTTTAATCGTTTACCAGTTACAAATAGCGGTGGGCATAAACATACCCTCTGGTGCTGGTCCCGTTTGCGAGCTATCCTTGCTCAAAGGCTGTCCCGATCTAGTGGGGCAGAGAGGAATTGGCAGACTAAAAGGGACAGCTTTCAGGAAGCCCCATCACTTCACAAAACATCTCGCCATCACTAAAGTTACAGCTGACCAGAATGCTACCATTCGCTTTATACAGCACCACTTCTGGTCCTCCCCCCTGGTACCCGTCAGGGGAAACACCCCATGACTTGGGGCAAACCTGGGTATTCACCGCTGCTGATTGGAGGTGGAGTGGATGGTTTTCTTGGCCTTCAGTTCTTCATGCTCGAGTCCCAAAGCTGCAGGGAGCCTTGGATTCAAGACCAGGGTGTGATCTGGAGCAGGCAGAACTGCAGTTAACTTTTAAGGAGCTGCAGATAGGAGCTAAGTTTGCACCTGTGTGCTCCAAAGGTTTGCCTAGCTTCAGTGGACCAATTAAGGGCACAATATGTTGTATTTGCATAGTGTGAAGTTTTGGTAATTTTATTAGGTGGGGCTTTGAGGATGAGGCATATGGTAGAGTCCAGCTGCTGCATTAGTTCAAGGTTCATAGTATTGTGTGGGCCTAAAAATAATTAGTGTGTGAAATGACCAAATCTGGTGTTGAGACAAGGACACCTGTCTGCATTGTGAACTTGCAACAAAAATTGGAAAGAAAAAAGGAGAAGCAGCAGCAAGGTGGGTAGATGGGTTCTAGCTACAGCAGTGATGGGGGGCACCATTGGAAAGCCAAATTAGGGACGGTCCAATAGAAAAGTACGCAATTGCCTAGGAGTCAACAATTAGAATAATTCAGAGAAGATCCTGTTTGCACAACTGAGGACCTCATTTTAGTTGCTAGTGCCCTAAGTAGAAGGGGATGTGCATGTGTGCAGTGGCCCTAGTGGTTAAGACATGGCTTGTGGACTGATATATACCAGGTAAGTAACTGGCTTATCTGGAAAAGTGGTAAGATGCAGCCTTTGGCTTTAGACATTTGACTGGGCACCATTTTGAAAAGTCCATTCTATTTAACAAGTGCAAGTTTCATCCAACCTTCCCATGTTCTGGGCACTGGTTGGCCAGTTGCCAGCCCAGAATATCCTATAAATACTGTGCACCTTCCATTTTTTTCCATCTAACTGCCCCCAAGCACTTTGCTGGGAAGGAGGGGGCTTTTGCCTGTCTCCCAGGACTGAGCTGTGGGGTGTCTTGAACTGAAGAGGGGGGAGAGTACATTTAAATGGGCCCAAATAAGGCAGTATGGGTCGATTACGAAGTAATTTGCCAAATTACAGCACAATCAACAGACTAACAAACAGGATTTTAGTAAAAATTTATTTGGCATATATATCTTGATTCATATCGCACATTGCACAGAGCCTTAAATCTTATGTACATTATACCATAGGCCCCATTTTAGAAATGACAATACATTTGTCACCATGTAGGGAAGGAAAATTCCACCTTTGAACCTGGGCAGCAGTAAATTAAGCACATATACAAAAGGATACTGATTCTATGTAAGTAATGCAAAAAGCTTGTTTCAGATCAATAGGCATAAACACTGAAGCAGCTTGTTCCCAAATCTTTGTGCCAAAAATGTTCCTTTGCAATTCAGAAATGTGAGTTCAATCAGTGTAGTTTTCAGAGGACAAATAAATAAACTTGGCTCCTTGAACAACTGATTTCTCAAGCTAGAAAAAAGCAAGCTGAGTAAGATTAAAAATTTAAAAATTTTGAATTGGGCAAAAAAGCCCAGTGCTTAAAAGTAAGCTTGCACATGAAGCAATAATCATTTAAACAGCTTTCATGAAAGGTAATCAAAATGTAGATACTGCCCATTTGTATGACAGCAGAAGCTAGGTCAGTGTCGCATGAAAATGTGTCAAGAAAGCCATAGTCAAAAGTTACAAGGCAAACTTAGTGTCTTACTAGATACTTAAAAAAAAAATCCCAAATATTTAGAACTTCCCAATCTAGATTCTACCACTTTTTAAATCACTATGTTTTCAAAAATGCATTTCAGTAATTTTTGAGGTGTTACTGTTTAGTTTTTTGCTTGATATTTCATAGCAATGAAATAGCAACACAATCAATATTGTGTTGAAGGCTGTAATGGAAAAGCCATTTCTATAAGGGTCAGTTTGTGAAAAAGATATTGCTGAACTCCCTTTGGCTAAGTCAAAGTGCAGATATAAATAATCCATCCAAACCAGCAATTGCCAAGTCTTGGGAAATTTCCAGGAAAGGAAAGGGGGAAGAGCATAGAAATGCCAAGAAGATTGATATTTCTTCGATTATCACAATTTCTCCAATTAGAAATAAGAAAATAATTTTCATAGTGCAAACATCCCATACAAGGAGGAAATATTTACAAATTTTCATCTGTACATTATGGCTTTTTATATTTTCATACAAAGCACCCAAAGACAGGAGAGGATTTCTTTATAAAATATTTTCATATAAAATTTGGCATTTCACTGGGATTTGCTGAAAACTCTGCAGGTTACCTTACTCCCTTTGTGGGCATCATGGCCGCCAGCCTGTTTAGTGCCGACCGGCAGATTGGATGTGGATAGAACAAAAACCAAGGGCAGAGCTAAAGGAGGGTCTTTGGTGGCCAGAGAGAAGAGAGGCAAAGCGAGGCCCCTCAACAGATGAAGAGGCCACGGAAAACCTCTGGACACGTTCACTGAATTCGTCTACGGCCCCTTGTAGAGAAGCGTCCATCACCATCATCGAGAATTCAAACGAGGAGCCACCTGAGGTGCAGAGAAAAGCAGTAAGAGACGACGCTGTGGGTCTTTCCTCAGGAGCAGGCCTGGCTACTGGGGCGCCCAGCCCAGGAAAGAGAGACTCTGCTTTCAGCTTTGGCAAGCAAAGGGTTACTTACGACTGCCAGATGGCCGTTCTTGGCTTTGGCTATCAGCAGCTCAGATCCCGAGGTGAAGTCAATGATGCCTTCCTTGCCTTGTCCAACTGTGAATTTGATGCTGGGGAAGTGGGGAGACTCAGGGTTAGGGCGTTTCAACGAACAGGGAGAAAAATTTTCAGATGCCACCCCAGGAGATGGCAATTCTGTTCAAGCTGGTCTCTGGGCAGCCCCGCCAGCTCAAGGCTGCACTTTCTTCCACGGAATGATCAGAGGCAAAAGGAGCAACTCTTTGATGGTTGGGCCCTGTTCTCAGCAATGCATGCAACTTTATAAATCAGGCCACTGTAATTTCAGACTGCAAACTGGCTTTTTGACATTACAGTAGTGAATTTGTAGTTGTAAAATATTGTAATTGTATTGTAAACTGATGCTTCGCAACAGGGAAAATATTTAATTTTTAGAACTTTTTAATTTCTAAACAAAAGTCATGGAAATAGAGGCTGATGCTACAGTGACTTGCAAAGTGTGTCATATATTTCAGCTTATGCCCACAGAAGACCTATGTATCAAATGTAAACTACTTGAATTACTAAAGAAAAAGTAAAGGGTTCTGAATAAAGCAAGAAATCCCAACCTAAACAAGAAGACTACACCAAAATAAAACACAATAGAGAGCAAACAGCTTCTAAAAAAATGACCCCATGTATGAACATAAAGAAGAAAGCTGATATACCCAAATCAAACACAATAGGGAACAAGCAGCCCAATCCAGTGAAGCCCCTCTGGAACTGAGCAATCGCTTTCATAGCCTCCCCGTGGAAGAAACTATGCAAACGCCCACAAAAAAGCATTCATCAATGCTTTTTTTAAAAAAGAGGCAAAACCCAGCAGTCCTGGGACAGGAAGAAAAGTATTCCAGACTTCCCTAAGGGAAAAAAGGCGAATATTGGTGATAGGAGATTCAATTCTCAGGGGAACAGAAACTATAGTCTGCAGACCAGGCAGCCAAACTAGGGAAGTATATTGTCTTTGTGGAGCAAAAATCAAAGATGTAACTGAGTACTTTACTAAAATAATCAACCCCACAAGATTATTTACCCCTTTCTTCTACGCGTAGGGACTAATGACACAACAATGAATCTGAAAACAATAGCGAGATTACAAACAGCTAGGGAAGAAAGTTAAAGGCGCTCAAGTGATGTTTTCATCTATAATTTCAACAAAAGGCCAACATCCAATGAGGGAGCAGAGGATTTTAGAAAGGAACCACTGGCTTAAAAACTGGTGTCGTCAACAGAACTTCTGTTTCCTAGAGCATGGTCTGCATTCCCTACATGAAGGGCTACTAGCAAAGGATGAATTGCACCTCACAAGAACTAGGAAAAAATATATTCAGAAAACTACTGACTCATCAGAAGGGCTTTAAACTAATGTTGAGGGGGGAGAGGGGCCAATCTTCACAACCTTTAGAATCTAATTTCAAGCAAAAATACTAGATAACCAATCACATAAGGAGGTAAGGAGTAAAGAGAAAGATGATTACTGCATCCAGTTTTAGTCACCACGATGTAAAAAAGATGCTGAGATTCTAGAAAGAGTACAGAGAAGAGCAACAAAGATGATTATGGGACTGGAGGCTAAAGCATATAAGGAAAGGTTGCTGGAATTGGGTCTGTCTAATCTAATGAAGAGAAGGACAAAGGGTGACATGATAAAGTGCTCCAATATCTCAGGGGTTGTCACAAAGAAGAGGGAGTCAAGCTATTCTCCAAAGCACCTGAAGAAGCAACGGATGGAAACTAACCAAAGAGAGAAGCAACCTGGAACTAAGGAGAAACTTCCTGAGAGTTAGAACAATTAATCAGTGGAACAACCTGCCTCCAGAAGCTGTGAATGCTCCAATGCTGGAAGTTTTTAAGAAGAGACTGGACAGCTACTTGTCTGAAATGGTACAGGGCAGGGGTAGGCAACCTGGGCTCTTTTATGACTCCTGGACTTCAACTCCCAGAATTCCTGAGTCAGCATAGATGAAGTCCAGGAGTCATAAAATAGCCCAGGTTGCCTACCCCTAGTATAGGGTTTCCTGCCTGAGCAGGGGGTTGGACTAGATGACTTCCAAGGTCCCTTCTAACTTTTTTTTATTATTGTTGTTGTTGTTATAAAGAAAAAAGAAAAAATGAAATAGAGCATGATGGGAAGGATGGGAATCCCAGTTACAAAGTAGGAGATAAGAAACATACCCAAGACCCATAAATGACTCAAATGCCAGTGCACGGAACGCTCAAAGTTTAGGGAGCGTTCGAGGGTGAATTTGAAGCAATAGTACATGAAGGCAGATATGATATAGTTGCCATTACTGAAAGTTGGTGGGATCAAACTCATGATTGAAATGTATTGATAGGATACAAAATATTCAAAAGAAACAAATCAAAGAAGATGAGGTGGAGTTGCATTGTATATAAAAGACCACTACATGTCTATAGAAATACACAAAACCAAGGATGAAAACCTAGAATCCGTATGGGTCTATATAAAGAGTGAAAAAAATGACATTGCTATAGGCGTACACTACAGACCACCCAACCAAGCAGATGAAATAGATGAACTCTTTGCTAATCAATTAACAAAAGTATGTAGGAAACATACCACAGTAGTAGTGGGAGACTTCAACTTCCCTGGTATTAACTGGAAGACAAACTCTGCAGCGAGTGGGAGATCTAACAGATTCCTAACCAACCTAGCTGACAACTTTGTCATTGAAAAGGCAGATGAGGGAACTAGAGGAAAAGCTATACTGGACATAATTCTTACTAATAGAGAAGTGATAGAGAGAGTTGAAGTTGTGGGAACCTTGGGTGAAAGTGACCATATCATGCTGGAATTCAATATAATGCAAACAAAGGTAATAGAATATAACCCAACCAGTGTCTTTAACAAACTCAGAAACAGCCTAGGAAAAATTCCATGGATAAAAATCCTAAGGGGAAAACAACTCAAGAAGTGTACGAAATTCTGAAAAATATGCATAAAAGCCCAGTCCCAACACAATATCACAGAAAAAGAAAAACAAGAAATTCAAGAAGAAACCAGCATGATTTCACAAAGATCTCTCTGATCAAACTGACAGACAAAAAGAATAAATACAAAAAATGGAAAGAGGGACAGATAATTAAGGCAAAATGTCAGCAGATAGCTCAAATCTGCAAAGATAAAGTCAGGAAAGTAAAGCTCAGAATGAACAAAGACTTGCAATAAAAGTCAAAGATAATATAAAATGTTTCTTTCAACATATAAAGAACAAAAAAAAAGTCAAGGAAATGGTCCACTAAAGAGAGAAGATGGCAACGAAGTAACAGGCAGTAGACAGAAAGCAGAGCTGCTTAACTCATTCTTAGCATCAGTCTTCATGCAAAAAGAATTATAGCCCAACCTACCAAAAACAAAAATTAAAATAAGCAAGAAAAGGATAAGAGAACACCTGTCTGATCCTGATCAATATAAATCACCAGGACCCAGATTACATCCCAGAGTTCTGAAGGAGCTGGTAGATGTTATCTCAGAACCATTGCACCATATTTTTCAAAAATCCTGGAGCACTGGGGAACTACCAGAGGATTGGAAACGAGCTGATGTGGTTCCCATCTTCAAAAAAGAAAAATAAACAGACCCAGGAAACTATAGACCAATCAGCATAATACCTTGAAAGATACTGAAAAAAATAATCAAAAAACAGATCTATGAACATTTAGAAATAAGTAAAATTATAACTAGTAGCCAGCATGGGTTTGTTAAAAATAAATCATGCCAAACCAATCTTATTATTAAGTGACTAAATTAGTAGATCAATGAAATCCTATGGACATAGTAGAGCACAACCTACTTCTTGGTAAGCTAGAAAGAAACAGAATAGACAACTTCACCACCAGATGGATTTGTAACTGGCTGACAAAGCATACTCAATGAAGTCCTTAATGGTACTACATTTACATGGAGGAAAGTAACCAGTGGGGTACCATAAGATTCCGTCTTAGGCCCAGTAATCTTCAATATCTTCATAAATGACTTAGATGTGGGAATAGAAAGGGAACTCATCAAATTCCCCAGAAGACAAGCTCAGAATCCAAAAATATTTTGACAGACTTGAACAATGGGCCCTATCCAACAAACTGACATTTAATGTGAAATAACAGAGTTGGAAGGGACCTTGGAGGTCTTCTAGTCCAACCCCCTGCTCAGGCAGGAAACCCTATATCATTCCAGAAAAATGATTGTCCAGTCTCTTCTTTAAAACTTCCAGTATCAGAGCAGGGGGCCTCAACCTCCGGTCCATGGACCAGTACTAGGCTGCGCCATGCCAGCAACCAGTCTGCATAAACAAGCAAAGCCCCATCCACAGGTTGTAGGCAGCACACAAAACCACACACCCTCCAGTCCTTGGAAAACACCTCTCTCCACGGAACCTGTCCCTGGTGCCCAAAAGGTTGGGGACCTCTGTATTAGAGCATTCACAACTTCTGGAGGCAATCTGTTCCACTGGTTGATTGTTCTAACTGTCAGGAAGTTTCTCCTTAGTTCTAGGTTGCTTCTCTCCTTGATTAGTTTCCATCCGTTGCTTCTTGTCCTGCCTTCTGGTTCTTTGGAGAATAGCTTGAGCCCTTCTTTTTTGTGACAGCCTCTCAAATACTGGAATACTGCTATCATGTCACCCCTAGTCCTTCTTTTCATTGAAGTAGACATACCCAATTCCAGCAATCTTTCTTTAGCCTCCAGTCCCCTAATCATCTTTGTTGCTCTTCTCTGTATTCTTTCTAGAATCTCAACATGTTTTTTACATCGTGGCGACCAAAACTGGATGCAGTATTCCAAGTGTGGCCTTACCAAGGAATTATAAAGTGGTATTAAAACTTCACATGATCTTGATTCTATCCCTCTGTTAATTCAGCCTAGAGATGTGTTGGCTTTTTTGGCAGCTGCAGCACACGGCCGGCTCATATTTAAGTTATTGTCCACTAGGACTCCAAGATCCCTCTCACAGTTACTACTATTGAGCCAGGTACCACCTATACTGTACCTATGCGTTTGGTTTTTCTTTTTAGTTTTTTCTTTAGAAAATTTATATTGCTGCCTACTTATATATGGGGACTCAAGGCAGCTTACACGGATATAAAAACAACATATAAAAAGAATAAAAAATAACAAGAAAAATAATAAAATAATAACATCCCACCCCAGCGACAACACACATTTAATGGGCTTAAATGTAGAAGCTTACTTGTTTCACCACTGAATTTCTTTTTGTTACATAATGCCCAGTGTTCAAGTCTGTCAAGATCCTCCTGAATCTTAAGCCTGTCTTCTGGAGTGTTTACTATTCCTGCCAGCTTGGTGTCATCTGCAAATTTGATGAGTTCCCCATCTATCCCCTCATCCAGATCATTGATGAAGATGTTGAAAAGTGCCGATCCTTGCTGGAAGCATGGCAGAAGGGCCAGCGGCACCTAACCCAAATGCAGCAGTGGCCACAGAACCGGATTCATGAAGAACAGGTTTATATTGCTTACACTCACCTGCCCTGGTTGATATTAACACTGTTGACTTTGTTGGCACTTACAGCAATTTTAGTCAGAGTTTCAATCACAAAATCACTCTGCAGCACAACATCTCCCTGAAGGGGAAAAAAAAAAAAAAAGGTTGAAGAAAGAGGTTTTAAAACGTTGCTGGTATGGTGAGGAGTCAGGGAGGGGAGGGGCTCCTAGGCAGGCAAGAACTCATGTCAAATGGGTGATGCCTCCTCGTCCTCGTTGAAGGGAGTTGCCATTGCCACACACACACACATACACACACACCAGCCTCTATGACGGCTGCAGGGCACATCGAGCAGCTACCTTCTGCTTGTTGTCCTGACGAAGCACGTGGAGCACAAAAAGGTTGTCGCTCAGGCTGCTGACCGAGATGCCTGCAAGAGACGAAGGGGTGTGAAAGAGGTATGGATCACACAACCCCTGGCTCTCAGCTGCCAGCCCGAGAGCTGGGCAGCTTTTCTGCAAATCTCGCGGCTTCACCAGGTGAGGCCAGGCTGGGCACCTCCACCTTGGCTTTCTCCCTCTCTGGACGTGCCAGGCAGCCAATGCCACGGCTCCAGTGAAGCCCTAGACAGAACCTTGCGAGAGCCAGTCGCCAGCTCGTCCAGCAGGTCAGACGAACTCTCGTCCAGCCATTGAGCCAGTCTGTCTGGCAGCAGGGCTGGCACCCACGGGCACACCAGTCTCCCTGCTGGAGTAGTGCATCATTGCACCCTTTGCACACGGCCCTGAGCAGCTCTGGCACTAGGAGCCCTGCTGGCTTCACGGCCTCCACCTTCTCTTCCCCATTGGCCGGGGTGACACTTGAGGGGCGTGGCCTGGCGCCTGCACCCAATCGGCATTGGGGAGGTCTGTTTGCAACTGGCAGGCCTTGCATGGGAAAGGCTCCGTTTTTTTTAAGCTGCTCTTTCCCTTCAGCTCTTTTGCTAGGAGGATCAGGAATGCCAGACTGAGCCTTATGATGGACTGGTGAATTTAATCCTGGGCTGCCAAATGTAAAACGGGGGCTCAGTGTAAGGGATCTCTGAAGCCCTCCTGTCCCAGTTAAGCCTGTGGGGCGGGGAAAATATGGCCAAAGCCAACTGGACCGGGGCAGAGATTGTGGCCCCTCTTTCCCAGGCTGTGCGCGCCAGTGCCAGGCTCCCCCCTCCCCCGAGTCTGATCCAACGGAGAGACAGAAGCTGCCTCCTGCCTCCTCCTCTCTACCGCAGCTCAGGCCAGATCCCCATCTGTGTCTCAGTTGAGATGCGAGAGGGAAGGAGACTTGCTGCTCCAGAAGAGTTGCTTCCCCTCCCTACCTGTGAGGTTGCCGTAGTCGATCTGCTGCTTGATTTTGGACTCTTCAGCCAGCACAGCTGCGTCCTGGGTGAGCAGCAGCTGCCGGGCACGGGCCTTGTAGCCTTTGCGGTCATACTTGATCACGGGAACAGCGTACTAAAAGGGTGGCAGAGCATGAAACACTTAGAACGGTGTTTCCTAAAAGGTATACAGTTTCTGCCCCGAGATAATCAAGAATCTTGGACACCTTGAACACGTGTCAAATGTTAGGAAGACGAAGAGCTATAATTAGATCGTCTGGGCCCAGGAAGCCGAAGCCTCTCTCTAAAGTGCTTTCGTTTGTATAAAGGACCAAGAGAACTCTGACATCACGAAAAGCAACCTATATTCAAACAAAACAAAAAGTGGCAGGCCCAATTCTACTTTGGGGTCCACAGGAGATCGTCAGATCATAAAAAGCTACCTTGGAATCTATTAAAAAGTACAATTTCACTACCTTTGGATTTTTGTCTAGGTGATCAATCAGTGACCAACATTTTGAGAGCGGCCACTGTCTCTTAAGCCCAAGCCTGCACTTTCTGCATTTCATCTCCCCTGCATTTCGCTGTTCGAAACCAGGGGACGGTGAGTTCTAGTCCTGTAGGGAAGCCGGCTAGATGACGTTGGGCCACTCACTCTCAGGCTAACCCACCTCATGGGGCTGTGATGAGGTAAATAGGAAGAAGGAGGCTTTGGTATGTTTGACGTCTTTGATTATTTATGTAAAATAAAGAGTTAGGGTTATTCCCAACTCAACCACACGTGTATACATGACCTGATATCAAAATAATGCAAAGTCGATTATATCTTACAGAATAGTATACCTTGCAAATCGTTAAGGTGATACAAACTTAATTGGATTATTTTTCTTCTGGAACCTTGGTCTCTCTTGCTTGTCCAAAAACGTTATCTGGATGTCAGCCAAACCCCAGCAGAAACTGCACTGGCAAAGCTTTGCAACATCCTGTTCCCCTCCCCGTTGACAAGAGGGAAGGAACAGGTGGACACTCACCTTAGGCGCCTCATTTCCTAGTACCTGAAGGATTTTGGCATTTATTTCTTCATTCCCTGTAATCCCCCACCCAAAGGAAAAAGGGAAAGGGAAAAAAAAGAAGAAGTTAGGAGTGACTTACTAGAAAAGTAAAATCTGGCCAGATTAAACAGCACTTACCAAGACGAGTATTGAGGAAAAGCCTAGGAACACTTTGGGGGTAATTGTCCTTTTTCCCTTTAAATATCTCACTGGCCACCACCTTCTGCTCGAGCTGCAGGGGGATTAAATAAAGAGAAAAAAACCAGTTGGGAAAAGCTTGGGTAATTCTGAAAAATGAGATTATAACAGCCCAGTTCAGGACAATACCACTGAAAAAGAAAAACAAGAGTTCCCAGACAAAACCCGCATGGTAGCACAAAGAATTGTCTGATAAACGGAAAAACCAAAAAGATGTATAAAAAATGGAACAAGGGGCACATAACTAAGGCAGAATATCAGCATATAACCTGAATCTGCAAAGATGAAGTCAGGAAATCTAAGGCTCAGAATAAACTTGCAACAACTGTCAAAATAATAAAGTTTCTTTCAACATGTAAAAAACAATTAAAAAGGAAACAATCGGTCCACTAATGGGAGAAGATGGCAAGGAGGTATCAGGTAGCAGGGGAAAGCAAAACTGCTTAATTCATTCTTTGCATCTGTCTTCGCACAAAAGGTAAAAATAGTCCAACCTTCCAAAAGCAGTACCGTGATAGGCTAGGAATACAAGTCAGAATAGGCAAGAAAATGCTAAGAAAACATCTATCCATTCTAAACAATTTCAAATCACCAGGACCAGATGGATCGCACTCCAGAGCCCTAAAAGAGCTGGCAGATGTGAGTTCGGAACCACTAAATAACATCTTTCAAAGATCCTGGAGCACTGGGGAACTACCAGAGGATTGGAAAAGATCTGATGTGATTCTCATCTTCAAAAGCAGGGGAAATGGATCCAGGGAACTACATACCAATCAATTTGACATCAATACCTAAAAGGATCTTGGAAAAGATAATAAAAAAACAGATCTGAAAATCCCTAAAAGCAACCAAAGCTATTACTAGAAGTCAACACGGGTTCATCAAAAACAGATAATGCCAGACAAACCTTATTGTATTTTTTTGACAAAGTGACTAAATTAGTGGACCAGCGAAATACTGTGGACATAATTTACTTGGACTTCAGTAAGGCATCTGATGAAGTGGACCACAATTTACTCCTTGGTAAGATAGAAGAATGTGGGTAAGCAGCATCACTACCAGATGGATTTGTAACTGCTGACCAATCACCCTCAACACAACTACATCTACATGCAGAGGCGTAAGCAGTGGGGTAGCCCAAAGTTCTGTCTTGGGCCAAGTACTCCAACGTCTTCTTAAAAGATTTAGGTGAGGGGATAGAAGAGGAACTCATCAAATTTGACACCAAGCTAGATTAGAAGATAAGTTCACAATTCAGAAGGATCTAGACTGACTTAAATATTGGGTCCTATCCAACAAAATGCAATTCACTGAATAGAAAAATAAGGTTTTACACTTAGACAAGGAAAACCAAATGCATAAATAGAATAGGGTGGTGCTTGACTCAACAGCAGTAATTGAAGGAAGGATCTAGGTCCCTAGTGGACAAGTGTGAGCCAGCAGTGTGCTACAGCTGTCAAAAAAGCCAATGCAGTCCTAGGCTGTATCAATAGAGGAATATTATCAAGACCACATGAAGTATTAGTACCTCTATATACTGCTTAGTAAGATCACACTTGGAATACTGCATCAGTTTTGGTTACCATGAATCAAAAAAGATATTGAGAGACTTAGAAAGAGTGCAGAGAAGAGCAACAAAGATGATTAGGGGGCTGGAGCTAAAACATATGAAGGACGGTTGCTGGAATTGGATAGGTCTAGTCTAAAGAGAAGGACGAGGGGTGACATGATAGCAGTGTTCCAATATCTCAGGGGCTGCCACAAAGAAGAGGAGGGGTCAACCTATTCTCCAAAGCACCTGAGAGCAAGACAAGATAGAAACTGATCAAGAAGAGAAGTAACCTGGAACTAAGGAGAAATTTCCTGACAGTAAGAAGAATGAGACTTCTGGTTTGCTGATGGGGACTTCTGGTTTGCCGATGCAGATACCATGGACATCTGGAAGGCGAGCTCCATCTTCTGCATTCAGTTTCGCTTCGCTGAGGGAACTCTGGAAAGGGTCGATAGTTGCCCTGTAGGAGTGACCAGCAAGAAGGGGATCCCCGCTTGATCGTGGGAGGGCAGTAGCCCTTCCGCTTGATCTGGGGTAGCCCTCCAAACTGGCGGACGAAAGAAAGGCCATAGCAATATGGCTCATCACTAGGCTGCAGATACCAGGCAATTGTAAAGCAGCGCAGATAAAACTGGGTGAGATCTACCTCTCTTAAATCCTAACTATCTTTTTTACTTCCATAAGCTGCTTAAAGTACTTTCCCCCTGTGGAGAGGGGAGATTTTACCCCTCCCTCTGGAAACAGCGGCGACTGACTATCCAGGGGAGTTTAAAACGTTGCCAAGAATAACTTGATCCTAATTGGAACTTTATTTTTTAAAGTTTGTGGACTAAAAGATTTTCTATTCTTACTGAAGATCTGGGTTTTTACTCATAAAAAAGAAGCAAAACTGAAAAGATTATAAAAACTTTGGACTTACAAGAAAACTTTAAATGGCAGGGGTGACATCTTGTGGCTAAACCTGATATTACAACTTGTTATTGCTTAAAAGAAACTTGGCCAGCAGCCCAGACAATAGATAAGACTTATGTAACCTTGAGTCATCAGCGGTGAGAAGCCCAGCTGTCTTCCATACTCAGTGACAAAAATTTTTTTTGCATTCTCTGATTGTAAAGCCTTTAACCTAATACACTACTAAGAGAATATGGATGAAGATCAGGAACAGATTCTCTTTATGTTGAAAGCAATTCATCAAACTATTCTTAGAGCTACTAATGGAATAAGAGGTTACAGAAAAGAACAAGATGTCAGCCCAGATATATGAACTCAAACTTTGATTACAACTAAAAAAATCAACTACACAGAATATAACAGAAAAAGTGGAACAATTAAATATTATGACAGAGGATTCAACTGATCAACAAATACAGTCAATGGAAAACCCAGAAAAGGGACTGACAATATGGAAAAGGGAAAAGACTTTCTACATAAATCAGAAGAAACCTGAGGATCAAAAAGAAGAACAGACTGAAGAGAAGATGAACAGTTCAGGACAACTACGTTGAGATGGAAAAAATAGAGAGACGACTCTTAAAAAAATGGCAACCGGATAGTTTTTTCTATGTCAAACAATATTCATGACTCAAAAGCACAGACATGGAAGACAATTTGGCAAAGAAAGAAAGCTAGAATAAGACTGAAGAAAATTGAGGTTTTGATATTAGTGAAAATTGAAACAGAATATACTCAAATAGATAAGATGTGTACTTTGAATATTAGATATTGTTATGAATTGACATAAAGAAAACTTTGGTCATTTAAAACTTGGAAGTATAAGTATTAACAGTTAAATTTGAACATTGATTTGCTTATAAAGGTTAAATGTAAAGGTAATTGAGATATATATAAGCTAAAAACTTATCGATGAATATAATAAATGTTCTTATTTAGCGGTAATAATAAAAATTACTAGTTTAAATATGAGATAGTAGATATTAAGAGAAAAAGAGAGGAATTAAATGTTGAAATAAGAGAAATTTTGGTTACTATATTTAAGATATTTGAAAATTACCAGAAAATAAGAATATTATATTGTATTATTAATTAGTTGATGTAAGATGGTGAGAGTTCAAATAGATAAAACATGTATCCTGAATATTAGATCTTGTGATGAATTGTGATAAAGGAAATTGGGGTTATTTAAAACTTGGAAATTATAAATATTAAACATTAAATTTAAATATTAATGGGAAACTAAAAATTGGGAAAAACTAACCAGGACATTGATTGTCTAAAAAGACTGAATGTTAAAACAACTAGGATATGTGTAAACTAAAAATTATTGATAAATGTAAGAAAGTTATTTTTATTTAATCGATATAATAAGAATTGTACTAATTTAAATATGAGACAGTAAATACCAAGGGGAAAAGAGAGGAAATATTTAATGTAATAGTTTGAGATCTGTACTAAAGATATTTGTATGTTATTGAATTATTGTTCAACTCAGCCACCACGATGCTTTTCAAATATTTAAATGTAAAACTAAAAAAAAAAATCAATAACATTTTCTAAAAAAAAAGAAGAAAAATCAATCAGGGGAAAGACTTCCCTCCAGAAATTGTGGTGCTCCATATTTGGAGATTTTTAAGAAGAGACTGGACACCCATTTGTCCAGAATGGTCTCTAGGGTCTCCCTCTTGGGCAGGGGGTTGGATTCGACGACCTCCAAGGTCCCTCCCCACTCTATCATTCTGTTACTCTCTTCGGAGATTCCTGACAGGCTGCAGTGCTGGGCTCCTTCAGGGATGCCCTCAGCTTCCATCAGAGAGTGTGCTCTGGATTTCAAGAGTTCCAGTAGCCATCCATGAAACTCAGTACACAGCTGAGGACCCTCCACCCATAAAATTGCCGGTCAGAACGATGCCCAGCCTGACCGTGGAGGAAGGCCTCGTGGCCACGCACCTGCACCTTCCATTCGGGGCTGATTCGTTTGCAGTAGCTCCAGACCATGTTCTGCATACAGAGTCCCCTCAATAGCTGGGAGGCCTGAAGAAGAAGCAGGCAGTTGAGGCAGGACCATCGAGGGACCGTGGCCGGGGGGGGGGGAGAACAGGGAGGGGCTTGCTTTGCCAGAAAGGCTCCACCTGGAGAGCGCATACCGATACAGAGGACCCGTAGCTTGAGGTCTGCAGGCTTCGAGTGAGCAAGACACCATGTGGCACAGACTGCCAAAGCTACCGCAGTGCTGTTGCTGCTGCAGTCCATGCATTAAATGCAGTTTATCATGGTTTGCTTGTCCACTCACGGGAAAAAGCTCCTTAAGCCACCATCATTCTGACCCAGCAAGGCTTTGGGGGTAACCCTCCATGAGGCTCCGGGGCCCTCTTTCCCTCCCACCACTTCACGCGGCCGGGCACCTACCTCTCGCAGGGAGGGTGGTGGCACCGGCCAGGACTTGTCCAGGACAGTCCTTGGCAGGTTGCGCTTCAGGTTCATCAGGAAAGAGTAACGGATGTAGTCCAGGAAATATTCGTTCTCAGGGCAGCGGGAGCAATTTCGGTAAATGAAACCTTTGATGAACCTGTTGAGAGAGAAGAGCGAATGCGGCACAGGCGGGTCTGTGGGGGAGGCAGCGGCCCAGCCGGGTGCCAGCTGCATAAAGAGCCCCACTGCTTCTTCCGCCTCCTTGCCCAGCAATATAGCCCCAGTGGGTCAGGAACGGGAAAGAGTCCCTCTTGGAGGGAGATGGGCGGTTCAGAATGTGAAAATAATAAAATTAAAATGAGAAGCTATAAAAATCACTCAAGACCTCGTTTCCAGGATTCTGCATCCCCCAACCCTTCCCTCAAGTGGGCAGGTTCTCTGGGACCTGAAAGAGGGCCCAACTCTGCAGGAAAACCACGACTTTTTACATACCGCCGGATTGTCTCCACTGCCCACTTCTTCCTGGCAGCCTTCCGGCGTCCCAGAGTGCCACGCCACCAGGCCTGGATAGTCACTGCTGCACGAAGGAACAGGAAGAAGCCCCAAGGGCTGAGCCCTGAGCCATCCTGCACCTGTTTCCGATTCCTCTCCCCATCGGTCTCGAAGCAGGCCCTCGTGGCCCAACCGTGGGGAGAACTCACAAGGCCCAGCCCGGCTGCCCCTTCCAAGGCAAAGCTGAGCATGACAACCAGCTGCACCGCATCCCACAATTTATTTGAAGGGCCGCCTTCCTACCTGAATGCTTCATCTGAAGGTATTTCTTTCGCCGATAGAAGCCTCGCCAAGCCGCTTGGATTTTTGTGGCTTAAATGGGGGGGGGGAAAGATGGGGGTTAAGCCGGGCAAACAGCGAGGTCAAGTCGACCTGACTTACTTAAAAATGCCCAACAAACCTACCGATGCTTTGCTTGCGGACTTCCAGGGCTTCTTCTGTTGCAAATAAGGTCTTGGGGAAACGAATAAATATTTTTGTCCTGGAAATAAATGCATCTATGAAAGAGAGAAGAGCCCCCTTTTGCTTCCACAGACATACAGACAGCAACCCCCGTTGCCAAACCATTACCTGCCCAGCTTGTACTCTTCCTGCTTGAAGCCCAAATGTTTCAGGAGGGCAGCCACTCCATCCTGAGGCCTCCCATCCCAGGTGGGCCACGTTTCAGGACACAGAGATTTGTACCTGGTCAGAGAGGAGACACCAGGTGGCTCACGGGATGCAGGAGAGGGAAACAGCGCCTGCTGCCAAGATGGCCACCTCCTGCCTGGCCACTGGACTTGCCTGGGCAGCCTCGGAAGAGGCGCAGGCTTGCACCTTGGGCGCAAGAGTGGGAGAGATGCCAGGGCAGAGGCTGGGCATCCAGTGAAGGTCTATTCCTCACTGGGCTCTACCCACCCATTTGTGCTTTCTGAAAAACTGCCTGCCGAAATACCCTGGAAGCACAGCCTGGACACCTGTCTTAGTGACGTACCTTTGCAGAAAAACCTCGTATTTCCGCCGATATGCAAAACCAGCCCTGCGCACTCTCAGGTTCTCCATTAGGCCCAAATATTTCACTTGGTGCCGAATCAAAACTTCATCAAAACTGCCTGGGAAAATATGGAATCATCCCTGGAGTCGAGAGCCAGTTCAAGGCGGACAGACATCCTTCCCCTCCCCCCCACCAGCTTAGAATGAGGGGCTGGGCAGCCGAGCCCCAATCTCAGCCAGGCTTCAGGCCCCGGTGGGCCAAGAGCCCCCAAGGAAGCAACCACCGAGAGGAGAACCAGGCAGGGTGCCAGGGGCAGCCCTTCCACCCACAGGAGTGGCCGTCCTCAGCCTGGGCTCCACCCAAGGTGTTGGGGGGGGGGCAGAGAGGGAAGGGCTGGGAGCCTTGCTGACCAGGAAGAGCCCCCCCCACCTACCGGCCTGCTTAGAGTGATTCGGCTTGATGCAGCGGACGTAGGAGGGCTCCTTGGACATGAGGATCTCCATCAGCTTTGAGAGGCTGTTCTTAAACTGGGTCACTGCCTGCATAGCGAGACGGGCCAGAGAAGATGCGGGTGGTCAGGGGACCCCACGGGAGGAAGCGGGGGGATGCGGAGCCCCTCTGCCAGGCCTTACCGTCTCCGGTCTCTTCTTGTCGGTCAGCTCTGTCCTGTCAAAGCACTGGGTGAGGATGGGGTTCTCCGAGTCGCACATCGCCTGCAATGGCAGCAAAAAAAACACAGGAGATGGCATCTTTGGGGGGGGGGGTTGTGGGAGGGGGCCACGTTCAGCCAGAGCGCCTCCCCAGGCTCACCTCCTTAAGGTTCCTGAAGAGTAGGTCATTGTTCTTATCCAAGAAACCTGGGGAAGAAGGCCAGGAAGCCACAAGGTGAGCAGCAGGAACCCTGGGGCAGGGGCCGGGAGGGGGGGCTGCCCCGTGGCGCTGCAGGAGGACTGACCTGCCACGCTGTAGGTGACTTCCCCGGCATAGTGCAGCAGGCGGAACTCTTCCCGCCCCAACGACTTCCGGGTCTTGGCATCGGCCAGCTTGTGACTGTGGAGGAAGCAGGGCAGAGGGTCAGCATCGCAGCCACAGATTGGCCAGACTGGCTCTGCCAAGGACTCGGGGAGGGAGAGGGAAGCCCCGTGGCAAAAGGGGGGGGGTCAACAACAGGGTCATCTTAATGCCAAAGGCTTTGGGTTCTCCTATTGCTTTGGGGAGCGCCTTCTGCAGGGCCACCCCACGACAAGCCCCCCTCCTCTCCTCTGTGGTGCCCATATTTACAAGAAAGACCTGAGGACCCCAGCGTGGCCATCTGGTCTGGGGGGGGGTCAGACGGGGGGCTGGTGCAGAGCCTATAAAACTCTTCCTGGATGGACTGTGTTACTCTTTTCAAGCTCCTATGGTTATTTTTTTGTTTCTGTGTATGCGTGTGTGTGTGTTGTTCAGGTTTGAATTTTGAAAGCTGTCCATATAGTATGTGAGCCGGGCAGCTATAATAATTAAATCAATCAAAGCCCAATCGCAAAATACCCGTCTCTCCTCTCCATTGATCTGAAAACTGTGCCTCCTCCTCCTCCTCCTCCTGGGGGGGGGTGGGTCTCCAGCAAACTCACGTAAGGAAATGGGGGTGGCTCTTAATGGTCTCCTCCAGCTTCTCCAGAAAGGTCAGATCTGTGGCGTCCCCTGGCCGAAGACACTCCTCGTCCTGCAGACACGCCCAGCAGTGAGGAGGGAGGGAGGGAGGGGCGCCTCCCCTGGGCTGCTTTACCGCAGGAGCTGCCCGTGTTGGCAGAAGGCCAGAAGGTGGGGACCGCTCCCCACAGGTACGCCCCACAGCTCCAGCAGCCATCAGCCCAGGCCGAGAAGCGGAGCTGGTGCTTGGCGGCCCAACCCTGACCCTTTGGGGGGCAGGTGAGGGGGGCCAGGGAGCAGGAGCCCAGGCAGCCCGGGAAGGCCTCCTCCTCCTCCTCCTCCGGGCTGGGAGGGGCTCCCGCCTGCCCCAGGTCTCTTTGGAGGTTCCGCTTCCCTGAGGAGGGCTTACCAAAATGGAAATTATGCCTTTGAACTTTTCTTCCACCAAGTCACAGATGATCTTGTTGTTGAAATACTGAACGGACTCCCACTGCCGTTTCACAAGGAGAGATCCAATTCAGCAGGGAATCAGTAGGCGATTTACTAGGCCATTTCCCCAGTGCCGGCCCGCCTGAACTGCCCCATCCATCCCTTTCCTAGCACAGGAAAAGCTGCCAGCCATCCCTGACCCCCGGACCAGGGGCGGGGGCTGAAGGCAGCCCAGCTTGGCCCTCCTGCCAGCAGCCCAGCAGAGAGCAGCAGCGGCTCCTGCTTCTCCCCCCCCCCCGCTTGGGACTTCCTGGTGGGGCTCTTACCGCGATGCCCTCGGCTTCGTACTCCTCTTGCTCGGATTTCAGGGTGAGCTCTATGAAGAGCTGCTGCAGTTTCTCATTGCAGTAATTAATGCAGAATTGCTCAAAGCTGCAAGGAAGCAGAGAGCGCTCCGGGAGAGCTGAGCCAGGGCAGCCGACCCTTGGTCGTGGGGGGAGCCTCCCGGTCACCCACACCCTCTCCCTCACACACACAGGGACGCCAAAGTGGCAGAGCAGCCGGCACCCCTCGGGCCAGCCCCACAAACCCCCTTGTGCAGCACAAGATCCCCGGAAAGGCTTCCCGGAAGCGCAGCTGTGCATCTCCACAGCAGAGGGCTGTGGAGTCTGCACGCCGCCACCGAGTATGGGTGGAGGGTGACAGCACCCCTGGCATGTTGGGCAGAGCCTTGGACAGGCTGCCAAAGGGTTGCCAGCTAAGGGAGAAGCTGAAGGCGCCCGGAAACACACCTGTTGTGCTGGAAAACCTCAAAGCCGTAAATATCCAGCAGTCCCAGCACAGTCGAGCTCTTCCTCCACCCCATGCTCTCCGTCTCCTGGGAAAGAGAACAAAGTGGGAGGGAGGCAGGAACCCTGAGCTCTCCCTTCTGGAGACCCTCCTCCTCCTCCTCCTCCTCCTCCTCCTCCTCCTCCTCCTCCTCCTCCGAGGCAGCAACAACCCAGTCAATCACGCCAGCAGGCACCTCCCCACACACACACCAACTGGGGCTCCAAGCCCATCGCTTCCCCCTCCAGTGGGACAGGAGCAGCGCCTGGCTTGACGGACCCTGTGATTCATTACAGGGGACATCATAACAGCTCCTAAGTGCCAGGTTTGTGCCAGCGATGCCAGTAGTTAGAACACCAAGCCCACTCATCCCAATGCAAGTCGGCAACTCTCCGATTCCACTGAACGGGCCTTCCTAACAAGCAAAGGCAGCCCAAGTGCCTTTTTCAAGCGGAGGCTGCCCTGGCCAGCAACAGAGCCCGCCGAGCCCCAGAGAGACCCTCGCCGGTCCCACGCTGTCCCCAGAGACGACCACAGCTGTCTAGCAGACGCTGCTGCTGCCATTAGCCCAAGATCTGCACAGCAGCTGCAGGTCCTGCTGGAGGACTTAATCCAGTGGCCCCCAACCTTTGGGCACCAGGGATCGGTTCCATGGAGAGAGGTTTTTCCGTGGACCGGAGGGGGCGTGCTTTCACATGCTGCCTGCATCCCGTGGAGGGTGCTTCACTTATTTGTGTGGACTGTTTCCTGGCATGCTGCGGCTGCTGACGGTCCATGGACCGGGGGGGGGGGGGTTGGGGACCGCTGACTTAATCCAACAGAGTCAGATGGGAACCGGCTTTTCTGGACAGATTTCTCCCAACAATTAACAACAGCTAAGATTCCCAGTTAGCAAGATGGAAAGAATGATAAAACCATCAAATGACCATAATCAAGCAAAGTTAAAGCAAGAGAAAAAAAAGTCATAATAATATATAAAACCTGGCAAAAGCAGTCTGTGGTAGAAAAGGCCAGGTATAAAACAATGTTCCTTAAAGCAGCAGATTCCTAGCAACCCCCCCACCCCACCCCCAGTCTCCTGGCCTACTAGAGATCCGTGGGAAGCCCCTCCCTCCCTCCAAGAAAGCCCCTTGAACTGGACCGGAATGCTCCTGGCCAGGAGGGAGGGGGGAGTCTTTGCTACGCCCCTCCTCCTAAAGTCACCCCCAGAGAGCCAGTCGCAGCCAAAGGCAGGGAGGAGGGAGAGAAGGCCGGGAGAAGCCCTGGTCGAGCTTTGAAAGGCTGGACCTGAGGCCAGCCGGCAGTTGTTCAGCTGCAGGAATGCCACAGAGGCAAGTAGCCTCAGCAGGGTATAAATGCTGGGATCCATTTCAAAATACCAGTCGTGGCTTGCCTGATGCAGCCCCAGGGAAGAAGTGAGAACAGAATGGCAGCCCACGAAGAGTTTGCAGAGCTCTGACGAGAAAGAAGGAAAACACAGGCTGCTCCCCCCCCCCCAGGAAAAAGAGTAGCACCAGGAGAGAGCAGCCTCCGGAGAGAGACAGAGCAGCAGCCGGGCGGCTTTGCCCGAGAACCGAGAACCGGCATTTCCGGGACTGGTGAGCAGCAAAGTTTCCTCTGGCACGCCAAGGGCTCCTCCAGAGAGCCCCAAAGGCTCGAATAATGGGAGAAGCTGCATTTCCTCTGCACTTTGTTTCATTTCCCTCTGGGGGGGGGGGCATGTTGTGCACCTTTGAGTCGACGCTGCCTCCTGGAGACTGCCTGGACAAGTCTGGGCGGTTACTTGGCAAAGTTTTCCAGAGGTAGCTTGCCATTGCCGCCTTTCTAGGACTGAGAAAAATGACTGGCCTATGGCTTTGAGCCTAAGGCAGGGACTAGAACTCACGTAGCCCACACGTATTTTACACAACCTATCGTGAGTTGTTGTCTACGTCTAAGTCTATGACTTCTTTCTCTATTGTTCTTGCTATGGCTGGCCTCGAACTTAAATAAATACATCTCCCCATTAAAATCTACAAAAGACACTAAGAGGGAAAACTAGCAACAGCAAACGCTGCAGCCAATGAAGCCTATACATTTGCCCACCGCGACTCGCCTCCCAGACAGAACCTGTTGCCGGACAGCAAAAACAACGCTGGAGCCTTCCTGACAGGTCTCTTCACAGCTCTTTCTGGCACACCTGCGGCTGGGCAAAACACACCCGGCAAGCACTCTTGTTTTCCCACGGGCAGGCGGGCAGGTGGGCAGGCGGGCAGGCCCTGCTCCCCAGGGGCACAGGGGAACCAAGGGGCTGCCCGGGAAAGAGGGCGTCTCCTGCAGGGTGTGAGCTGCCTAAAAACCCCTGGAAACCACAGACGAGCACCCCTGCCCCAAGAAAGGGGAACTTCTAGGAATCCCAACACATTTCAGAAAAATTCCCTGCGTGCCAAATGAAGTGCCGAGTGCCCTGATGAAGAAATTTTTCCAAACCCCATTGGTTTCTGGACCCTTCTGGACCCTTCCTGACCAGCTCACGTGACCCTGTACCACATCCAAGGCAGCCCGTGGCCTCTTCGCTTGGTGGCTCATCATCAGGTGTTCGTTCCTCTTTGGAAACCCAGCCCGCCCAGGACCGGAGACGAGCCAGGCCCTTCCGGTGGGGAATTCACCAGCTCCCTGGGAGGCTGCATCAGGGCAGCCTTCCAACAGCTGCCCACCATCAATCCCCCCCCCTCCTGCCAAATAAGGGTCTTCGATGGAGCTCTTCCTCCTCAGGGGATGCCTGGCGCAGCTCTCCGGTTGGCGGCACAGGAGGCTGCTCTGCTATCCAGCTGGGGGCGCTCTTTCTCACTGCCGAGTCCTTGACCTTCTGGCTTCGGTGGCAGTGGCAGCACCAGCTTCTCCTGCACAAGGAGGAGACAACTGGCACCGCTGCCAAGCAGCCCTGGGCCGCTTGACCTACTCGATGGAGGCAGTGCAGCTCCTCTCTCCCATGGTCAAGGGCCACTTCGCCAGGGAGAGTGCCGCCCTCTGGAAGCTCCGCTGCACAGCTGCAGCCCACAACGTCTGCAGAGGGGGGCATCCTTGCCCTTCCAGGCACCTATTCTAACCTTCTCGGCATGCTGGCAAACCAACCGCCCTGCAGCCAGGGGGCATTCTGCTTCACAACCCCAGTTTCACATCTGAGTTCAAACCAAATGACAAGTGAGCCTTAGCTATGGAGAAGAAATCCCAAGAAAAGTGGCCCCTTGTGCAAAGCCTGCAGGCACTGCTTGGGCCCGGCCAAGTCTCCTGCGAAGGCCGGCAACTGGGGCGCCAGAGACCAACTCACCTTGTAGGCCAAGGACTTGTTAATCTTGCTCACCAGCCAGGAGAAGGTGCGCCCATAGACAGCTTTGGCCAGAGCGTCGCGGGCGTAGGCGGCTTGCTCCAGGCTGAGAGGGCTGATCAGCTGCAGGGAAAGAGAGAGCCCCCCCCCCCCGGTCTCCATCTGAACTCTTGCTACAAGGAAAGGGGCAACAGGCCAAGCCCCTCAGAACCCACAGACTATCGCCAGGGGAATAGCCAGGCTGCCACTCCCCCCCCCCGGCCCCTCGCCATTCTGCTGGCAACTCTTCTCTCACCTGTTCTCCCTTTGCAATGATCTTCTTGTGGGTCAGAGCCTCCTGCAGTACCGCGTTCTCCAGGCCCAGGAGCTTCAGACCGAGGAAGAAAGAAAGCGTGAGTGCGTCGTCGAGGCCCTTCCTGCAGCTGTGTCGCAGGGCTGAGTTTTGGGCAGGGAAGGTCAGTCACTCAGCAAGAAAGAGGGGGGCTACTGTGGCCGGGCTGCACCTGCCTCGCCTCCCTCCAGGCCCACTTTCCTAGCAGGAGAGCACAGCTGGTCCTCTGAAGGTGATGGGGCAAACAGGAGGGCAGTGTAGCTGGCTGATTCCAGGCATCCCGCACTCGCCTTCCTCAGGCAACCACAGCTGAACCCGGGTACAGCTCAGTAAACAGAGTACATTTCCAGGAGATTAAATTCCAAAATATACTTGAAAGAGCTTACGAAGGCAATTGGTACATTTCACTTTCCATTTACTTCTTCATCGTGGATAAAATGGAGGCTTGGTACCGATCCCGTCACTCACCCTGGCCAAGTATTTGATCTGGTTTTCTGTGGTCACTTGTACACTGCCGTGTTCGTCAGTTGCAAATTGCACATTCCCCAAGTGCAACACGCTTGCAATGATACTCAGCAGATCCTGGAAAAAGGAAGGAAAAGTCTTGTGAATCCAGCCCTAGGGCAGAGGTGTCCCTAGGGAAGGGTCCTCCCACTTGAGGGAGGGAGGGAGGTGGGGCCAGGCCTCTCACCTCAACTTCACTGTCGCTGAAGTTGATGACAGACAAGGCCCTGCGCACCACCTTCCAGTCGTTTTTGTCGTTGATGGAGGCGACCTTGGCGCACTGGCCCTGCAGGCAAAGGGGGCAGAACGGACTACTGTGGGGCAGACTCCTGCTTCCCTCTCCGATACACAGGTGGCCGCAGGTTGGGCAAGCAAGGCGAGATCAGAAGAAATGCGAAGAACATCCCCCCCCGTGAGCCGCCGTGCCCGCCACCTCTGGGGTTCAAGGCGGCTGAGACTGCAAAGAGCCAGGGCAGCAGCCCTATGGTGGAGGGAGGGCCCCCTTTACCTTGACCAGAAACTGGTACTGGTGGGGGCTCTTCTCCAGCCCCAGCCTCCGCAGCAGGTCTTCCTCCCCCCCTTCCAAGAGCTGGTAGAAGATGTGGAAGTTCCTCTCGCCGTGATTCTGGTGTACCACCCGTGACTTCTCCAAGAGGTAGTTCAGGATGTGGCCCCCGATGGGAGCCCCCTAGGCAACCCAAGAGAAGGCATGGGCTGCAGGTGTCCCGCGGTCAGCCTGGTCAGCAGCAGCAGGAAGCAGGGCAGGAAGCCCTTCTGGGATGGGAACCGGAGCCGTTGGGCACACGCCCCCCCCCCGGAACAAAGGCAAGATTTCTCCCCCTCCCTTCCTGGCTGTCAGCCTGGCGCTCTCGCCCACTTGCACACCTTGTAATCAAACTGAACGTCCATATATTTTCCAAATCGGCTGGAGTTGTCATTGCGCAGAGTCTTGGCGTTTCCAAAAGCCTGGATCCCAGCAGAAAGCAGAACAAAATCCAGATGGGGACCTTGTGGGGCTCCCCCGCGGAGCCCAGGCCCTCCTCCCGCCCCACCCCTGCGCTACATGCTGCATGACTCCTTCGAGGAGGAAGAAAGGAGCGGGGGGGGGGGGAAGCTCAAAGCCATTATTCACACTGGAGACCCCCAGACCGGGGGCCGGGAGGAGAAGGGTCCCGTTTCCCTCCAAACAAGCAGGGAGCACTCTCCCCCGGAGGCCCCTCTTCCGTGCAGGGAAGCATTTTCTCGAGCTGTCTGGCGCTGGGAGCTCTTGCCCTGCGCGTGCCACCGAGGAGCTACAGACTGAGGCTGGCCGCGACTCCCTTGGGACCCCAAAGCCAGGACAGCACCCCCGTTCCTTGGTGAGCCACAAGGAGTACCTCGAGAACCGGGTTGGACTGCAACAGCCTGTCCTTCACGGTCTGCACCTGCTCGCTCGCGGGACAGGTGACAGCATAGTACTGCAAGATCTTCTTGGTGGCCTCCGTCTTGCCCGCCCCGCTCTCCCCCGAGATGAGGATGCACTGGTCCTTCCTCTCCGTCCGCAGTGAGCGGTAGGCATTGTCAGCGATGGCATAGCTGCCAAGGGAGGGAGGGAGGGAGGCTGTCTGCTCTGCTCTGCTCTGCTCTTGCCCAAGAGCACAGAGGTTCCAGCTGCAGTTTGAGGCTGCTTCCTCAAATGCCCCCCCCCCCAAGATTTAGCATTCTCTTCAAAGGGCAGCAGCAGTGCCGCCAGGTCTCTCCTGCCACGAAGGACCTACGGGGAGGGGGGGGACTGCCCAGAACTGCCAGGATAGTCTGGCAGGTTTTGGCTCCCACCGAGCCCAATCCTGATGTAGCAGGAAGTAGAGCACTGCCAGGACTTGCCACCCTGCAAGTCCCCCCATCTTCTTGGCCTAAAGCCTTCTGCCAGGTGCTGCCCACCCTCCTTTTTCCACAGGGAGGACCTTCTCCCCATCGTTCCTGCTGAGCGGCTAGGCCGAGGGGTGCAAAAGCCCTCCTGCACCATTGGCAGTGCAGTGGAGGAGGAAAGGGGGGGGGGGACAGGCAGGAGGTGGAGAGCATGGCTCCTGCTCAGGTACCCACAGGTGAGGAGAGACTTCATAGAAGCTGACGCCACGGTAACGGTTCATGTGCTGCTTGCTGTAGATCTCCAGGTCTTTGTACGGGTTCACCGAGACCAGAACCGAGCCAATATATGTCTGAAGAGGAAGCCAGCCCAGGGGGGTGTCAGAAGGGGGCAGCGGGTGCCCTGCCTCAATGGGGCTCCTTTCAAGGGGGCCCACAGCCCCCAAATTTGGCCCAAGGACCAAAATCCTATTTCTCCTCTCCTTACGTGATCTGGGGGCCACAAGGATATTTCAGTTCCCTCCAGCAGCAGCTTGCACTGTAATCCAGCACCCACATAGACTGCCTTCCCCAAGACCCCCCCCCAAGCCCGGGAAGACTCCCCCTGTACTGACCAGCCTCGGCGCTGGTCTTTCCCAACAAGACCCCCCCCCCCCAAGCCTGGGAAGACTCCCCCCTGGGCCAGTGGCCCAGCACTGACCAGCCACCCAGAGCAAGGGGGCTCTCTGAATCTGGGGATCTCTTACCCTGATCCACTGCAGGCACCCAAGAGAGAGTTCTGATTTGGGGGCTGCCAGGGTCCCAAGAAGGAGTCCCCCCCCCCATTAGGCCAGGCAAGACGCTCTGTGGAACCCCCTCCCTTTGGAGATTTAAGGGGCTCCAGCCCAGTTAGCCTTTTGTAAGGCCCCAAAGACCCGGCTCTGTTCCAATGAGCCTGGGGCGCTGAATGGGTGTCTGCATTGCCCGCTAGCCGAGGACCTCGCTCCAGGCCATAATTAGTATGGATGTTTTTAGTGTTTTTGTTTTTTTAAAATGCTTCTAGTATTTTTAACTGCAATGTATTTTTTTGAATTGCAAGCTGCCCGGAGTCATTGACCGAGATGGGGAGCTATAGAATTGAATAAATAAATCAATGAAAACCAAACGTGGCTACCAGACACCGCACTCACGTAGACGAGGTTCTCCTTGAACCGCCTGCGCAGGTTCTCGATGAAAGCTGCTTCGCTGGTGAAGTTTTCCAGCAGGACAAAGTCCTGCACTCCCACCCGATCCCGGGCCGTCAGGGCGTTCTCCATCTCTGCCAAGCGGGCACCGTCACCTGCCTGCCAGGGGCACAGAACAACCTGGCTGAGACCTGGGAGCACGGCCCAGCACTCGGATGGACGGGATGGTCAGGCAGAGCTCCCTATCACAGGCTGCCAGGCCTCCGAATGGGTCTGCTCCCCCCCCCCAGGCTTCCCTGTCTGCCCCCACTGGCCCAGCTGACTCCTCATAAGCACCCCCCCGTTTCTGAACCCGTTCACACAGCCGCCCATCTGAGCAGGAGTAGACTGAGTGGCATACAACAGTCAACTAAAATAATCGTTATAAAAATATAGTCGTTACTAAATATTAAAATGTTATAGACAATATAAACAGAAGGAATCAATACAGCAACCCCTTATCACCCACAACAGGGGAGACACCTTAAAATGTGGTGGGTTCCCTGGGACCCCCCCAACCCTGACAGAACAGGGTCTTGAGGGGCAGGGGGAGGCTTCCATGGGGTGGGTGCCAGGGCAGAGAAGGCCTGCCTCTTGACACCCTGCCCCTGCCCTCTCTGCCAGAGCGAATCGTTCCCTTTCCTGGATCCCAGACCAGGAAAGGCCACGGAGGTTCCAGCCCCCCCTCCCCCCGCAGCGCAACTGCCAAATGCCCCCATCCCTGTCCAGTTTCTGTGTGAATTGGTGGGTGGCCCCAGTCAACGAAGAGGCTGCACCTGACACCTTCATTTCTTCAGAAAGCTCCAGGAGGGAAGGAGGGTGAAGCAAGGGGCCAAGGGAAGCCACCACTTGTAATGAGTGGGGGGGTGTCCCATGCTGTAAGGAATCATGCCCCCACCCTGCCCACTCTCCCCGAGAACCGGCACTAATGCCAGAAGGGCTCTCCCTATAAGACAGGTGGAGCAAGGCCCGAGACACGGCAGGTCCAACTGCGCATCCCCTCCTCCTCCTCCTCCCCAACTGATCCTCTCCTACCGCCTGCCCCCCCCCCCGCGCTCGCCTCGTGGAACAAGTGGTATCCAGCAGGAATCAGAGCGCGCTTTTGCTGGATCTGAGACCACAAGGCCTCCACCTCCATGGCGAAGGACAGCGCCAGAAGCCGCCCAGAGACAGCCTCTCTCCTCCTGCCCTGCTCCAGCAGCAATGGAGGCACCTCGGGAAAGCAGCTGGCACAGAGCGCCAGCCCCAGAGGGAAGCCTCCGTGCATCACCTGCCCTCACTCAGTCCCGGAAGCCGCTTCAGGGGAAGGAGGCGCACCTGCGGTCCTCAGGGAGGCGACCAGGCCAGCCACCTACCAGCCGCCTTCCCCGCTGAGGGCTGGGAGCCCAATAGCTCCTCTCGCCCAGACGTGGCCGGGCATCTTCTGCCAAGGCGGGCAGGACTCCTCGCTGTCTCCTCCCCACCCCTCCCGGGGGACCCAGGAAACAAATGAGGAGAAGCAGCATCTGAACCACCTTCCGGTCCAAAGTCCAGCACAGTCGCCTTGCTCTCAATGGCCATCAGTATGGCCTTTGGGGAGGGGTGAGCTCCATTTGGGTTTCTTCTCCCCCCCCCAGGAGGCCTCTCAGGGAACACCTGACTCAAGCTGGTGCCTCAACCCCGAGCCCGGACCCAGAAGGCAAGAGTGGGCTGCAAAGAAGGAAGGGAAGCAGGGGGGTCTCTGGCAGCCCCCACTGGACCCAGAGAGGGGAAGCTGCACTTCATCATGAAGGAGCCCAGGGCAGTTTAGGAATCAGAGCCACCTGAAATAAACCATCAATAGCAAAACCCTCATCCTGACAACCAGGAGCCCTGTTTTTCCAAAGGGGCCCTAGAGGTCTTCAACTAAAGATAAGGATGGGTGCCCCTCTGGCATCCCCCAGGAAGGGGACTCCCAGCCGCTGTGGTCCTCTGGAGAAGGGAGAACATGCCCAAAAGGGGGGCAGCCAGAGCAACCCAGGGCCAGGGCTGCTGAAGGCAGATCCCCGACCCAACGGAAAGAGGGGTGTAACCAGGAGGGCCGGACCAGGGGTCAAATTCCCAAACAACAGAGAGAAGCCAAGAGGATGGTGGCCAGCTTCATGGGGAAGGGGGCTGCCAGGCCATCGGAGAGCTCACCCCAAGGGCTTGCTCCATGGACTTTGCCATGACTCTGGAAGCCCAAATGTGGGCTGGAAAACCTTCGTTGCTGCTCAGAGGAAGCCCTCTGAGGTTTCAGCCATTGCTTTGCACTTTAAACCTTGTCTTTTTCAATAAGCTGAACAATTCTATAAAACATGCCACAGACACAATATACAGCTGGATCAAGATAGACTACAGAAGAACAGCTGCCAGCGCGCACACACACACACTGCAACCTTACCCAAGGCCATTCCGCTTCTTTACAAATGACCCAGAGGCCGAATGGAAAGGCTGAGGAGACAACATGACCTCCGCAGACTTCAGCGTTGGGGCAAATCAAAGAGATTGGTGCTGATCAGGCGTAAGCTCCTCATTTGGGGACAATGCCCGGGGAATCTGCCTTGGGACCAGGGCCGAGAGGGGCACCCACTGCATGGGAACAGACCATGTGAGGCAGCAGCTAGCAAGGCCAAAACAATTAGGGGGGTGGAATCCAAACTGTGGTAAGTGCCCATTTCATGCTGGTTAGATGAAACCGCAAGAGCCAAATACAGTTCTGGGCACCACGTTTTAAAGGGGGGAACCAGAGAAACTGGCCTGGGTCCAGAGAAGAGCTCCCAGGGGGAGTGTTAGAGGGGGGCAGCTGGTCTGGCCTGCAGAAGAGAAGCCCTGGGGTCAGAAAGGGGACCAGGGAGCAGCAGGAGGACCAGCCAGGGGGAACTTGGGCCACCAGGAGGTGCGCCTGAACTCTGCCAGCCAAGTGGTTTGGTGACCGGGGAACATGAGCTGCCTCAGGCGACAGGCATTGTTGTTTCCAACAGTTGGTTTTAATCACACTGTCGATGGGCAGACACAGGAATTATTTAAATAAATAAATATAATTAAGAGAGAGGAGTCAGGCTGAATTTCAAACTGATGCAAGCTACTCCTCAGAGGATCAGTCTGCCTAAAACTGCGGTGAAGTTCCCCTCTGGATGGCCAGCTCCGGATTCTGTGGATTCCTTCCTGTACTGGACAGGGGTTGGACTAGATGACCTCCCGGGTCCTGCCCACTCATAGGGCCTAAGATTCCATAAGACAGCCGCTCCTCTGAGGCTCCCTGGCCAAGCCTGGAGGCCACCACCGCCTTCAGCAATGTTATTTGTGGCATGCCAGATGTGGCACAGCCAGCCACCGAGACCGGCCACATCTCAGCTGGCTGCACTAGAGCCTGCCTCCTTCCCGGCCCAGCCCAGCAGCCGGCTGACACTTTCCTTTTAAGGAGAAAAAATGTATTTGCAGGAAAAAACTCTGCGTGGCTGCAGTCCTTCCCCATGGAAGTGGTCCTCTAACAATCCACTCCAGGGAGAACTAGAGAAGCAGGATCCACAGCTGCCTGCCTCCCCAGAGATCAGATGAAAAGACTTATAGTCCTTAGGATCTCAAAGACAAGCGCTGGGGGGGGGGCAATGCAAAGAGATTAGCCAAGGGGATTTGCTGGCCCTCACACCCCTTAGTGTTGATGTATGGGGCTGTGCTGAGGGGCATGCCAATCTGAGCTGTTAGGAGGAGCTTCCTCAAGCCCCCCACCCCCGCCCTGGGCAGCCTCCATTCCTTTCCAGGGAGGGGCACAAGAAATCCCCAGAGAGACTCTGAGCTGCATTTTCCACTGGAGGAAACAGGATTTCCTCACCCAGCACAGTCCCAGGGAAGGTGCCAAGAAGAGGCCATGGCTGTATAAGGGCAGATCGGCAGAGGAGGGCACGGGGCTCCTCTTGGTGGGGGAGGGCAGGAGAGGGGCAGCAGAGTAAAGCAGCCTCACTGGCTGCGGACCCCGCCCAGCCACGGGAAGAAGCCGCCCAGGGCTCATCCAGCACACGGCCAGGTGGGCAGCCCAGACTGGAGCTCTGAAAAGGGGCACCTGCGTGCAGCAGGACGAGGGAGCTCTGGGACTAGAGTTCACCTCAGCCTCCTCCCCAAAGCCCCCAGCAAGCAGCCCACTCAAAAGCTGCCACGTTGGCCCTGTGGAGACTGGCAATCAGCCGCTGCCTCCAGGCACCCAAGGGCTTGTTTGTTCAGCACCAGCAGCCTTTTCCCAGCAAGAGAAAGGGGGCTGTCCACACCCAGACGCCAAATCTCCAGAGCGGAGAAGCCCAGGAGGCCCCGTCAGGCAACTCCCCCTCCCCCCCCCGCAGGAAAAGGCTCCCCAGGCAAAGGCAGCAGGTGACAAAGACGGGGGGGGGGAGTGGGCACCCTTGTGGCAGTGACAGGGGAAGCTGAGCTCCACCTGGCGTCTGCAGAGTTTCCCCCCCCACACACACACACAACAGGGAAGAGGGTTGCTACGGCTTCCCTGAAGGGACCTTTGTTCACCTTCCCAGTTCAGTCCTGGGACTCCCTGCAGGTTCCCGCCTCAGAAAGGGCAAGTGGGCGGGCCTGCGGGTCAAAGGGGAGCAGAGCTTAGCAAGGGCCGCTGCTGCTCCCTGCAACTCGTCTCCTTGATGCCCATCCTGGGACAAACCTGCCCTTTAAATGGCGGCTTCTGAGCATTTGCGCCATGCTACATTGTGCCTTCATACAAATGGGAACATCATGCCCCCCCATCAGAGAGATCTCCCACCCGCCTGACTGAAGACCTGGCTCAGTCCCTTGGCTTTGGGGGGGGGGGTGTTGATCGACTAACAGCAGCTTCCGGATCCCCCACCCTGTATGATCTGCTCCCTTCCGCCCATCTTTTACTTATAACCTTTTTATTGCAATTTTGTGATTTTACACAACACACACACACACACACACACACACACACACACACACACACGGAGTTTTATTTTGATCTTGTAAGCTGCCCAGAGTTGCCTCACATTGAGATGGGCGGCAAACAAATGTATTAAACAACAAATAATAAAATGAAATTAAATAAGTAAATAAGTAAAATAAAATAAAACTCGTCTCTGAAGGACTGCCAAATATAGAAAACGAGCAGAATGGTTCAAAATTACCTCAGAGAGCAGGACAAGAAATATGCATTGCCTTAAGCAGACTTTGCTTGGAGAAATGTTTCAGCCGCCACAGAAGGAGCTCTTGGCAGAGCAGCCGCCAGAGGCGCTGCAGACAATCCCCGGGCAGATAGATGGCAGGCTCCCCGGGTGAAACGGGGGAGGGGGGCACTGAGGGGACCGGCCGGAGTTTCCAGGGCCCTGCCGGCAGCCAGAGGCAGAGCAGCAACCTGAGAGCGCAAAACCCATCTCCACCGAACGCAGCCCTGCACAAAGACCGTGAACGAGCCACGGAACTACCCATCCTCTCTGCCAGAGGCAGGTCAACTGGTGGCACCCTGGAAACTGTGCCCGGCTCAAAGCCAAGACTGGCCTCTAGGCAGGCCCCCGCCCAGGAGGGCTGGCCCTGCCCGCTTCTTCCGCAGTCCCTGCTGGCCAAGCCTTCTCTCCTCATTCTGCCCAGCCAGAGATTTGCGAGTTTCGTTTAATGGCAATTCAAAGTACAGCAGCCTCTGAAAAAAAGGACTCTCTCTGGGGTTTGCAACCTTCCCCCATGGCTTCCGACAAGCAAAGTCAATGGGGGAAGCTAGTTTCAATAAAATCAAGTCTGGTCATGTGATGACTCATTTAGCCACCACATCGCTTAGTGACCAAAATTCCCCTCCCAACAGCACTCATAGCTCAAGGACTACCTGCACCTGCTGGAAGAGAAAGGGTGGTCTCTTCCAGTCAGACTCGGGCAGGTCAACCGGGAAACCCTCTTCTGGTGGCTTCCTTTCAGCCACTGCCCCCCCCCCATCCTTCTGTGGCCAGGCCCCCCTCTGAGCCTCACGGGCTCGTCAAGCAGTGGCCCTGGGGACCCAGCTTTGCCTTAGGAACAGCCACTTTAGCCCCCACTTCCCGATAGGCGACAACAGACAGAGGCGGCAGGGGAAGGGAGGGCGAGTCCTTCAGCCCGCCCTCCACCAGGGTTGGTGCCCGGCAGATCCCTTCGTCTCTGAGTGGCTCAGGCTGATTCTCTGCAGACAGCCGATCCTCTCTGCAGACAGAACCCACAGGCCCAAGCCGGCAGTGGGGGGGGGGAGGCGGAGGACACTGAGAATCCCCCAAATACATACCCAGTATGTATTTGTGAGCCAGGAGGGGGAGGCAGCTGCTGAAACGGCCAAGGCGATCACGGGAGGCATTACTGGGGGTGGACAAAGCCCCTCTATGTCCCTCACACTGGACAGCAAACGTCTAAAGGCGCCAGGCAGCAGAGGAAGCGGATGTCGCCCCAGAGGGCAGGACCAGACACAGCGGTTGGAAGGAAAGACGGTCTGAAGAGGTCAGGAAGGCCTCTCCAATAGACAAGGGAGACCCTCTGATGGACAGAGAGATTCCAGTTGGGGGGAGGTGGACTAGATATTCTCTGAAGTCCCTTCTGATTCACACTCAGGTCCGCAGGGGTGCCTCTGTGTGCCTCTGACTTGGAAGACTGGGCAGGGGCTGGCGGCTCAGGGCGACACGACCATGGGGACCAATCCCCTCCCCCACGGGACCCAGTGTTTCCTGACATCTCTGGGTAAAGCCATCCACTCCTGAGCCAGTGCTGCCCCCTGCTGCCAGAACACTTCAGAGGCAGAATAGGCTGGAGGCCCCACCCCCACAGCCCTGTCACTCACTGGGGCCGGCCCACTGCACATATCACCCGCCTGAAGGGTTTGCCAAACCATCACCTGCCCTGCCCACAAAGATGATTCACCGCCCGGATGAAAGTGCCAACCAGGGACGGCCTCTTCTGGCCTAAGCACAGGAACCGAGGGTGGGGGGGCTTCTTCCTTTCTGAGGGCCTCAAGGCTTCCACCCCCCCCCCACACTGATTTAGTTGAAGAACCTGCCAAACTCCCAGCCAGCCGCTTGTCACACACACACATACACACACGGGGGGGGGGGGGGAGAGCGCCATGCCATGGGCAGTTCATGCAGGGCAGTGGCCGGGGGATCCTCCCTGGCACAGCAAAGGCCTGGGCTGGGCGCAGGCAGAGAGAGCAGCTGCTGGGCGCCTCGGTAAATGGTGAGAGGCAGCAAAAACCTTCTGGCTGCCAGAGCAAATCCCGCCAGCCAGCCCAGCCCATGGAACGCATGGAATGCAGACGCCTCCTCTCCCCCTGCTGTGTGTGGAGGGGGGAGCCCTGAGTGCCGGCTGACATTAATCCCACTCTCCAGCCAGAGAGGGAGGGGCAGGGGGCCACCTGACTCAGGCCGCGGGGAGCAGAGCCCAGGTGCACAAGCCCTTGGGGGCAGAAGAGGGGCTGTCAGAGACCCTTGCCACCCGCCCTGTGGGGCACAATCCTCACACAGGTGCTGTTGCAGCCACCAAGGAGCAAGCACTGGGGGGGGCCCTGTCCGAGGGAGAAGGGCTGCTGCCAGGCTGAGCCAGAGCACGGGGTGGGGGGAGGGGACCTGAAGGACCTGCAGGGAAAGGGAGGGGGCCTTCCCAGGGCCAAAGGTTCAGGAGAGCCGCCTCCCCTCTCACTTGGTGGCTGCCCTGACTAGTCGTAGGGTCCCAGCTCTGGGTTCGTCCTCTGGAATGCTGATGCTGAACCCGCCTGAGCACACAACAGCCACACCCAGAAGCCCCAGCTCCTCCCCTTGCCCCACCCCAGAGCCCTGGCCAGGGTCAAATTCCAAGCAAGGCCCACCGGAGGAGGGCAGTCTTTTGCTCACCCCACACGTCCTAGGTTCCCTCGTAGGTGCAGGGCACCTTTCTCCCCAATCACCTCACCCTGGAGGGCCAGGAGCCCCACCAAAGCCGCCATTGGTCCTTTCAGCCAGAGATCCCATTTGTGGCGGCCTGAATCCATGGGGTGGGGGTCCCGGCAGAAGACACTGGGCTCATCCGGGGAGCAAGTCTGGAAACCATGTGGACTTCCTCCTCTCCATGGTCCTCCAGGGCTCCCTTCCCTCCACCTGAACTACTCAAGGGTGCTCGGAGAACAGGATAAGTAATTCTTCCCCACAGACAGCCTCAGCCCTTGCAAGCAAGAAACCACCAGCACACACACACACACACACACACACGCACACACGCGCGCGCACACACACACACACACACACACACACACACACACAGAGCCCCAGGCTGACCCTGGGATGAGAGACCACCAGGAAACCCCAGGAATTTGGGCTAGACTGGGAAGTTAGAGACACGCCCCAGGAAGTGGCAAAGGCTTCTTTTGCACTGCCACCCAAAACAGTCGGGGGGGGGGGAATGTGGTGGCCTGAATCTTTCTTGCTAGAGATTCAAAGAATGCCCCCCCCCCTTAAGTCATTCAGTCGGCTGGTGAGGACGCTCAATCCACCGAGAGGTCCGGCAGATGTAGTCCCTACTAGTCCACTTCTTTCTAACATTCAGGGCGAGATTCAGAGGGCTTAGAGACCCCCCCTCTAAAGAGTTCAGCCGGGGTCATCCAAATAGTCTGCGTCGAACTTCCCGGTGAGACCGCAGTGCTGGCCAAAGTCGCCAGCCAACGGGAGCCCCGGGGATCTGTTTTCAGCAGGGTTTCACAGGCGCCCTTAGGCTCCTCCAGGGACACTTTACGACCTTCCCACTCGAGCAGCCCACGCGTTTCCCGGCGCTCTCGCATCCTCCCTGCTTTGCTCCTCGAGAGAAGCCGAGCGCCTCTACCTGGCTAGCTCCGCTGCCCCGGCAGCAGCCCGAAGCCTATCAGCCTTGCCGGCAGCCCTCCGCCGGGAGACTCCGGGGGGCTTCCTGGGGCAGGTGGCGGGCCGCCGGGAGAGAGACCGCTGGCGAAGATGGGCCGGAGGTTCGGTCCGGCAGGGCCCGGCGTCTGCTCCCTCCCAGGCTGCCTCAAAACGGCGGAACGGCCAAATCCCCCAGTAGGGCAGCCGGCCAAGCGCCCGGGCCCGAACTGGGGACCCTGCAGCGCCCCCCACGCGAGAAAAAGCTCGGCAGGCCTGAACCACACCAGCCCCTCGGCAATCGCCGCCACCGGCCCACCGGCCCGCTCCAGGCGGGCGGCGCAGGGCAAGAAAGGCCGCCGCCTTGCTCGGCCGGGGATAGCAAACGATGGCCGAGCCGCCCGGCCCCTTCTGGCTCGCTCTCCCGGATGACCCGGAGAGCTGACGGGGCCGCGCCGCAGCTGCCAGCCCCTCCTCCGCGCTCGGGCCACCGGCAAGGCGCTCAGCGCCGCCACCCCCGCTCTGCTGGTCGGGCTGGCCCCGGACCCCGCTGCAGGACTCCCCCGGGCTCCGAGAGCAGCGGCCTCTGCAGGCCAGGCGGGAGGAGGAGCCCCGCCACGGGCGGCAGCAGAACGAGGCGCCGGGCGGGAGGGCTCCCCACGGCTTCCCCGGGACGGAGAGGCCGAGGCCACGCGAGCAGCCCAGCGGCCAAGGCGGAACCGGGCGGGCGCGCCTGAGGGAGAGACGGGCTCCGCTGGGGCAGGGCGGCGGCCGCACTCCTCTCGCCGCTCGCGGGCCAGCGGCTGGGGCCCGGCCTTTCCGCCGAGGCTCCGAGGGCGACGTCGCGCCGAGCGGCCAGCCAGACCGCCGCCGCGGCTGCTGCTGCACGTGGAGGGGCGGGGCGGCTGCCGTGCTCGGGGACGGCGCTTCGCCGCCGGCGCGGCCTACCTGATCCGGGAGGCGAGACGCGCGAGGTCCAGCTGCGCTCTGCCCGCCGCGCCCTTCTCTCTCGCCGGCCCGAGGCGCCCGCGGGGAGGTGGGCGCGCGGGGAGGTGGGCGGGCGGCGACAGCCGGGAGGCCATCCCAGCCGGGCGGAGCCACGGGCGGAGCGCGCAGGCGCGGCGGCTGGGCACGGCGTCTCCGAGGCCGCGGCTCCTCCCGCTGGAGAGTGGGCGCCGAGACGAGACCCCGGAGGCCGGGGGACGCTCACCGCCGCCGCCGCCGCGGTCCGGCCCCCGCGCGTGCTCTGCGCCTCCGGGAGCCGCAGGGCTCCCATCCTCGGCCTTGGCGAGCGCTGATCCCGGTGACTCCGCATTCAGCGGCGGGCGATGTGCCTTTCCGAGTCCCGCTGCAAGGGGGAATGCCAGCCGCCCTGCGGTTGGGCACCAGGAGCCAGGCTGATTTCCTGGAACCAGAAAACCTGAACGTGTGAACTCAGCCGCTGGCTGCTCGCTCGCCTGAATTAAACAGCGTTTCCCACCGTGCCTAAGGACTGTTGCGCTTGGAGGCAAGAAAAAGGCACGTTTACCTTCTCGCGGAGGGAAACCCCGCGACTGCACAACCGAACACCCAGTGCGCCAGGGGTTGTTCCAGGAAGTCAGCTGGCCAGAAGCCCCGGGAAGGCCTTGCCTTCTTTGCTCGTGAGCCGGGCACCTGACAGGGTGAGGCTGGGCCTGCTTCCCAGCGAGCCCAGGAGGGGAGAGGCCCAGGAGCAGGAGCCCAGAGTCTGCCGGCAAGGAGAAACACGGGTTGCCTGAGAGATACCAGAGAAAGGAGCAGCCCGGTTCCGTGTAGCTCCCCCCCTCCCCCGCCAGCTGACTTCAGAAGACACAACAGGCCATCCTGTCCTTGCCCTTTTCATTTCCACACTAGCTCCGCATTTGCAGGAGGGGCTGAGAACCCTTACAAAACCTCTCCGCATTCTTCTTCCGTTGCATAGCTTCCATCAGGGAGTGTTTGCACATATTTGACCTGAGCGCAGCAAATGCTTTTTGTTTAGAAAGCCATTCCGTAGCAATTAATGCATAAGATACACACAACTGCTTGCCCAGAGTTCATCCGATACTTGGCAGTTCTCCTCCAGTGCCACTTTTTATCTAACTTTATGCCCTCTGGTGCACAAGGCCAACTGTTGGTGGGTCCTGCAAGTAGCCTGTTTTCAACATACGAGCAGTCTCCTTACCTGCCCAGGGCCCGACTCTGCTAGCAATCGAAGCTAGAAGGAAGACTTGCAGGCTCTGCTCTTGGGGGCCCATCGGTTGCACACTCATTTTTTTTTTTTCCTAGCTCATAATGGTTCCTTCTGCCACAAGTAGGTGAGTCCTCCCTTTTTCCTTTCCTTTCCTTTCCTTTCCTTTCCCTTCCTTCCTTCCTTCCGGCTGCCTATCTTACCCTAATCCTAGGCTGTTCACAACAAAACCAATACAAACAACAGTAAAACAATCCTGTGCACAAAGCAGCATCTTCTCCATCAGTTCAACCACCACTGGCCCCTCCCAGCCCAAAGCCCATCTTCCTGGCCTTCCAAACCTCAGGAAGGCTGCTGCAAAGGGCCAGGGCAGCTAGGGAGAAGAAGGCCTGTTTCCAAAGTCCTACCAAAAGAGTAGAGTTTTCAGGAACCCAAAGTGGCCAGCTTGTTTAGCATCATGGCTCCGCTGGAGGACCTGGATTCTTGGAGCAGGGCTTTTCAACCTTTTCACCCATTGTACCACTTTTAGGATAAGGCAATATCCAAGTATCACCAAGGCTGCCCCCAATCAGCTGGAGTTGCGCGCTTTGATCCTGGGCTCTCAGTAGGACCCAGGCAGCGTGCAGTTCCAGCTGACTTTGCCACTGTGCCGCTGCCTGTGCTGCTGCCACTTCACCTCATCCACTTTTACACTTTTTTTTTACTTTTTTTTTTTCAACCCGTCCTACGCGAACCACCACAGGTGCTTGCGTACCACCGGTTGAAAAGCCCTGTAGAGTACTGGGAAGGTACAACTTAGATTGGTTACTTGAAAGGCCTTTTGTGGTAGGGAAATAATTGCATTAATTACTTCTTCACGGCAGCTTTTGTACTGAGGCATTCTGGACAGTGCGTCAGCCAGAAGGGTCTTTCCCCCCAGATTGTACTTTGGGGCAAAGTTAAAACAGCTGAAACATTGTGCCCATCAGACCTGTTTAGGAGATAATCTACATGGGGTCTTCAGTGCCTCTAGGTTTTTATGACCAGTCCATACCTCAAAATGCTCCCCTCTAAAAAGTGCCACCATGTGAGTAATGCCCATCTTGCTGCAAAAGCTCATTGTCGCACCTTTCTTTGAGGTGTAGCGCATGGTTGTAGTTCCCTTTGTCGTTCCTCTGTAGGAGCAGGGCACCTACAGCAACATCACTAGCATCAGCCTGGATGATTAATTGCTTTTCAGGGTCGGGGTATTTAAGGATTGGTTCCTCCGCAAATAGTCTTTTTAGCTGCTCGAACACCATGGTCCACTTCAAGGGTTGACCGGAACGAAGTCTCCCACCTCCTGTACCTGTTTTCAACAGTTCAGTGATTGGTAAAGCTATTGCAGCAAAGGAAGGAATGAACTACCCGTAAAAGTTTGCGAAACCCAAAAAGCTCTGCAGCTATTTGCGAGTTGTTTGCCCTTCCAATACAGCCTTAAGTTTGGCAGGGTCCATTTCCACCCCCTCACTGGAAATCTAGTACCCTAAATAGTTGAGGCAGGACTGGTGGAATTCACACTTAGACAATTTAGCGTAAAGGTTTGCCTTTAAGAGCCTCTTGAGCACCTCCCGGACCAACTTCACATGCTCCTCCACGGTTTCTGTGTAAATGAGGATGTCACAAGGTAGACTAACACCCCCTTGTAAAGATGATCATGCAGCACCTGATTGATCAGCTGCATAAATACGGCGGGGGCCTAGAACGACAAAAATGGCTGCAGCCAGGTTCATTGTAGAGTTGACAGAAAAGCTGCATCACCACATTCAGTCAAAGAATATGCAGGGTTTGGGGGTTGTTCCTTGGGGATCCTCCTGTCCAACTCCTGGCTAGGGCTGGAACCCAGCCTTTCCCAAAACCTCTTCAGTGAAGGCAGCCAGTTGCAGCACTCGGGAGCTCTGAGTCTCAGAAAAGTGCTTCCTCTCTGTGTACGTGGCTGACCTGGCATTGGCGTTAGCTTGGCACCTAACAGAATAACAGAGTTGGAAGGGACCTTGCAGTTCTTCCATCTATTGCTTCTTGTTCTGCCTTTGGGAGCTTTGGAGAATAAGTGGACCTTCTCTTCTTTGTGGCAGCCCCTCAAATATTGGAACAGTGCTATCATGTCACCCCTAGTCCTTCTGTTCATTAAACTAGACAAACCCAATTCCAGCAACCGTTCTTCATATGTTTTAGCCTCCAGTCCCCTAATCATCTTTGTTGCTCTTCTCTGCAGTCTTTCCAGAGTCTCAACATATTTCTTACATCGTGGTGACCAGAACTGGATGCAGCATTCCAAGTGTGGCCTTACCGAGGCCTTGTAAAGTTATACTAATACTTCATGTGACCTCAATTCTGTCCCTTTGTCAATGCAGCCTAGGACTACGTTGGCTTTTTTGGTGGTTGCAGCACATGGCTGGCTCAAACTTAAGCAATTGTCCACTAGGCCTCCTAGATCCCTCTTCCAGTTACTGCTGTTGAGCCCGGTACCAACTGTTCTATACCTGCCCATTTGGCTTTCTTGTCTAGGTACACGACAATACTAAGTGTATCTTATAAGCACCCAGACGTCCTTTTCTTGAGTCTGTTAGCTGTTTGCACCTCTCATTTTCTGCTTATTACTCCAGCTTGGGAAGGTCATGCTGATGCTGCTCTGAAAGCTATTTCCTCTCCTACTATCCTTCTGGCTTCTGCCAATTTTACAGCACTTTCTTCTACGCACTTGTCATTTACAAAGGTATTGAATAACATGTGCTTAGACAGGCAGTTTGCAGTGCATCATTCAACACTCTCTTGGGTTTTCATGCCCAGCCTTTGACAAACACACCCTGGATGCTCTTGTCCAACCAGCCCTGTGTTGGATGCCTCTGATGGTAGCTTAAGTCCAGCCCGCATTTTGCCACCTTCTCTGCTGGGATCACGTGGAGAGGTCCTCCTACAGGTTGCTCTACAGTAAGTCCTGGTACGTAGCAGCATCCCCTGCATTTCTCTGGTTAACTCAATGGGGGCTTCTCGGGAGTTTGCATTGTTTTGGTATAAACTTGTTCCTGATTAAGACCTCCTGGCTCCTGCCAAGCAATTCATTCTTTTCTAGCTGTTCACTAAAGTCTCCTTGATAACATGTTCCATTGTTTGGCTTGGTAACAATAGGGCACTATTCCTGGCAGAATCTGGCCAGCAGAGCAGGAGAGAAAGAAACACAATTACTTTCTGAAATTTGGAGAGTAGGCTTCTGTTTTAGAGCCGTATTCTACTTGCAGCCACATTCTGATTGAATTCCTGTATTGACTAGCTCATAGGATCATATAGCAGTTTGATCCATTCATGAATGAGCATTTATGGAATATTGAATATAATAAATAACAGATTCATTACCAAGAATAAATGAATTAAAACCCCAGTATCTGCAATTAAAAGGCCTCTTTAAAAGCTTCCGATGCTGCTAAATATTTTCCAGTTATTCCTGAACCAGATATGAGTCACCTGAACAAATGATGACTATTTTCTGGATATAGAAAGATCAAGCTCTCATTACTTTCTAGGTTTCGTGTCCCCAGAGGAGGAGATGGCCGCTTTTGTAACTGAAGCTTTTCTAGTGAAGTTTGAAACAAGACCTTTATTCCTGAGCAAACCTAGGCCGGAAGATGCCCCGTGGGAGCGACGGGGACCATGCAGACAAAGCAGGACCAGCGGAGCGTTCCTCTGAACCGCATGTTCCCCGAATGGGGAGGGGGCGCACTCAATAATGCTACGGGAGGCAAGGGGTTGCCCTGGGCCCGGGGAACCCTGTTTTCCTCAGCCTCATCTTGCTTCCTGTTCATTCTCTGCCTGGGAAACTGTGTGGAGCAACTCCCCCACTCACCTCCCGGGCAAAGTCCTTGGGTCTTGGCCCCACAGATCTTTGGATGCCCTGGGGGGGGGGGGTTAAGACCTCTTTGCAAATGCAAAACCCCTTCTCCCCCCACCTCCCACTTGCTGATGCTGTTTGATTAAAGCATAGGGGACACTTTGTTCCTTCTTTCCACGGTGGGTGCTCAGAAACTTTGTGGCGATGAAAGAACTGACAGTTGCGGCTGGTAGAAGCAAAGAAGCCGGGAAGCCTGGTTGCAAAGCAAAGATTTGTTCTTAGAAAAGGGAGCCCTGGCAGGAGCCCAAAGGGCGGCCGGGAGATGTGGGGGGAAACGCAGTGTTGACTTTCCTGGTCTTTATGGGCCACCCCTGAATCCAAGCTGAGCAGCAGTCCAGGATGGGAGGTTAACCATCGGCTCCTGCGGGGGAGGGGGCTGTGGCCGAGGCGGAAGGAAGCGGGGCCGGGCAGAGCTGCAAAACCTGGGTGGGGGCAGGGGGGACAGAGGGACGGTCCTGCATTGCACCCACGGGCCCCACTGACCAGGAGCCCTGAGGCGGCAGCAATCACGATCCTTGTTGGGGCAAGACCTGCGCTGGTCCTTTGGTGCTTCTTCGTTTCTGGCGGTCACTTGACTTCCCAGGGTCCTCTGGCAGGTCCTGCAGTTGGCACTGTCCCATGGAAAATTGGGTCTTACTCATTTGGGCACAATGTCCTTTTGAATCCAGCCTCGTTATCCAGCAGCTCCAGGAAAAGGGGACACGAAGGACACGCATTCGGCCCCGTTAAAAGCTGCAGAAAGGAAAGTCCGCCCTTGCTGTTCTCCTGACCCTTGCTGGAGAAAGGGCCTTTCGGGCAGCGTTTTGGGCCTGGGGCGGATTGCTGCATTTCTAGGTCAAGGCACCACCATTCACACAACTCGGGCCAAGTTCCCACCGAGGTCCACCTCCCGGCGCTTCTCCTTCTTTTGCGAAAGATTTCAAGGAGCTTTCGGTGTGCCATTTGCAGCTCACAGAAGGAGATTTAAGAGATTTAGGTGTAAAATTGAATGGGCATTGGTGCGCTTCTTTTTTCAAAACAGCTTAAGAAACTCTCTTGTTCTTGGAGTCCTGGAGCTTGTGAAGATGAGCTCCTCATTTAATCTCTCTATAAAAATGTGTTAACCAGAAAGGGCCTAGTACAGTGGTTCTCAACCTGTGGGTCGGGACCCCATTTGGGGTCAAATGACCATTTCACGGGGGTCGCCAAACCATGCTGTCCGCCATTTTTTTCCCTTTTCCCTAGCTGTCCTACTCCCTCTTATTGGTGGCCACACCCACTTGGGGATCACCACAACATGGGGAACTGTATTATGGGGTCACGGCATTAGAAAGGTTGAGAATCACTGGCCTAGTAGGAAATGCAGCTTCTTGAAGATAAGATCAATGAAAACATACAAGCGTTTTAACAACAGGACAAGAAAATCTTAATCGGCTTTCCACCACATAAGCACGGAATACTCCTAAACTATTTATTTATTTATTTATTTATTAATAAAATTTATATGCCGCCCAATCCCTAGGGACTCAGGGCGGCGTACAAAATTAAAACAATAAATATAACAATAAAATGAGTGCATTCATACAACATGTCCCAATCGTGTCCCGGCCCCCCCGGGGACATCAACCCCAGGCCTGCCGGAACAGGAGAGTTTTAATGGCTTTCTTGAAGGCTGGCAAGGTGGGAGTAGTTCGAATCTCGGGGGGGGGTTGATTCCACCACGTCGGAGCCACCACAGAAAAGGCCCTTCCCCAACGGCCCGCCAGCCGACATTGTCTGGCCAACGGGATCTGAAGGAGGCCCAATCTGTGGGACCTCACCGGTCTCTGGGAACTGTGCGGCAGTATGGGGTCCTGTAAGTAACCTGGTCCTAAGCCATGAAGGGCTTTAAAGGTGATAACCCTTGAATTGCATCTGGAGACCCACAGGAAGCCAGTGCAGCTCGCGGAGGATAGGTGACACGCTCGCGGCTGCATTCTGAACCAACTGCAGTCTCCGAACGCTCTTCAAGGGTAGCCCCATGTAGAGCGCATTACAGTAATCCAGTCTTGAGGTGACAAGTGCATGAGTAACCATGAGTAGAGCCTCCCGGACCAAATAAGGCCGCAACTGGTGCACCAGGCGAACCTGGGCAAAGGTCCCCCTGGCCACAGCCAATAGATGTTGTTCCAAATTTAGCTGTGAGTCCAGGAGGACACCCAAGTTGCGTGCCTGCACTGAGGGAGGTAAGTTTACCCACCCACCCACCCACCCCCCCCGACCAATGATGGACCATCAGGATGACCCTTGGGGGGGGGGCAAGACCCAAAGCCACTCGGTCTTGTCAGGGTTGAGTCTAAGCCTGTTCACCCCCATCCAGACCCTCACATCTTCCAGGCACCGGCACATCACGTCGACTGCTAGAAGAAATAAGATTTAATTTTTAAAACTTTAATCAAGGAAAGTGATGCCTTAAGACCACGGAGTCTGTTTGGAGCGTTTTGTAATTACAAGTTGAAAGACTGAAGCTTGAGCAGGTAACCCTGTTCGTTCTGGACAAGTGGCTGTCCAGCCCCTTCTTAAAAACCTCCACCGCTTTGGGAGGCTGGGCTGGGCTGTCCGGAGGGGTTGGACTTTTTTCTTTTGCGGGATGACAAAAACAAAGAGTGAATTAGTCAGCTGTTCTTTCTCCCTGATGCCTGTCACCTCCTTGCCATCTCCTCCCATTACTGGAATAATAAAAAAAGTAGCTTGAAAGCATAAAAACTCAGTAACATTTCAGGGCAGAGCAGGGGGAGAACGAGACAAGGCAGAGAGCTGCCTTGTGTGCTGCAGCTGTCCAAATATTTACCCCAGAGATAAGCATTCCAAAAATACCAGTAGTTTATTTTTGCTTGCAAGAGTGTTGGGGCTTTTTACATTTGTGTACTGATGGTGACAGAGCTGATGAAAGTGACCAGGATGCAAAGCTCTCAAAATGGGTGACCTATCACTGTCGTGTCGCCTAGGCTGATGCCACCAGTCCCCGACTTACATTGATGGCCATCTAAGGATGGATGTAGGGCATCCATATCTAATTATGACTTGACTCAGAAAATAACATGAACTACAGTATATACAGTGGGGCAAAAAAGTATTTAGTCAGCCACCAATTGTGCAAGTTCTCCCACTTAAAAAGATGAGAGAGGCCTGTAATTGTCATCATAGGTAGACCTCAACTATGAGAGACAAAATGAGAAAACAAATCCAGACAATCACATTGTCTGATTTGGAAAGAATTTATTTGCAAATTATGGTGGAAAATAAGTACGTGGTCAATATCAAAAGTTCATCTCAATACTTTGTTATATATCCTTTGTTGGCAATGACAGAGGTCAAACATTTTTTGTAAGTCTTCACAAGGTTGGCACACACTGCTGCTGGTATGTTGGCCCATTCCTCCATGCAGATCTCTAAAGCAGTGATGTTTTGGGGCTGTCGTTGGGCAACACGGACTTTCAACTCCCTCCAAAGGTTTTCTATGGGGTTGAGATCTGGAGACTGGCTAGGCCACTCCAGGACCTTGAAATGCTTCTTACAAAGCCACTCCTTTGTTGCCCGGGCAGTGTGTTTGGGATCATTGTCATGCTGAAAGACCCAGCCACGTTTCATCTTCAATGCCCTTGCTGATGGAAGGAGGTTTGCACTCAAAATCTCATGATACATGGCCCCATTCATTCTTTCCTGTACACGGATCAGTCGTCCTGGTCCCTTTGCAGAGAAACAGCCCCAAAGCATGATGTTGCCACCCTCATGCTTCACAGTAAGTATGGTGTTCTTTGGATGCAGCATTCTCTCTCCTCCAAACACGACGAGTTGTGTTTCTACCAAACAGTTCTACTTTGGTTTCATCTGACCACATGACATTCTCCCAATCCTCTTCTGGATCATCCAAATGCTCTCTAGCAAACTTCAGATGGGCCCGGGTATGTACTGGCTTAAGCAGGGGGACACGTCTGGCACTGCAGGATCTGAGTCCCTGGAGGCATAATGTGTTACTGATGGTTACCTTTTTACGTTGGTCCCAGCTCTCTGCAGGTCATTCACCGTGTGGTTCTGGGATTTTTGCTCACCATTCTTGTGATCATGTTGACCCCACGGGGTGAGATCTTGCGTGAAACCCCAGATCGAGGGAGATTATCAGTGGTCTTGTATGCCTTCCATTTTCTAATTATTGCTCCCACAGTTGATTTCTTCACACCAAGCTGCTTGCCTATTGCAGATTCAGTCTTCCCAGCCTGGTGCAGGTCTACAATTTTGTTTCTGGTGTCCTTCGACAGCTCTTTGGTCTTCACCATAGTGGAGTTTGGAGTGTGACTGTTTGAGGTTGTGGACAGGTGTCTTTTATACTGATAACAAGTTCAAACAGCTGCCATTAATACAGGTAATGAGTGGAAGACAGAGGAGCCTCTTAAAGAAGAAGTTACAGGTCTGTGAGAGCCAGAAATCTTGCTTGTTTGTAGGTGATCAAATACTTATTTTCCACCATAATTTGCAAATAAATTCTTTCCAAATCAGACAATGCGATTGTCTGGATTTGTTTTCTCATTTTGTCTCTCATAGTTGAGGTCTACCTATGTTGACAATTACAGGCCTCTCTCATCTTTTTAAGTGGGAGAACTTGCACAATTGGTGGCTGACTAAATACTTTTTTGCCTCACTGTAAAAGGCCTTTGCAGCGTCTTATGACAGATACACACATTATTGATCAGAAAGCTAAATTTCAGACTTGAATTATTTTCCCCTCCCCATGGAAATTTGTGGATCTCCTGAAATTCATCAGCTGCTGCTGCTGGAGAAGCACTGCTCTAACCAGGCCAGGAAGCGAACGTGGTCGCCCTTCAGCTGACACTACAATGTATAAAGTTGACCATTATTAAATCCAAAGTTGCCAGCTTCTGCCGGTGTCATTTCCCAGCTCAGCACTGGAATGTTTTGCAAAGTAGGACAGGTGAGTGTCCATCCCATGTGGGGGGTGGGGGGGCAGTGAAAAGGGCTGAATTTGACATCTTGTTCTCTTCTACGCATTGTCTTTATTGAGCCGGGCCTTTCTTAGTCTTCCTGTGTTGAAGGCTTTATGCTGGGTTGTGAGCTGCCCAGAATTGTCCTGGAGTTGGGTGGTGCCTACACAGAATGAATTATTGTTGTTATTTCCGCTTATCATCTGTGCATGCCTCTATCATCTCTGCCTTGTCTCTACTGGTTTTATGCAAATCCCAAAGGAGCATCAATGTTCCTGTGAAAAGGCCAACCTCCCTCTCCCGCCCCCCCCCCGTATGGATTTCCATTGCTGATCTTTTCCACCCTCTGGTGGCTTCCTCCCCTGTCTTCCTGAAGGGGCGTCTTGCCTTCCCTGGGAATTCGGCCAGGCTCCGTGCAGAAGCTGGCGTGGCCAGTTCCTGGGTGTCAGTGAACCTGTGGGAGGAACCTTTGGCCTGTGCTCTCGGGAGGACCCGGTTCCCTCTGGGTCTCTGCTGCAGGACCGTCAGGTCAGGATAAGGGAGATCCGGCTCTTCGGCCATCAGCCACCAGGGTGTCTCCGCTTATCCTTTTCCCTCAGAGGAAAACACAACTCAGGTCACAGGAAACTCTGATGACAGAAACAATGGCTCTTATCAGGGCCTAAATTTAGGGCCCGGAATATCTTGGAAACTTTTCCTGTTTACCTGGCATTGCGCTGGGAAAGGCAGGGCTGCCCTGGGCTGCTTATTCCGAAGAGGGTCAAGCTTCTCTGGCTGGAAAGGCCCAGCTCAGCTTCTGCCTGCTGCCCTGGCAGGAAAAAGACGCCCATTGGCTGCAGCAAGAAATCTTGCACATCGAAGAGACCCTCCAGAGCTGCCAGTGGAGCTTCAGCTGGCTGCCTCCTTGGGGGGGGGGCACCCCTTTCCACTTGGAGAACTTGGGAGGGAAACACCTTGGAAGGGCCAGAGAGTGAAAGGCTTGTATGCCAGGGAGGGAGGGAAGAAGGGAGGAAGAGGAGAGGAGAGGGAGGGAGGGAGGGAGGGAATGAAGGAAGGAAAGGGGAAGGAGGAAAGAAGGGAGAGAAGGGAGGGAAGAAGGAATGAAGGAAGGGGAGGGAGGGAGGGAAGGAAGGAGGGAATGAAGAAAAGGGAGGGAGGGAGGAAGGAGGGAGAGGAAAGGAGTGAAGGAATGAAGGAAAGGGAGGGAGGGAGAGAAGGAAGAAAGGAGAGGAAGGGAGGGAGGGAGGGAGGGAGGAAATAAGAGACTCACCTCCCGGTGGCAGAAGAAGCCCTTCTCTCAGCACCATTACGAACAGCTCTATTCCACTGACATGAATTCTGGCATGTCCTGTCTTGCACCGGTGGTCTCACCCCCCCTGCCAGAGAACACACAGGTGGCAGGGGGAAAAAACGCTCTGTGGCAGAGAACATCTGCAACTCAGGGCTGAACTGAAGGGGTTCCTCGTGTTCTTGGTTGTTGCCTTGCAGATGTTTCGTTAACAGGCTGGGCAAGGAGGACATGACCTACTTTCTCGGTGAAACACCTGCATGAAAATAAGAGAACAGCAAGAACCCAACAAAAGGTACTAAAGCTACTGGGGGCCATAAAACCCTGCATGTTCTAAAGAAGGCAAAACTGTTCTCAAAGTCTTGGGTCGGGGTCTCCACTGATGCCAACTGGAAGATCTGAAAGAGGGGAAGGGAAGCTTCACATGGCATTTTGTGGCCCTGTGAATTTGAAGGGCCCGAGGACTCCAAGCTCCTGCTTGGGTAGCAGCTACTAAAGCACTTTGGGCCTTCTCTGCTTGAAGACATCTAGGGAGCTTATTGATCCTGAGGAAAGACAGGGATCCTGGGTGATCCTGGGTGATGTGAGCTCTGCTTCCGGTGGGCTGTATCCCAGTAGGAAGAGAACCCCCGCAGTTCTTACTCGGGAAGCCAACCTCTGATCCGGCCGCACAGGACAACTGTCACCTACCCTCCAGTCTTGAAGATTGGCAAGAAGCTTCCCTGGAGCTGCTTTCGTCAGTGCTCAGACTTGCTCACTCCCTCTCCTCGGCGCCTCAGGGTGGGACTGGCACCCCTGGATCCCCTTGGAGGGGTCTGTCTGGTGGCCCCAGAACTTCCTGAGTGGCTGGTACCTGCCGGGTGGGAGGGGGCAGACGTGGTGCTCTCGGACTGTCCCCTTAGGGCGCCCCCCCCAGGACTCCCCCCACGCCTCCCTCGTTGGTCCCCTCCCCATGCAGCTGTCGGGGGTCCTCCGGTTGCAGGCCCTGCCCTCTTCGGGGGAAAGAGGGCCGGAGGAGACTCTTGGGGCAGCTGGGATTCCGTGGAGCTCCTCCGGAGCCAGGGGGGAGAAGGTAGAGACCGGCAGTTCTTGGGCGGGGGGGGGAGTGGACAATTTCAGAGCGTCGGAATGGAAAGCGGGCTAAACCCGGATCGAAACCGCAGCTGCTGCATCCGGAGGGCTGGGTTTGTCGTCGGGTTCGAGATTTGAGCCAAGGGCACTGGCGGCCTTCGCGGACGGAGAGCGACCAGCCGGGTGGGGCAGGGACCGGGCGACCTTTCTCCTCCTCCTCCGCCCCCTCCCGGCGCGCGCCTTCGGGGGCCTGCCTCTCTCGGCCTGGGCCAAGCCGGGCGGCGCGCGCTCGCTCTGGCCGAAACCCCGAGAGCGGGAGCGGTCAAGGCCGCCCGGGCGGCCCCCCCCGTCACCCGCGGAAGCACTGGAGGGCGCGGGGGGGCTCCTGCTCCCTGCGGCCGGGTGACTGGCCCCGGTCCAAGCGTGGGGAAAGATGCCCCCGCCCCCTCCCACCGTCTTTTAGGTGAAAATGAGCCCATAACGGCAACATCTGCCGCAAGCTTGAAAAGGCCACGGGCAGGAGGCGTCCGGAGACAGGCTGGGCTGGGAGAAAGAAACTGGCCTTAAAGGTTCCGGGGGGGGGGGGAATCCACGACGCGCAGCCCAGGTCCCCCCCCTCCTCCAGGCGCCCTCTGCCCTCTCTAGCTTTGGAATCTCTGCTTCGCTTTCAGGCCGCATTTTACCAACCCGCGGCGTCCGACGGAAATATCCTTATAACAAACAGTATGAAATAACTATGGCTGTTACCAAATAACAACTACCCCGAGATGGGCGGCAAACAAACATCCCGCCCCAAATCCTGAATTCAGGTAGTCTGTGAAGTTCGGCCCGAACTTAGCATCGTCTCCGCTGCTAATCCGGTCAGATGTTTTCAATGACGGCGAATGACCAGCAAGAGGAGGACAGTCGCGCCCTGCTGCGCCCCCGCCCCCCCCTTTCACAAACGGAGGGCGCGACACAAGCCCCGCCCCCGCCCCCGCCCCCGCCCCCGCCCCGCCCCAGGGAGCTGGTGGAAAGCTTCACAGATTTGCTAAACCGCTCGAGCCAAAGAGGATTTTCAGCCGCGCGAAGACCCGACCAGCCGAAATGCTGAGCAAAGCTTGCTTAATCGGTACCAAACCAGAGAAAAGCGCTCCTCAAGGGGAGAAATCAAAGTTACAAGATTAGTCGTCCCTTTAACGGCAGCACCGTTGGAGGAACTTCCCAGACGGAGGAGGAGGAGCAGGAGGAGGATGGGGGCTCTCGGCCCAGGGCCTCTAGGGGACTAATCGCCCTCCCCCCCCGGGAGCAATGCTTTGCAGGCCTTATTCCTATGGTTCCCAGTGAACATACATGTTCTGTCATGCTCCTGGCGTACATGGCTACAGCTCCACCGCTTTCTGCAGAAAGGGAATGTCTGATTCTGAAGAACTCTTCAGGGCATAGATGGCTCTAGGGAAGTCTTCCTTGCCTCCCAGCTAGGCGCAAGAGGAATGGTTGAGAGCATGGGGGGAGGGGCTTGTCATTTGGACAAGGGAGGGGAGGGCATAAACTGGTGCCGCCCCTCCTTGCCAAGGGAGGCATTCATCAGAAGATGCCTCTCTGGGGCTCCCAGATGATGGAGGGCGTAGCCTCAGCAGGATCAGTAATGGGATCAATGAGGCTGCCCCCCTGGCCGGCTTGACCCTGGGGCAGTTTCGGTCCAGCAACCCACCCTTGGCCTTTTCCCCAGAAGGCAAACGACTGAGACCCAAGTGCAGAAGGGCCCACAAGTATGAAAAGTGAACTGAAATAATAGAAGCTTTAATTGTATGTTCAACATTATTCTAAAAGGGGGGGGGGAAACCACGTTTCCTCCCCCTCTGAGCAAACCCTTAAAAGGGCACCGGCCATAGGCAGGAAGCGGTCCCGGTGCCAGTAAAAGCACAAGTGGCACATTGCAAGAATCCTCCCCCCCCCCCGTCAAAGTTCCGGTTGAAAAGCCCAACGAAGTAAATCCACTGGAGACATTGCGATCTCTAATGTATGACGTTATTAGGCACAGCATACCGACACGGTAGAAGGAATTCCAGCTCTGACGAGAAAAAGGTAATTAAGAGAGTAAAACCTCCCCTCCCCCCTCTGATGGTTCAGGCCACTGTCCCATGAGCCTTCCAAGGGTTCCGTGAGAAGAAAGTCTCTGTTCGCCAAAACGCCTCTTCTGCGACCTCGGCTCTCACACCGACAGAGCCACCTGGGCACCCCAAATCTTTCCCCTCCCCCCATAACTGTAGGAGAGCTGGAAGCAGCATGGCGGTTCTAACGCAAGGGGTCCTCGGAGCTTGACCCAGCCCTCAAATGGCATAAAGGGGCCGCAAGACTGTGGAGCAGAGCACCAGACGGTCTTCTGGTTTGCATTTGTGCAAAATATTCTGAAAACACAACCCAAAATGCCCCCTGAACGCAGATATTTGCCTGCTGAACCAGTGACCTATGGGGGGGGGAACCCGCCTATCCAAACTGACAGTCCTTGAACCTGGCCTGAGCCTTCCAGCCTGGAGATCAGCCGCACCTGCTTTTAACTGGTGGGGAGGGGCTTCACGTAGGTGGGGCGGCCCCGCCCTCTCCTAGCCAGGGCCTGACCAGATGGAGGGAAAAAGCTGGGGAAGGGCCGGGGTTAGGGCTACACACCGCTCTTCCGGGGAACCCTTGCTGTGAACTGTCCTGGCGGTGCTGTTGTCTACAACTTAGCTATTTGCTCTGGTTGCTGTTCTGGTGATCATGAATTCTGATTCTGTATTGTTTTTGCTAGACAAGTTCTATGTGCTGCCTAACAGTTCAAGTGGTAGACAAATTTTAGGAAGAAACGACCCCTGTCCGGTTGTGAAGATGCAGAAGTGAAAAACGGACTTATGAAAATAGCAGGCAACGGGCAAATTAAATAGCACGAAGGGGCCACAAAAGGTGGGAAGGCGCTTTGCCTCAGTCCAAGCGAAGCTTCCGAGCCTCGGGGTGCAACACTTTATTCGTCTGGCTCATACCCCTCCCCCTTCCCAGCATCAGGTCCTGTTCCAGACCGGGTGATGGGAACCGGGGTGGGTAGGTATCCACACTCTTCAGGGCCAGGAAGGTCGTCAAGATTGTGGCTTAAACAATCGGAAGCCCCCTGGCTAAAGCGCCCGGCCCCGGAGGGGGCTCCCTTTTGCCAGACAGCCACCGGTCAGGGATGCCCGGAGAGCAAGCGGAGCAACGGCTTGATGGCTCAGAAGACCCGGAAGGAGCCGGGAACGCCAGTCCCAGGGGCTGGGCTTCAGCGGGGGGGGGAGGGGGGAGAGGAGCCACTTTGAGACATCATCACAGCCTCCTTGCTTTAGCACGGGTGTCAGATGACACGCCAAGCCGGCTTCTTCCTGTTCCCACCCATCGGTGACAGGAGTGCCAGGAACAGCAAGGCTGCATTACCGCAGGGCGTCTTCCAGGATGTGTGTGGGGTGGGGTGGGGTGGGAGTCCCCTTCAAATCAGCCCTGAAACTGCAGAAATTAGTGGGGGGAGGGGACAGGTTGGCTGTACAGAGCTTTAATTGTGGGAACATTTGTTTTACTTTACCTACTTTTACAGGGCTTGGGGGAGGGCAACCTTCCTCCCAGTTTTCTCACCTGTTGTGGAGGAGACACGTTTAGCAGCTTATTATTTGCCCCTCTCTGCGAAGAAAGGGATTTAATTTAAAGACCGGAGGGGAGCCAAGGGGTCTGTTCTCAGAGCGAGGAGCTTCCTAAAACAGAGCCTGCCTCCTGCTCCTCTAGAAGGGAAGCAGCTTCCCCTGTTTGCCAGGTTAACGCCACCCCCTGCAGAGCAGGAGGCCGAACTGAAAGGGCCATCCAGGGAGGGACAACCCCCCCCCCCAGAAATCCTGTAGGGCAGTGGTTCTCAACCTGTGGGTCAGGACCCCATTTGGGGTCGAACGACCATTTCACGGGGGTTGCCAAACGCAGTCCACCATTTTTTTCCCCTTTTTCTTAGCTGTGCTACTCCCTTTTATTCTATTGGTTTTTGAAAGCCAATAGAATAGACTCTCTTGAATAGAGTCTAATTCTATTGGCTTTCAAAAGCCAATAGGAATTGTCCAGGCTGTCTCTGCCCTGCTGAGCCCGCCAAGTCCCATTCTGCAAACGGTGCTGCACCAGTTGAGTAGTCCTCGACTTAACGACCGGTTGGGGGGTCACGGCATTAAAAAGGATGAGAACCACTGCTGTAGGGAAAACCAATTCAGGATGCTTGGGAAACCCTGGAAAACCAGATAATAAAGTCCCAAACAGAAACAATAAACTAGCGTGGTTACAGAAAGAGCTCTCTGGCAAAAAGGACTAATATATATTAAAAAAAAAAAAAATGGAAAGGGGTTTGTAACCAGAACAGAATACCAGCAAATAGCTCAAATCTGCAAAGACCAAGTCAAGAACCTTAAGGTTCAAAAGAGCAAAAAATGCCAAAAATAATAGGTGTTTTTTTTGTTTTTGACATATAAGCACCAAGAGGAAAGTAAAGGAAATGATCGGTCCACTGACTGGTGAAGATGGCAAGGAGATGAAAGGTAACAAGAAAAAAAAAAAAAAAAAGCAGAACTGCTTAATTTCTGCCTTTACTTCTGTTTTTTACACAAAAGGAAAAAACAATCCAGTCTATCAAAAGCAGCCCCGTGAGAGACAGAACAAGATAGACAAGGATTTGGCAAGAGAAGGATTCGTCTCCTTTGGGTGAGTATTTACATCCCAGGGTCTTGAGGGAGCTGGCAAACATGATTTCAGAACCACTGGACAACTGGGGAACTGCCTGTCGGCTGGAAAAGAGCTGATGTGACTCCAGCCTTTGAAAAGAGTAAAAAGGAGATCCAGGAAACTACAGGCCGAACAGCTTGACATCAATATGCGGTGAAATCCTGGAAAAGACACAGTAATCAAGCAGTAGGTTTGTGAACATCCAGAAATGAATCAGGCGATTCCTGGAAGCCAGGGTGCGGTTGTTAAAAGCAGCTCATGCCAAATAAACCTTATTGCCTTCTTGGATAAAGTGACTAAATTAACGGATCAGGTAAATGCTGTGAAGATCATATACATGACAGTTAGAACAATTAATCAGTGGAACAGCCTGCCTCCAGAAGCAGTAAATGCTCCAACACTGGAAGTTTTTAAGAAGAGACTGGACAGCCATTTGTCCGAAATGGTGTAGGGTTTCCTGCCTGAGCAGGGGGTTGGACTAGATGACCTCCAAGGTCCCTTCCAACTTTGCTACTATTACTATTACTTGGACGCCAGCAAGGCAGTTGACAAAGTAGACCACGGGATGGAAAGAGAGCACAGTGGGGGACAGATAGCCTCACCACCAGAGGGAGTTGCCAGCCACCGACCAACGCACTCAGGTGTGTGGCCCTGAATGGAGCTGTGATGTTTACATGGAGGGAAGCACGCAGTGGGGTACCCCAAAGCTCTCTCTTAGGCCCAGTACTCTTCAACATTACAGTAGAGCTGGAAGGGACCTTGGAGGTCTTCTAGTCCAGCCCCCCTATGTCATTTCAGACAAGTGGCTGTCCAGTCTCTTCTTAAAAACCTCCATTGATGGAGAACCTACAACTTCTGGAAGCAGGTTGTTCCACTTAATTGTTCTCTCAGGAAATTTCTCCTTAATTCTAGGTTGTTTCTCTGCTTGATTAGTTTCCATTCATTGCTTCTTGTCCTGCCTTCAGGTCCTTTGGAGAATTTGACCCCCCCCTCTTCTTTGTGGCAGCCCCTCAAATATTGGAATACTGCTATCATGTCCCCCCCTAGTCCTTCTTTTCTCTGGACTAGCTAAACCCAAATTCTGCAACCGTTCTTCGTATGTTTTAGTTTCCAGGCCTTTGATCATTTTAGTTGCTCTTCTGTGAACTTTTTCTAAAATCTCAACATCTTTTTTGTAGTGGGATGACCAAAATTGGTTGCAGTATTCTGGGTGTGGTCTTATTAGGGTTTTATAAAATGATACTAATACTTCATGTAGTTTTGATTCTATGCCTGTTTATACAACCCAGGATTGTATTAGCTTTTCTGGTTGCTGCCGCACACAGCTGGCTCATGGTCAAGTGATCATCCACTAGGACTCCAAGGTCCCTCTCACAGTGGCTGTTTTTGAGCCAGGTCTCGCCTAATCTGTACTTATACTTTTGGTTTTTCCTGCCTAAATGTAAACTTCTGCTTTTCTCCACATTAAAATTCATTTTGTTACTTTGTTCAAGTCTGTCAAGTTCTTTTTGGATCCTGAGCTTGTCTTCAGGGATGTTGGCTATTTCTGCCAACTTAGTGTCATCTGCAAATTTGATGAGTTCCCCTTCTATTCCCTCATCTAAGTCATTGATGAAGATATTGAAGAGTCCTGGGCCTAAGCTGGAGCCTTGTGGTACCCCACTGGTTACTTTCCTCCATGTAAATGTAGTACCATTAAGGATTATTCATTGAGTATGCTTTGTCAGCCAGCTACAGAGCCATCTGGTAATGATGTTGTCTATTCAACATTTTTCTAGCTTACCAAGAAGTAGGTTGTAGTCTACTTTGTTGAATGCCTTGCTGAAATCTAAGTCTACTATGTCCACAGCATTTCACTGGTCTACTAATTTAGTCACTTTAGGAAATAATGAAATAAGATTGGTTTGGCATGATCTGTTTTTAACAAACCTGGGCTGACAACTAGTTAAAACTTTATTTCTTTCTAGTTGTTTACAGATGTTTTTTGATTATCTTTTCCAGGATCTTTAGGCTGATTGGTCTGTAGTTTTCTGGATGTTTTTTTCCCTTTCTTGAAGATGGGAACCACATCAGTCCTTTTGCAATCCTAAGGTACTTCCTTGGTGCTTCTGAGACACCTTCCAGTTCCCTTCAGAACTCTGGGATGTAATTTGTCAGGTACCTGTGATTTATATTCGTCAAAGTCAGACAGGTGTTTTCTTACCATTTTCTTGCTCGTTCTAATTTTTATTTCTAGTCCGTCTTTTACAGTAGTTTTTTGGGTAGGTTGTCTATAGTTTATTGTGTGAAGACTGATGCAAAGAATGAGTTAAGCAGCTCTGCTTTCTGTCTACTGCCTCTTATTTCCTTGCCATCTTCTCTCTTTAGAGGACCAACTGTTTCCTTAACTATTTTTGGTTATTTATATGTTGAAAGAAACTTTTATTATCTTTGACTTTTGTTGCAAGTCTTTGTTCATTCTGAGCCTTTGCTTTCCTGACTTCATCTTTGCATGTTCTGGCTGTCTGCTGATAATTAGCCTTAGTTATGTGTCCCTCTTTCCATTTTTTGTACTTGTCCTTTTTGTCTTTCAGTTTGTCTGAGAGATCTTTGTGCAGCCATGCTGGTTTCTTCTTGACTTTGTTTTTCTTTTTCAATGGTATAGTGCTGGATTGGGATTTATGATCTCATTTTCAGAGTTTCCCACCCCTTTAGGATTTTTATCCATGGAATCTTTCCTAGGCTTTCTCCGAGTTTGTTAAAATCAGCTCTTTTAAAGTTTAAGATACTGACTGGATTATGTTCTACTGCTTGTGTTTGCATTATATTGACTTCCAGTATGATGTGGTCACTCTCACCCAAAGTTCTGGGTGACTTCAACTCCCCTTTATCACTTCTTTTCTATTAGTAAGAATTTGGTCCAGTGTAGCTTTTCCTATAGGTCCCACATCTACCTTTTGGATGACAAAGTTGTCGACTAGATTGGTTAGGAATCTGTTTTATCTCCCACTTGCTGCAGAGTTTGTCTCCCAGCTGATATCTGGATAGTTAAAGCTCCCATTACTTCTTCATCTTCATCAGTGATTTAGCTGAGGGGATAGAAGGGAAACTCATCAAATTTGCAGACAACACTCAGCTGGGGAGAATTGCTAACATGTTGGAAGATACTCAAAGTTCAGAAGCATCTTGACAGGCTTGAGCATTCGGCCCAATCTAATAAGATTAAGTTCAGTGGTGAGAAAAGGAAGGTCCTGCACGTAGGCAGGAGAAAGAAGATGCCCAGGTACAGGATAGGCGGTGCATGGCTCTACCGCAGTGCCTGTGAGAAGGATCCAGGCCTCCTGCATGATCCCATTTTAGCGTGAGGTCGGCAGAGGGCTGCAGCTCTCAAAAAAGCCCGGACTTAAAGGCCCAAATGCCCACGAAACCAGAGGCCTGCTGCAGGACGAGACCCACCTGGACCTGGCCCCACTGCCAAGGGGGAAGCACTCTATCTGTCATGCAGGCTTTGGAGGAATGCACGGGGGGGGGGCATGCGTGCAAGTCTTCGCCCCATTTCAAGACAAATGGCCAAAGAATAGCAGCCTTTGCATTTTCATTCCAGCTACGATAAAATGTATTTCAGTTCTAAAAAGTTTACATTTCATAAAAATCCTACAATCCCAGTTTTCCAATAAGTGCCAGCAGTGTCTCCTTAACATTGCAGTGAAGCGCACAGAGCCTAAGAGGCACTCGGAAAATGGGGCAGCAGCCGTCTCGGCCGGGGCGTAAGGAAGCCGGCGGTCCTGCTGGGGAACCGTCTCCGTCTTGGCTCTCCTGCACCAAAGGGAGGCATAGCTTTTCAGAACTGTGGCAAGCTGAGCCAGGCCGCTCCAGAGGCCGAAGCCGGCGTGCCTTACGGTTTGCACAGAAGTGCCGGATTGGGGGGGGGACCTCAGAAGTCACAGGGTGGCCTCTCGCAAGGAAGGCGTTCTGCACTGCTGGCCCCAGCCCAGTCTGCCTGCTGCTCGGCTGACTTCGGGCACGGTTGGATCTAGAAAGGGAGAGATGCACATTCGAAGGCAATTCTGCCCCCCCCCCGGCAACTCAGCCCAGAGAGGAAAGAAGGCAAAGATGGAAGGTGCCCCCCAGGGTTCAGTGGGGGGGGGGAAGAGTTCCCTTGCCACAGGGCCCAGGAGAGGACTCTTGCAGAGTTCATCCAGGCCAGATCCCAAAGGTGGCGGGGGGGGGGAGAACTGGGTAAATTCTGCCTCTCGAGAGGGGCTTCTGCAGCCCCCACCCAGCACTAGAGACCAAGCCCCTTGCTGTGGCGGGAGTCTCCCAGCATCGCAAAGATACCCCCCCCTTCAGGAGCAAGGAGGATGAGGAAGCAGCAGCCCTCACCTGGACCGGCTGGCTAAGGCCCACAAGGGACCGCAGCGTGTTGCTGTAGTACCCCAGGAGGAATTCTCCCCCCGCTTTGGGGAGGCCCTCAGCCCCGAGATAGACCTGCAAGCAAGGGAGCCGCCGTCAACTTTTAGCGGGACAAGAAGAGCAGCCGGGCAGAGGGAAAGCCCGGGAAACATCCTTCACCTGCTTTGCCCCGTCCTCGGAGGAGATTTCGTTGTCCTGCACCCAAACGTAGGTGACATAGTCGTTCAGATGTCGGAAGGCCACCTGCCGGGGGAGAGGAAGAGCTGCAAGGGCCCACCTGCCAGCACAGGTGAGGGGCTCCCAGCGGGAAGGAGCCCATGTCCAGCCCAGCCGTCCCTTCAGGAGGCTTCAGCCAGATGGGAAGCAGCTGCCAGGGCACAAACCCAAGGCCAGACGGGGCCCATCGTCCTCTGGGCAGGCAGGATGAGCTGTTGCCCATCCCTCGGGGGTCTTAAACATGGGAAGAGGGTCTCCCCAGCAGAGGCTGCTCCTCCGACCATGGAGGTGGCCGGCTTGCTCCCCTCTTGCAAGACCGGGTCCCTGCTGAGGAAGCTGGGAAAAGGGCCTCTTTCTGGCCAGGGAAGGGGGCCTCCGGACAGCCCGGGTGCTCTGGAAGAGCCCTGGTGCCCGGCAGCAGAGCAGGGCCAGGCCTGAGCACCGCCCCCACCCCACTTACCCTGTAGAGCCCAATCCAGTCCCAGGCGCTGCTGGTGAATTCGGGAGCGGTGACGTAGCTGACTGTGGCATCCTGCTCAGCACTCCAGGTGCCCACCGGGCAGAGCACAACCAGGGGCTCCATCTGCAGGGGCTGCACCTGCAGGAACAAAGCCGCCCACCCAAGATGAGAGAGGCCATGGAGCCCCCCCCTCCCCTGAACGTGGCTGGGCTCTGTTCCTTCCCCCAAGGCGCAGGCCCCTTGGCACCCAGCCTACCTCACCCTTAGGCCCTGCTGCCAGGCTAAGAGGCCCACCCTGTAAAACGGGGGGCACCAGGACAACACAATAAACTGGGATTTAATCTGAGTTTCAGCTTACTAACGGGCTTGCTTCGTATTTCGAGTGCTACGTTAAGCGTTCTATGGTTTGGGACTGCCACTCCCTGCCCAGAGGCTAGTCCGAAGGAGCACCAGCCTCAGCCAGTCTTCTTGGTCAGGTGGCACCAGCCCTCTGGCCCTCCCCTTGGGGAAAGAAAGCCCGTCGGTTCCACCGGGGAGCCGGAGCCAGGGATTGCACTTACTCAGCTAAGACCGAGTTTTAGGGCTGGGGGTTTTCTTTTGAGGTTGGCCACTTCTGGATGAAGGTGCATAAGTCAGAAATGTTGCCAACAACCCACGGAGGCCCGGGAGGGGACATACCTGTGGGGTGGGGAGGGGAGTGACACGCAGCCCTCAGGCCATCATCAGAGCTGGCTTTCAAGCAGGGTCTGTGCCCAGGCAATGCTGGCTTATTCAACCCAACCTGGTTAAACAAGCCATAGCTTGGCCTGACGTGTAGAGCCTCGGACATGCAGGACACTGTTGCTTGCCAGAGGCTTTGACAGGCGCCCCGCAGGGACCCTGCAGTGGCCACAGAACCCTGGGGGCATCGGCCGAGTTAAGGGCAGGATGTCCTGCTTCGCTTTAGATCCCAGTGGCAGAAATGCCCAGGGCCAGTGGGAAAGACCTGCCCCGGGATGCCAGTCTGGGCCGGGCCCTTCTGCAGCCCGTCGGCCGGAACCACTGTCTCTCTGGAGAGAAGGAGCTGCCCTCGGGGAGCCAGGATACCACCTTCAGCTCAAAGGTGCCAGTGACCGGCTTGTGATCGCTGATGTTGTAGTCCATGTGGCTGGTGTAGCTGCCCAGGGACAGGGACAGCCCTCCCTCTCTGGGGGCCTCCTTCGGCTCGAAGCAGGAAAGGCATTTTACTCTCCAGAGGATCCGATCGGTCCAAGCGGGCTTCCGTTTCTTCTCACTGCAGAAACAAAGGGGGGGAAAGGACACAGCCAAGCAGCCACCCTCCCACCCCCCACCCCACCCTGAGCAGGCAGAGAAGCTGGGCTGGAGGGGGGAACCTCAAGTGACTTTGCTGCCTTTGGCTTTTTTCTCAAGGGAGGGTCCCCCCCCCTGGGAATCAGGAGCCCTGCTGGTGCGTAAAAGCCAACAGCTCAGAAGCCTTTTGGCCCTAAGGTGCCAGTTGCAGTTCTGGGTCCAGAAAAGGGCTCATTGTGAAGGAAGCTGCTGCTGCTGTTGTTGTTGTCTTTCCAGCCGGAAGGCGCTCCGGTGGCCGGGTGAGCACCTTGGGCGGGATATGCAGCAGTGTGAGTGGGCGTAACAGATGCACTCCTTAACTTTTTAGCTCTTTGGATCAGCTGCCGCTGTTACTATTTTAAATGCTTTTTGGGTCCTGCTTTTTGCAGCTTTTTTGGGCTCCTCCTGGCAGTCCTTTGTGGCCGCTGCCAGCCCATAAAGAGCGAGGGGAGGGCTGCTGCTGCCCCCTGCACGCCTCAGGAGAGTCAGACGCCCTGCAGCTTGCACAGATCCGAGAGGGTCCTTCGCCTCTCCATCCCCTCATGCCAGGATCGTCACCCCAGCAACAACTAAGTCAGAAGAGGCGACTGTGTGAAAGTCAGCAGACTCAAGTGGCCCACAGGTCTAAGTTTTCCAAAACACCCCACCTGCGGGGGTCCTCCCCTAGACCCAAGCAGCGCCTTCTCGGCCCTGCAAATAGAGGGAGAGGTTAGCACCGCAAGAGCCTCCTTTGGAAGGGCAGAGGGACAGCCAGGGTCTGCCCACCAAGACACCCCCCCTCCACATTTCCTGCTTCTGCTTGGGGCCACTGGGAGGCCCCGCTGATTTCTGTGGCTTCTGCCCGGCCAAAGGCCAGCGCAGCAGGCACCTGAGTTCGAAGCCCCCCGCAGACCTCCTCCGCAAGGACAGAGCAGCTACCTGGTGTCGTACTGGTCTGAGTATAGGTCAAACTTGTAGGTGGGTTTGAACTTCAGGGGCCCCTCCGAGAACTCCTGGAGGAAGAACATCTTCTTCCTGGCCATGTTTAACTGGGAAGGGGAAGGAAGGGCCGTTCGGTGCTGCAGCCCAGGAGCTGCGCCTCCTCCTGGGGGCCACAGCAAGGAGCCCACGGTGGATCCAGCCTGGTCCCTGAGCCCCCTCCCTTTCCCAGGGCAGAGAGGAAGCCTGCCAAGTGGCTGCCCCATGGGAAAATGGGGGGGGGGAACAGATGGGCAATGGCCAGGCAGCATCAGGGAGTAAGACGAGCCACTGCCCCCCACTCAAAAGCTGGGGGGGGGGGTGGAAATTCTGAGGGGGGGCGGTACCTGGTCCTTCTCCCAGAGAAGGTTGAAGCGGCTGCTGCTGATCGACTCTCGGATGAAGTGCAGCCCATAGTCCTCGATCCGGAAGTTCAGATCGCCGAACCAAAAGAGAAGCCTGGCAGAAGGAAGGCCGAGAGCAGCGAGGAAGGAAGAGGCGTCTATGCCCTTCGCCTGTGCCAAAGGCAGCGCCCCCCCCCCGCCTCTCCTCTTCCACCACGGTGCGATTCTATCTCGGCAGGCTGTCAGAGCAGCCGCCGTTTGGGCACCAGCCCTTCCAAAAGGCTGCGGCAGTTACCAAGGTGGCTTTCGGAAGGACGCCCCCCCTCCCCCACCCTGGCAATTCCCTCCTTCGCTCAGGCAGGCAGCCCCCCTTCATCCCACTGAGGATAACGCCCTCCCTGCAGAAACCTCATTTCTGTGCGCCCCTCCCCCTGGGGGAGCCACGTGCCCACAAGTGGTCTCCAAGCCAGTAGACCAGACCCTCCCGGTCAGACCCCCAGGAGCAAAGCTCTGGGCAGTCCTCAGATCTGCTAGAACTATTTAGAAACCGTTTTGAGTTGGCCGAGGGTGAAAATGCAGGTAAAAAGTGTCTGGGACAAGAGGGTGTATAGAGGGAAATGTGAGGCCCACTTCAGAATTGTTCTGTTCGGCGTTTAAATCTCTCCCTTTCTTTCACCCTCTGCAGCTGATGGCTACCTCAGTGTGGAGGGCAACCAAGTGGCAGTTGAGGCAGAAGTGGGGATGGTTCACCCTTTCTGAACCTCCTGGAAACACCTGGATAGCCAGCCCCTCCCCTTTCTAGCCCTCGCCCACTCCTCTCCTGCTTTTTCTGTGCCAGCCCCACCCTCTCTCCCTCCCCTCCCCCCTGGCCACCTTTGCTGTTCCTTGGTGCTTCCCCCATGAGACAAGGGGGCGTGGGGGGGGGAGTGCCACTCGCGAGAAGAGCAGTTGGGGAGGTGGAGGGCCTGGCCTGCCGGACTCCTGGCCTCGCTGGGCCGGGCGGCAGGGTCCTGCAGGGGGAGGCCACTCACTCGTGGTCCAGGGCCGAGGGGAACGTCTTCTCTTCGAAGTGCTGCATTTCCAAGATGTGCTCGAAGTCGTCCAGGCGCTGCTTGGCGTTCTCCAGGTGGGCCGGCAGGTGGCAGTTCAGGAAGCAAACCGAGTGGCCGTAGAGAGACAGGCGGATGGAGACCCCGCCCTTGTTGCCCTGGGAGACAAGAGATGGTGGTTGCCTCCCCACTCCTGGGCGGTGTGTGAGGCGCAGGAGGGGCACGTTTTCTGACGCTCTGCCGGGATGAAGCCCTGTCTCCAGGATGGACAAACTCAGAGAGAAATGAATACAGGTAGTCCTCCGCTTACAGCCATTCATTTAATGACCTTCAAACTTACACAGCATTAAAAAAGTGACTTATCAGCAGTTCTCACACTTGTGATCCTTGCTGCATCTCCACGGCCACATGAGCCAACTTTGGGCACTTGGCAACCGGCATGCGCCCACGGTGGTTGCGGCATCCCAGGGCCCAGAATCTGCAGCCTTCTTCCCAGGGAGCTTCTGGCAAGCAAAGGCAGCGGGGAAGCCAGATTCGCTTAAGGGCCCCATAATTACAATGGCAGCCACTTGCTTAACAACCACAGTCGGGCACCATTCACCTAACAAATGCCTTGCTTAGCAATGGAAGTTTTTGGGCTTCACTGTAGTCGTAAGTGGAGAACTACCTGTACATTAGGAGCATAGAGGCATCCCTAGATTGCTGTAGTGTTTCTTCATCCCTTTCCTGACAGTCGCCCTGAGGCCAAGAATTGTGTCAGGTTGGGTGCCGGGCCCGTTCAGGGGGTTCTCCAGCAGGAGATGCTCCCCGACAGCTGAGGGCCGCCGGGAAGTCAGGGCTTCCACTGGCTGCGCGGCAGGGGCAAGGATGGCCTGCTCTCTGAACGCCTGCTTCAGTGAATTTCAGAAGCTTCTGCTTTTAAATTTCACGGCGTTGCTGTCGGTACGACTTGCCTTAAAGCAGGAAACATGTATTTTTGATAAGTAAAACAAAGATGTGAAATTCCCTACCTGAGGATCTCCATCGCTAGAGATTTTACTGGGGCTTGAAAACTTTCAGTGAGTCCTTCATTAGCCGGTTTTGCAGGTTTTCCTTTTGCAATTAGCATTACAAATTAAATGCTGGTTATTGCATATTAGTTCTTATCACAGTGCGATATTTGCCATTTTGCCTGCCTCCATTAGAAAGATGGAAACGTTTAAAAAACATTCAGGCAAAAAACAAAGGCGTGCGTGCATGCGTGCGTGGAAGCTTGGCCACAGCAGAATTTGGCCTCCCTGCTTCTCCTGCATCCACTGTACCTGCAGCTTTAACCGACCGGAGGCCTGGGAAGGTCCCTGTGAAGCAGCTCACCCAGTAGCCGTGCAGGCCGGTGCGGGTAAACTGACTCCGCACACCCTGGATGAAGGGCAGGTGGGCTTGCCTGGCAAAGAGGAGGAGGAGGATGCCCTGCATGCGGATGGAAGACACCTGCGCGGGGAGGAGAAGCCGCCTTGAGCCACGGAGGCAGTGTTTCCACCCAGTGCCAAAGCTGACCCTATTCGGAGGGGGGGGATAAGCTGGTCCCCTCTGGCCTTGTGGTAAAAGGACCCCAGGACCCCCTGCCCAAGATCTGCACCGGAGCCGCAGAGCAGCGCATCTGCTGGCACACAGAGGGCCCCTCAGCCCCCCCTCGGCAGGAGGGGGCTGTTCACTCAAGCACCCCAGGTGGGGCGAGACCCCCGGGAGCATTTCGGACCAGGCCTTCTCCGGTCGAAATGCCGAAGCGACTCGGCGGGCACCGGCCTCGGCCAAGCAACCACCCGGGGGCGCCCCCCCCCGAAGCTCTTCCCGTTCCGGCAACCTTGCGGAGAGAGCGCGCGGCCCACGCCCGCCCCCCCCCGAGCTTCCCCCCCCGGAGGTTCCCTTTCTCCTGGGGCCGAGGGGCGCCCGGGAAGAGCCCCGCGGCGGCCTCGCTTACCCGGACGTGGCCCAACGGGGCGAGCGCGGCCGTCAGGGAGGCCGTCCAGGGCTCCTCGAAGGCCAGGTCGGAGAGGAAGCTCAGGATCTGGGAGTTCACCTCCTGCAAGCTGAGCAGCGGCGGAGGCGCCGGTGACGCACCCGGGCTAGGCGACACCCGAAGCACCGGCGGGCGGCCTCCCTCCCTCCCTCGGCGGGCGGCGGCGGCGCCTCTCCCGCCCGGACCCCCCCGCCGCTGCTTCCCCGGGGCTGCGGGGCTGGGAGGAGGCGCCAGGGAACCGCGGGACACCCACCCGATGGCGTAGAGGTCCACGGGCGACTCCGCGGCGCCGAGGCGAAGCAGGACAGCCACCTCGCCGGGGGGCTGCGCGGCGCCCACGTTCCAGGTGACCAGGTGCAGCCTGCGGAGACAGACCGGTCAGTAGCCCGGCCGCCGGGGGAAGGGCGGCAGGCGATCGAGCGGGAGGGCGGGGGGGGGGAGAAGCAGCCTCCTCACCGGAGCCGCAGCGTCGCCTCCGCCTCCATCACCGCCGCCTCTATCGCCGCCGAGGGAGGGAAGCAGGATGACAGCGGCGGCCAGCAGCGGCCCGCCTCCTCGCCCCGCGCGCGACGTCACGCACGCTCATTGGCTGACGCGGCGCAGGCGCACCGTACGGCAGCCCCGCCCCGCCCTCCCGGGGGCGCTTGGCGCCTGCGCATGGCGACCCGGGGGGCGGTGGCGGCCCTGGGAGGCCGGTTGGGCCGCCGCTTTTGCCTTCGGAGGCCCCGCCCTCCTCCCGGTGGCCTCTCGGGCGGGGAAGAGGCCGGGGGACCGGACAGGCACGCCCGGAGCAAAGCCGGGGCGCGGCGGGGGGCTACGTGTGCCCCCCCGCGGCTCCTCCGCCCTTCGGCGTCCCGTCTCCCACTCGGCGGCTCGGTCAGGAATCAGAACGGAGCTGGAGGGGACCCTGGAGGTCTTCTGGTCAAGCCCCCCGCTCAAGCAGGAGCCCCTGTACCATTTCGGATCCGGCCTCCCGCCACCTGCCGGGGAGCCCCGCGGCCCTCGTGAGCCGAGTGCGGCGGCAGCGCCAACCCCCGCACAGGCGGTCCTCGCTTACCGACCGCTCATCCAGTGACCTGTTGCAGCTGCCTCTCCGTCACACGACAGTCATTATATAGCCAGGGCCGTCCGTCCCGGGCCTTGCAGAGGAACAGGCTGCAAGGCGGGTAGGGGCACCCAGGTTGCCGACTGCTACCGGTCCGCGGCCTGTTAAGAACCGGGCCGTGCAAGCGGCGGGCAAAGCTTCATCCGTGCATGTGCGGGATCTGAGTCGCCCCCGCCTCCCCCCCCCGTGGAAGACATTTTTTTCTTCCAAAACCGGTCCCTTGTGCCAGAAAGGTTGGGGAGCCATGGGTGCACCATGCAAGCGGGCATACGGTACATTTGAAATCTTTGGCTTCAGTCTTTCTGCTCTGTTGGGAGGAGGGAGAGGGAGAACTTATCTTCTTTGCCCGATTTATTCCCACTGCTGGTGTGACTGGTGCACTGAATCCAGTTTTGGTCACCACAACATAACAAAAGATGACCGAGGCTTAAGAGTGCAAAGAGCAACAAAGATGATCAGGGGACTGGAGGCTAAAACACCATGAAGAGCAGTGGCACAAATTGGGTATGCCTAGTTTAACGAGGAGGACTAGGGGTGACATGATAGCAAGTCTTCCAATATTTGAGGGGCTGCCACAAAGAAGAGGTGGGTCAACCTATTCTCCAAAACACCAGAAGGCAGGGCAGGAAGCAACGGATGGAAACTAATCAAGGAGAGAAGCAACCTAGGAAGGAGAAACCTCCTGACAGTTAGAACAATTAACCAGTGGAACTCCTTGCCTCCAGAAGTTGATCACTGGAGGCTTTTAAGAAGAGATTGGACAGGCATTTGTCTGAAATGGTATAGGGTCTCTTGCTTGACCAGGGGATGGGCTAGAACAGGGGTCCCCAGCCCCCAGTCCGTGGACCAGTACCAGGATGCCATATGCCAGCAACCGGTCCGCACAAACAAGCAAAGCCCCCTACGTGAGATGCAAGCAGCCCACAAACCCACACACCCTCTGGTCCGCGGAAAAACCTCTCTCCACAGAACCAGTCCCTGGTGCCCGAAAGGTTGGGGACCTCTGGGCTAGAAGACATTCGAGGTCCCTTCCAACTCTATTCTGATGTGTAGATTAATAAACCTCTCTTAAAATCTCTCCAATTCCTCTGTTCTGCAGTGGAGAGGGAAGGGTCAGGCAAGGAGATTGCCTATAGAAATTACTTGCTCCCTGTTCTGTAAAACAGAATGGAGAGGAAGGGATTTTAAGAGAGCAAGCTGTGTGTGTAGCATTCCCACTGATCCCTCAAGGTGTGGCTTTCAGCATGAGCAAGCCAGTAAGCCGGCACTCCCCAAAGGAGGGGAATAGCTAGGAGGCAATCCAAAGTTGTGAAGTTTACTAGTCTTGTCTCCTTCCAGCAGAAAAACTCAGTGGCAGTCACCTGATTTCCCATTTTGCAACTGCTTCACTTAGTGGCAGAATTGCCACAATTAAGATCATTAACTGAGGACTACCTATATGACTTCCCAGCTGTCATTGTAATTGATTAATGGAAATTAATATAAGAAAGGTAGCTAAAAGGGTAAGGAGCAGATTGAATTTTCCATTTCCCAGATTTCCCCAAGTATCACTCGGAATAAAAGCTCAGTCAGGGTGCTCTTCTGTCTATGATTTTATTAAGAGTTATTTCCAATAGGCCTGTATTGGAAGATTGGGAGACCAAAAAAAAAAAAAAAGGCACAACTCACAGTAAAGAAACAATGGAGATCATCTAACCTATCCTACAGAGCGGATGTCGTAGAAACGAATAGCACGAGGAACCCAACTGGACCGGTCAGGGAGTCCTTGCAGGTTCGGCAGAAAAGAAATTGAGGAAAACAAGAGCATGCTAAAATGGGGAGGGTGTGTTTACCCGCCGGAGCTTCAGCCATCACAACGCAGCCAGCGGGACCTGCTCTTTGCGTCTCCGCACTCGGCCCGTAGCCCGCATCAGGAGCCCCTTCCAAGGTCGGGGATTCTGGAGCACGAAGCCAGGCACAACGCACTGAAGCAGCTTCGGCTGCATTGGCCTCCATCGCCACCTGCTCTCCTCGGCAGGAAACAAGGGTGGGGGTGATGGGGGCAGCCATCACTGCCCATGGGGAACGGGGCTCTGCGGGAGCCTCAGCTGCAGGTGGGGAGGGGCGCACTGGGTCAACTCCAATGCAGGACACGCAGGGAGGGGTGTCTGTACTTGCCTTGTTCTTGCTGCTAAGTAAGGAAGTTAATGTTTTAATAAGAATTCTTGCCTTCTACCAGAGTCATTTTAATTCTCTCCCCCATCCTCAAAATGTCACCATCTGTTCCCAGAGAAAGCCTCCGAGTTAAACCCAAATCTTTTAAGCAGGAGTGGGAACAGTAACGTGTCTGAGCAGATCCTCTTAGCCACACAATAATTCTCTATGTTGTAGTTCTGCCTTTTGGAGGAGAGAGGATTACGCAGCACCCGCGTGTCTCAGAGGGAGGACTACTGGGACACAGCCGGATCCCAAAGGACTCGGCCTGGCTGGCCAGGGACATTCCGTCCCCACTTTAGTCCTACCTCCTGTGCCCAGAAAAGCCCTTTCGGCTCGCCACGAAGGCCCTCCTGCCGAGGAAGGCCACCTTCGGCCACAGCAGAACAGGCTTGCTTATTGCACGTAAAGGCAAAAAAGGAATCGGCTGGCAGGGAATGGGGGAGAGCTGGAGGGTGGCCTCTCTGCTCCCCAAAGCCCACTCTAGCCTTCCCCCAGGCCTAGCTGTGGAAGGGGAGGCAGGGAGAGAATCCCCACTGGGCTGGCCGTTCGCTCCCCCTTGCTCGTGGGATTGTCTGAAGGGGAGTCCAGCCCCAGGGCTGGGCTTGGGGACCACCTCCACAAGCCCCAATTCAGGCAGTCCTGGAAAAGAGGAGTGAGACCCTCCCCACTCTCAGAGTGGAGAGGGCTTCAGCTATTGTTGCTGGGCTCCAGGACACACATCCCCAAAGCAGCAGCAGCAGCGGCCTCAGGCGAGGAGTGGGGCAAGGAGCAGAGACCACAAGCTGATCGGGGCAACCGTCTGCCAGCAGCCACGCCTGTGCGAGGGAGACCAGAGATGCACCCAAGACAAGAATATTCTTTACAGAGAAAAAAGGCTTCCAGATCCCGGCCTTTGTGGCGCTCAAGACTGAGAGCTCCCGTCTCCACAAGGGGACCACCATCCCAGGGCTCGGAAGAGGGGAAACTGAGGCAGGGACCAAGGAACTCCAAATCACCACATCACGAGACAACTTCAACAAAACCTGCCACTTGGAAATCAAACAGTCCCATGAGAACTGGTGTATGCACCTCCCTGGGGGAAGGGGGTGGTCGCAGAAGCAGCTGTCCTGAAGGGCCGCCTCTTCCCTGGGCACCACGGCCTGGGCGCTCAGGACCAAAGGATTTGCTCACTAGATGAAGGGCAACTAGAATTAGCGAGGGGGGCAGAAGTTGCCGGCCGACTGGAGAAGGAGGGCTTGAATGTCCAGAGATGGTCCGTTGGTCAAGAGGGTGGAGTTCCTGGGCCTTCCCGGAGACCCACTCACAAACTGGAGGGAGAGAGAAGGAACCTGAGTGGACCAGGGGCTGGACGGCCGGCCGAGTGGCACCGCCAAGCTGCTGCTGGTGCTTCAAATGTCTTGGACTCTGCCTGGCGCTGACCTGAGGGTGGCAGCAGCCTTGCCAGCCCCCCGCTGAGCCCTACGGCCTCTCCTCCATCCGGCGTCCTTGGAAAATTGCTTTTCAAAATCCTGGGTCTGATTCCACGGAGACAGGACTGTTAGCCCACCCCCACCCTGTGCAGCTCCCCTTTCCTAGCCTGGGGGAGGGTGTGGGGCACCCCTGGCCACCTACTGTGTGCTGAAGGAATCCAGGCTAGTCGTCTGCAGCTGACATGCCTTTCAGAGGGTCTCTCTCTCTCATCTGTGGCAGAGAAAGGGCTGTTCACCTCCAGCCCTTGGGAAGGTGAGCAAGACAGAGGAAAAACCGGGCCAGGAGGGAAGCCTGCTGGCCCATCCCGGGGGAGGCGGTGGCTGGTGGTGTGTTCCCTGAAGCACTCACCTCGTCCAGCTGCCTCTTCGTCTCGTCCTCCATCCGGCGAATGTCCTCCATGGTCAGGTCAACCCATTTATCAAGCCAGCAGAACAGCTGCCGGTGGAAATTCGTAAAAAGCCGCCTCTCTTGCTGCAAGAAAACAAAACAAGGCTGAAAAGTCTGGCTGGAAGTCCCTCCACAGGCAGACATGGCAAGGGATGCCGTGCTCGCCGCCTGATCCCAGAAACCGCTTCGCCCTCCCGAAGGGCAGGAAGTGACGCCTCCGAGCGGCCTCACGCGGCAAGCGCCACCGGAGAACTGCCGGTAGCTCCTGCCGCAAACTCTGCTCACCTTCTGGATAAAGTTTTCAATTTTGTTTTGCAGACCCCACCACTTGAATTTGACCGTGACCAGCTTGTAAGCACACATGTACGGGCATTCGGCCTGCTTGCCCAGCTCTTTCTGAAAAGACCAGAGGCCACCGGCCGTTCAGGCGGAGTCGCCCCAGTCAGGGCGGCCGCCCTCCTCCCCAGAGCCCCAGATCTGCCTGGGCTGCCCTGGGCCAACAGGACCCCAGCTGCCTGGAGGGCAACCTTGGTCCGAGGCAGGTCCCGGGGGACCCCCTTGGCCGACTCCCCTCCGGCTTAGCCCTGCTCAGTGCCCGGCACGCTCTGCCCCAGCAAGCAAGGGAGGCTCCCTACCTTCCAGTTGGGGCCCAGAGGGCCACGGCCAGTCTTGACCGATTTAAATTTTGCTGGGTCTTCATCTGGCTTGTAGTCCTGTGTTGGACAAGAGAGGAACCGGAAGGTTACGGAAAGAGAAGCCCCTCCCCTCCATCCCATCGTTCCAGGTTCTGAGGAACCTCTCAGGAGGGATGGCTCCCCACCCTCCTTCCCTGGTGGGCCTTCTCCCCCTCCCTCCCTGCCTCTGCTGCTCTCTGCCCTCCAACCTGGTGGGGCTGCGGGTTCCATGCCAGTAAAGCCATGTGAACTGGGACAGAGGCCTTCCAATCCCCCCCCCCCTTTAGCTCCACCGAAGGTACCCCTCTCCCCCCCCCCTTCAGAAGAGATGCCCTTCTGAACTCCAGTCCTGCCACTGCCGGCGAGTGGCCTCCCAGGACACGTCAGAGACTCCAGCCAGGCAGGTGACCATCCCCCACCCCACCCGGGTCCAGCCCTCCCCCCCCCCCCCCCGCTGCCCTACCCTGGAAAGCACATGGCTCCGGTCCGCAATGTCTATGGAAACAGCCTCCACGTTCTTCCACTCCTCAGGATCTAGTTTATGGACCTGCAGGAACAAGGAGGGGCAGGTTTCAGTCTAGCTCTCAGGCTCTCCTCCGCTGCAGCTTTTTCAGAACATCCCTGAAAGTGCATTTATTTGGGGGTGGGGGCAGGGGGTGCAGTTGCAAAAGAATTGCTCAAGGAAAACATGCAAGAACAATCTGCTATTGAAACTGGTGGAGTCAACTGTTTAGAAAGGGCAGCTGGATGTCGTGGGGCCCCCTTCCTCCCTGCAGAGGGCAGGCCGGGGATGGGGGGGGAGGGGGAAGGACTTGGCTGAATGGCACTGAAAACCCATCAGCACTCTGAACTCATGAGCCTGGGGGTGGGGGGGAATATGGCAATGGACCACCTGCCCCACTCCTCCACCTCCCGTTCCTGCCAGAAGAGCCGCGGGGGGGGGGGTCCCCAGTGCAACAGCAACCAAAAGATAGATTTCTCCCCCACCTCCCTGCCCAGCACACTTACATTCTCCTGCATGCCCATATCTGCTTTGTGCCAGGTTTCAATTTTGATCAGAAAATCATCCTTCATGTACTCGTTCTGCCGAGAAGAGGAGAACGTTCCCTCAGCTGGGAAGCAGATACAAAGCCTGCAACCACCGTCGGACCCGCAACTGCCCTGGCTCTCTCGACGTCCCTCCCTTCGGGAGCACCTCTGCGGCTGAAGAGCAGGAACAGGGCACCAGATCCGGGCTGCAGAAGCCTTGCTCTCTCCCCCCCCCCAGCAAAGAACCAGCTAGAGCAGGGCTGCCAGGCAGGCCCACCCGGGGGAGGGGAGCCCAATTAGGGGCTCCGGAGATGGGAAGACACGGCCGGCAGAGGGCTGGCAGGCTCTAGAGGGCCCAAGAGCCTGGAGGAACGCGAGGAACAGGCACAGGAAAATCCATGGAAGGAAATTAGGATGAATAATAATAATAAAAAAAACTGGCACTCTTCCCCTTCTTGCCTCACAAGCCTTCCGAGGGGATCCAAAGGAGCTTCCTCGGGAGCTGCCCATCGCCCCAGAGTACCTTAGAGGTCTCCAAGCCGCCAAGAGTCACCTTAAGGAGTGAGATGGCCCGACTGATCGATAAGTAGATTTTGTGAAAGCTCTCCGGACCTCGGTTCTGGGCCCCCCAGACCCAAAAGGGAGCCCCTGCCTTACCCAGACCATGACAATGACCCAGCACTGCCGGCCATGCGCCTGAGGCCAGCACGTCCCTGGCAGTCCAGCCACTTACCCAACAGGGGCTGGAAGCTCTACTTACTGTTATAACTGCTCCAAAACCCGAGACATGGAAAGAAAGACAGAGCTTTAATCAGGGATGCAGCCACTGCTCCCGGCCTGCCCCCCCCCAACAGCAACACTGATCAGGGCCGGCTCCCAGGGCCGGGGAGGGGGGGGAGGAGATGCCTTCACAGCGGGAAGGGCCCAGGCTGCCCAGAGCCCCCGCCTCGTCCTCTTGCAGCAGGGAGCTCTGCCACGTCCCCCCACCCAGCTTGAGCACCCCATGGGGTGGGGGGGCTGCCAGGGAGCACCTCGCACAAGGATGCCTATTTTAAGGTCACCTCCACCAGCCCCACAAATGGCAGGCACAACTGAGGTCCCACCCACCCAGTTGGCAGTGCGCTATCCAATGCCCCCCTCCACCCCAGGAACATCTCTGTCCTTCTGCCATGCTCTGGTGCTGCCTGGCTTCACCGGCAGAGCAGGCCACCGGGGAGCCCAGCCCCACGGCCACCTGTCGGGTTTGGATTCATTCACCCCCCTTCAGAAAATGGCCAACATCAGCAGAGCTCTTCTCTCTGGCAGGTAAGCAGCCCCCGCTAGGGGAAAAGCCTGACCCCCCCCCACAGCCCTGTCCCTCCTTCATTCCTAACCAGTGGGTAACACAACCCAGGTAACACAATCCAAGTAACACAACCCAGGGCCACGCTGAGCAGTAACTGGATGCCCCCTTGCAGGCTTCATGATTAATGAGGGGAGGGTGGCAGCTTCTGTAACTGGCTGCTGCCCCCCACCCCCCTTTTCGCAGGAGGGAACTCCGTAGTAGCAATGGCAGCAAGGCAGGCCTCTCACTCAGGGCTCAGACACCGCAGCCACGTAGGGACCCTGCCTCCCAGGGGGTGCAGGCAGCTTGGGCATCTCAAAGGCCCAGGACACCCTATAAAGCAGGGATGGAGGCCAAAAGACCAGCGAGCAGCAGCTTCCAGGCAGATCCACTGTCCGCCCAGCCCGGGACCCGGCCTCCGTCCCCTGCAGGGGCTCCCGATGGAACGTGGCCCCTGGCTCCTCCCAAAGACCCGGCTCCCGCTGTCCAGACTGCAGGGCCTCCAACAGCCCAAGCCAGCCAGCCAGCGTGGCGGAGGAAGGGCGAGGGCAGGCGCAGAGCGTAGCCCCAACGGCAGGTGAGCTGTGCAGGGAAGGATCTCTGGGCAGTGGGCCCACCACCAGCGCAGACGGACTGAGCTGAGGGGCTCCTGCAGGGCAGCCGGGCCCAGGCCCAGAAGCTGCTTCTGGGCTGCCCAGGAGGACACAGGCCGGCTGCCGCTCCTGGCCAGGCTGCCCCCTGAAATAGTACCCTCCTCTCTCCCCGAGGGGGCCAAAGAGTGGCTGAGCCTCAGCCTTGGAGCTTCTCTGAAGCAGCTCAGGGCACTGCGTAGCTGCCGAGAGCAGACCCGCGTGGGACACTTTCCTAACCCCAGCCCCCCCCACCGCCAGAGGAAAGGGGGCCTGGCATCACCGAGCCCCTAGGAAAGCCACCAAAGCCCAGCAAGGGGAAGGCAGAGGCTGCTGCCCTGGCAGAACTCACCGGTCCGGCAGAAAGGGTAGGCGTTCCAGGCCTTCTCGTGAATGTCCAGGGCACCCTCAGGGGCCAGCATCCGTACGAAGGGAGGGACTTTGCTGCAGGACGAAGGAGGGAAGAGGTCAGAGGCCCCTCCCACACAGAGGGCACCGATGTGTCCCAGCAGAACGTCCAGCCAATGGGTTCTGCCTGCTCTTCTTTCTGCTGCCAGCGACTCTGGTGGTTCAGGGTTCAAGACTAAGCCAGGTTTCCCCCCCCAGACTGGCCCAGGGCAATGCCAGCTCCTCCCTGACAGGCAGGCACACGGGTGCCTTCCCCCGATGTCATTGGGCCAAAAGGGATTCCTAGGGACGGAAGGGCGTGCCCCAGCCACCTAACCCCCAGCAGTGGAGGTGGGCAGGACCAGGGGTCACTGCTTCAGAGGCTTGCTCGCCGCAGAGGGAAAGCCTGGGGGTCCCTCAGAACAATGGGAGAGTCTCCGTAGCTCAGGGTGGTCCTGCGGAAGCCTTGGGGCTCTGGGTGGTTCCCTTACAAACGTTTCATTACCCAACCAGGGAACGTCACCGATGCGGAACGGGTGGGGGGAGAGGGGAGATCTGATGCCTGTGCTTGCTCAGCTGGGGTTTTTTGGGGGGGGGGTTTTTGAGATGGGTTGATTTCCTCCTTGGTGACTCCTTTTTGCCTTGTCTGGTGTGGATCCTTGCTTATCTGAATGCTGGCTGCTGGAGGGGATGGCCTTCTTAGTTCCTCCTCGGATTTTTTATTTTCTCTTTTGAATGTCTGGTAAATGTGGTTTATCCCTTGGTAAGTATTGATGGCTGATTTGTGTGAACGCCAAGCATCCAGGAATCTCCCAGCTTTTTTTGGATTTGGCTCTTTTTGTACACAAACACACACATGCATACACACAGGCCTTTCCCTGGGGGGGCATCCTCCCACGCCACCTACCTCTGCAAGTGGTATATCTTGTGGGTGTATTGCCCCCGCTCTCCGTCTCGCTCGTAGGGCTCGTTCACCAGCACTTCCACCCCTTCGCCCCCGCCAGTTTCATTCTTGCTGGCCTCAGCAACGGAGTACAGCTGCCCCACCTGGTACTGGAGGAGGGAAGACGCAGCGCTGTTAGGGGCTCGCAGACAGGAGGGCTGGACACAGAGCGAGCCAGCAAGCAGGCTGGGGACCTGGTGCTCACATCCGAGGTGTGCTCCCCGGGGGCTCTGGAGTGCTAATGGGGAGAGCAAAGCACACGCGGGGTGGGATCCTGCATTTTTGGGCCAGGGAACGGCAAACATGCCACTGGGGGTGCTGGGAGCTCTGCCTGAGCTGGATTCTGCACCCCCTTTGCAGAGCCCTGGTATCCCCAGCCCTGCGCGAGAGCCCCAAGGCCACATGGAAGGCATCGTGGCTTAAGGAAGAGTAGAGGTTTCCATGGGAACCGCCTGCCCAGCGCGTCTCCTCCTCCTCCTCTCCCTCTGCGAGGTACAGTTTAGGCCTGAACAGGACCGGCTGCTGGTCCCTGAGTGGGCATGCGGCCCCTTTGCTCCTCAGGCAGATCTCCTGGGGTCGCCTTAGCCCAGGCTCCCCGTGGGGAAATGAGGCCAAAGGGGAAGCCCACAAGGGTGCAGCACCCCAGACTCCTTTTTACTAGCCAGGCCTTTAAAGGGCAGTTGGGGCTGCCCGCTTCTCCCCCACAGTTGTTCACAACTGCTTTGCCACAGGGAACGCTGCTTTGCCCCGACTGGCGTAGGCAGCACCAGCAGTACCCTGTGGAGTCATCTCTGGGGCAACCGTGGGCCCTGCAGCGTCCAAGAGCCCGCAGTCGTAGCTGCCCCCCCCCCAGCCTGTGCACCGAGAAAGTCCACAACTCCCGGACAGTGGGAGTGGATAACCCAGGGCCTTCCAGAACCGTTGGACTTTCTCCAATGGCAGCCAGGGATTATGGACACTGCAGTCAACACTACAGAAGACTGGGAAGGTTTACGTGGCGGGGAGCTTGATCCTAGGCGAGTGCATGAACACAGGGGAAGGGCAAAGGGGGAGGGCTAGACAAGAGCACAAGCGCAGCCCTAGGGGATTCGGGCCGAGGCCCAGCGTTTCGTTTCTCACATGCGCCTCTCACGGCGGTCGCCTTGGCCTTGGGAGGCCTGACGCTCCAGCCCGCAGTACACAGCCAGACACCTGACAACTGTGGCGATGACTGGGAGGGCACTGTCAATCAAAGGGTTACAACACAAAGTTGTTGGATTGTCGGAGAGGGGACTTGAGAAGTGCAGGTGGAAAGACAGTCAACGTCTCTCCATCAGGGAGGCACGATTAGGAACCACTGCCGGGCCAGGGCGGACTAGTATTGATGGGATACAGAAGTGGGCCTGCTTGAAAGCTACTTATTCATAAAAGTTGATTTAGTTCCTTTGTTTCTATGTTAACTATGTTATGCATTATCTGGTATCACCCTGCATTCCACCTAGCTTTGATACCTGACATGCTTAAAGAGCCAAAATCAGAGAAAGGGTTTGGGGGGGGAGAACAAAATAACAGTAAGAAAAAGACTTCCTCAAGGTGGGTGCGTGATTCTGTCCTTCAGCAATTTTCCATCCCCTTTTACAGCCATTCCAGTGAGAGGTTATCCCCAGATCACGTGACAATGAATTCTTCAAGTTTACTGGCCGCTTTCTTTGACAATCAGTGCTTGAGAAAAAGCAGGTCCCACAAAGGACCAGTAATGCTTTTTCAGGAAGCCAATTTTCATACAAAAAGTATCACACAAACTTTCCTGCAAACCTGTTCCTAACTATATAGAAAGCTCAAGAAAGAAAACAACCAATATAAGAGGTTGTACAATTCTTGCAAAGTGACGGTAACACCCCCAAATAAAAATTAAACTCGGGCAGAGAGTTGTCATGCAGGAAAGCCGATCACATTTCTGCAAATTATGGTAAACGGAAGATGAACCCAAGAAGGCTCACAGGCAAACGGAACTGCCCTTTCTACAAGTGTATCAGGACTTCACCCCCAAATTGCTAGGAATTGCTTGAAGAATTCATCAACCTCCCTTCTCCACTTCTAGTAGTTCCCCTACTATACCCGAGGGAGCCTTCCTCGCCTACAAAGGCAGAAGATGGGATGGTTCATTAGCAGCCAGCTCCCAAGTTTGGCTAATGGTCTTGGAAGGGTGGGGGGAGGGGGGGAAAGATTGGTCTCCCTTTTGCCTGAGCTTTGGCATTAGCCACAAGTTCAGCCAAGATGGAAAGAAGACCAGGAGGAAGATTTTCTGCCAATGGGCTGAGGAGGGCATCCCCCCAATGAAAACGATCAAAGGCTCCATCCAGCTGTGTTGTTGTGACTGGGGGGGAGGGGTAGTTTTAGATTTTTTTTTTAACAGTGTAACTCAACTGGAGTCCTCTGTGTCTGGGTGGCCATATAAATTTGTTTAATAAGTAAAATAAAAGCAAGCAAAAGAAGCGGGAGGCGAGAAAGTCTTACCTCCTCCACCGACACAGGCAAAACGATGCGGCTGCAAGAGAGCAGAAGAAAGGCAGTCAGGCGGCTTCGCTGCCAGAGGGGCAACCGGACACCGCCGGGAGCGATCCAGAGATCCGCAGCCGAGCTACCTTCTTCGCCGGGTCCCAGGACGAGGCCATGGGCTCGCTTAAAGGACGCTGCCCCGGCCGCCCCCCCCCCGCGCCCTTGGCGGACCGGCTGATGGGATCCGGCTCGCCCCCCCAGCACGCGGCCCCCCAGCGCCCCCGGGGCAAGGCCGGTCCCAGCAGCAGCACCGCCGGGCGGGGGGGGGGGAAGCTGCACCGACCCACAAGACCGCCAGCGAGAGACGGAGGGAGGGGGGAGGAGGAATGGCCGGCGGCCGAGAAACTCCTCTTGATCAGCCCGGCTGGCGCTTCCGAGGAGCCCTGCGGGAGGGACTGAAGGGGCTGGACGGGCGAGCTCCACCGCGCTGCGGGCCCCGGGCATCCCCCACGCGGCCCCCGCCTACTCCGCGGCCGCCCTTATCCCCCCTCGGACCTCCCCACCGCGAAGCCCCTCCTTCCCCAGAGCCCCCGCGGTCACGCGGGGGGGAGGGCGCCCCCCCGCCCGCGGCCAAGGACGCTGGAGCGGGAAGCGCCGGACGGCCAAGGACGGAGGGGCCGCCCCGGCGAATGCCGCCCCGCCAGGGAGGGCCGGGCCGACGGCGGGACCTTCAGGGGTCCTTGGCCGGGGAGCCGCGCCAGCCCCGCTTGCCGCCTCGGCACCTGGCGGCGGTAGGGGGGGGGGCGCCCCTGGGGGCCCGGGACGGGAGCCGCCAGCCGGCCAAGCCCCCCCCCGCTCTCGCCCCCCCTCCCTCCGCCGCCGCCGCCGCCGCCGCCCGCGGAACTCCCCGCCGCGACGCGACTCGCTCACTATTCTTTGACGAGCACCATGGCGGGCGCTGCTCCGCTGGCCCCGCCGCGGCCCCGCCGCCCGCTCGCTCTCCCGCTCTCCCGTCTGTCCGTGCTCCGCTCGGCCGTCCGTCACTCTGCGGCCCCTCCGTCCCCGGCGCCGCGTTCGGGGTTCCGGCGCGGAAGGGGAGGCGGGCGCACCGGGCGGCGTTCCTCGGCAACAGCCTTGCGTCACCGCGCGGCGTCCGGCGCATGACGTCACGCGCACGGAGGGGGCGGCGCTGCCCGGCTCTCCTTGGCCGGCGGCGGGCGGGGAAAGGGAGGGCCGGGCGAGCGCCGCCCCGCGGCCAGGGGAGGAAGTGGCGCCCGCGGCGCCCGAAGTGCCGCACTGCCGAGCGAGCGAGCGAGCGAGCGAGCGCCCTTCCCGCCAGGCGCCCCTTCGCCGCTTCCGGCGTCTGCGAGCGGCCCCGGACCCTCTCCGGACGCGGACCGTATAATGGAGTCGGATGAGGTCCCGGGGGGAAGCGCGAGGCAGGCCGCGGCAAGGCAGAAGCTGCGCGCAGGTCAAACCAGGCCTCCCGGGGCCCCGACGGAGCCTGGCCGGAGCGCCTGCCGAGCCCCTCTTGGGGGGACCTGGGGGGGGGCTCCGCAGGAAAGGCCTTCCGGGGAGGGCCTCGAGGCCCGCACAAGGAGCCGCTTGGAAAGCCCAGAGTCCTGGGAGGGGAGTTTCTCTGAAGAAGGGACTCGTGAGGCGGGGGGGGGGGAAGAGCACCGGCAGACTTGCCAGATCTCCCTGCGGAGCCGGTCTCCTGCTTCGGTCTACCTCGCAAGGCAGTCGCTGTGACCGGGATCTGGGCGCCCTTACTGCCCGCAAGGCAATCATGAGCCAGCAGGGCCCCAAACTATCTTGAGCTGTAGTAAGGTAAATGCAGAGTTCTGACCCCAGGAAGTAAGCACTTGTGGGTGCCGACGTTCAAAAAGGTGGGTGTCCAGAGGGTGGCTTCAGGATGGGGAGGATGCAGGATACAGAATAACAGAGTGGGAAGGACCTTGGGGGTCTTCTAGTCCAACCCTCTGCTTGAGCAAGAGACATACCATTTCAAAGCAACTGCTGTCCGATGTCTTCTTAAAACCCTTCACTGATGGGCCATCCCACAGCAGCAGCTGCAGGGCGACCAGCACATTTGCTGCAGCTGCCAAAAAAGCCAATGCAGTCAGTCCTAGGCTGCATCAACAGAGGGGAAGCATCAAGATCACGGGAAGTGTTGATACCGCTTTGTACTGTAACACCACACTGGGAATGCTGCCTTCAGGTCTGGTTACCACGATACAAAAAAGATATTGAGGCTCTAGGAAGAGTGCAGAGAAGAGCAACAAAGATGATCAGGGGACTGGAGGCTAAAACATATGATGAGTGGTTGCAGAAATTGGGCATGTCTAGTTTAATGAAAAGAAGGACCAGGGGTGACATGACAGCAGTCTTCCAATATTTGAGGGGTTGTCACAGAGAAGAGTTGGGGGTCAACGTAGTCTCCAAAGCACCTGAGGGCAGGACAAGAAGCAATGGATGGAAACTAATCAAGGAGAGAAGTAATCTGGAATTAAGAATTTCCTGGCAGTGAGAACAATTCATCGGTGGAATGGCTTGCCTTCAGAAGTTGTGGGTGCTTGAACACTGCATGTTTTTAAAAAGAGACTGGACAGTGTTTTTGTTTGGAGTGGAATAAGGTCCATTGAGCAGAGGGCTGGACTAGAAGACCTCCAAGTGCCTTCCAACTGTTATTCTTGTAATCTCTGTAGCTTGCTATGTGGGGTCCCAGGGCATCTCCTGAGCTTCCCTGGTGAGGCTGATTCACTTTGGCGGACGGGGGAGAGGCCTGCTGACCCACGTCCAGTCCTTGGCAGAGCAGAGGTTTGCTCAGAGCAGTGTGGTATAGTGGTTTGGGTGGCATCCTGGGGCCATAGAAGTTTTAAAGTTCCCCTCAGGCCTTTCTTCCAACCCAGGATGGTGGCTGCGTAAGGGAGCAGCAAGGGGGCACTGTGGCTGCTGGTCTGGGCTCCCAAAGGAAAGCAGACCCACCAAAGAAGTCCCCAGATTCACAGACCTGTTAGTGAGATCTTAGCAGGCAAGGATCTCCTTGCCTGGCCTGGCTGGGAAAGCAACTCTGCGCAGGGCAAGCCTGAGCTGGGGGAAGGGGGCTGAAGTTGGCATAGCCCCCACTTTCCCCCTGCAGCATCAGAGAGACCACGGCCTGGCCGCACAGGGCTTCCCCTCTAGGACTTTAGGGCTGCCTGTGGAAAAAAGCTCTTTAGAAGCCAGGATGTGGTGGCCTCCCACAAGAGAATCCCTTGTGCCGGGGGGGGGGGGCAGAGCCAGGCCTTCATGACTGGGGGAGGACCAACCCTTTAGAAGACCATCTGACACGAGGTTGAGGTTCCAGTCCAAGTGACGAGAGGCGAGGAGAAACCAGCTGTGCCAATCCAGCCCTCCACAAAGATGGCACGGGCACCCACCTGCCACCGCCTGGTTGGGCTCAGCAGGGGGCTCCTCTGGAAGGGAGGGGGCTCCTGCCCAAGGGGCAGGGAAAGCTCCTCTCAGGCTGGAGCACCTTCAGCCAGCTTCCACCTACCTCAGCAACAGTGGGCAGACCCATGGGGCAGCTTCTTCATGCCCCAGGGACAGGATGTATGCCTGACCCGTTGAGGGGTGCTAAGCAGAGTCTGGGAGGCTGCAGAAGTCTGCAGGACTACTAGGTGGGGGGGGCGCTTTTTTCCCTCCTCAAGAAAGCCTGAGGAGCCCCTTGGCCAATTCAGGTAGAGGGAATCCTCAGCTGGGCCAATGCCCTGGGCTTAGGCCTCGGGGCTGCGTCCTGCCTGCCTCTCCCGGGGGCTGCATACAGAAGCTGCCCCAGAGGGCCAGCCCACACCCACTCTCTCTCTCTCTCACACACACACACACCCTTGTGCTTCTCAGGACTTCAGTTTCACTCAGTCCGTCACCCAAGCAAGCTGGCAGAGTATCGGGATGCATTTAACCCCAGACCGCTATGGGGTTATGGTGGAGGAGAGCCTCAGCTGGGACTGGGTAGGCACAGTGCACATGCCGTGTGCTGGGCATGCTCAAACTAGCATCCCTTGTCCCCTTCTGTTCCACCCAGGTGCTGCAGAGGGGGTCTAGCTAGTGGGCCCTGAAGCTTGCCCTTTGTTTCTGCACTTCCCTTCGGCATCTGAGTTGCCACGTTGCCTCCGGTGCTGTTGGCCAGCAGCGCCTCTGGATCTGCAAGAGGCTGCGTTCCCATTGCTCACTCCTTCCCACCAGCTGTGTCAGGCATTAATGTGACAGCTGCAGCAGGTGGGCCGGAGCCTGCCGGAGCCATGCCGCCCAGCCTCCTCACACTCTTGGCTTGACAGCCACCTTTGGCGAGAGTGCCAGTTTAAATGCTGCGCCATCTGGCCTTGTCGGTCCCCTAGTGGGCCCCAATTGGAGGAAACCGCCAATTAGGGCGGTCATTCGCTTCCCTGTGGCCCCCTTTAGCTCTGCCTGGCTATGGACCCCGTGCTTTCAGCCTCCCTCCTTGCCAAACCAGGGTTTGTTGCCTCACTGGCACTTAGCACAGAGTTCAAGGTCACTTGCTTCCCCTCAGCTCAGCGTTTGTGGGGGATACAGAGTGACATCATTGCTTTCTTCCACATGCCCTCTGTGGAGAACAAGCTGTGCCACAGCTTCACCTGGAAACTGCCAATCCTGGCACACAGTTGGGCAATCCCAGCTCTCTTTGCCTGCACGCAAGCCAAGAGGGAAGAAGCACCGTTCTGGGAGCCGGTTGCTTCCTTCTCTCCTCCTTTGGGAGGGAAGCGGGGCAGATGAGCCCCAGGCCTCGGCTGGCACCCAGAAGGCAGCCACGGATAAGGTCCAAGGAAGATGTGGGCTACCGGTCCTCACTCAATGTCCAACCCCGGAGCCTCTCCGGCCAAGGGTAGCTCACCAGCCTCCGAGGGGAGCACCTTGACCAAACTTTCTACCAGGTCAGCCTTCTGGCTGCTCAGAGTAAAAAACACGAAGGCCAGATAGAGTGGTGTGTTTTTCTTTTGATGTTAGAAACAAGACAGTGCAATCTGCCCGTGGCATCTGGAAGGGAACAGGTGCCCTGCCTAGGAGGATTCCCACCACCAGGGGGCAGCAGCAGCTGCTGTGCCTGGCGTGAGGAGGCTAAAACTGCCCTTGGCGGAGCCAGAGGGGCCGGGACGATGGCTGGACAGGAGCCTTCATGATTTGGGGCGTCTCCTTGCCTCGGTCCACCAGGCCCCTTAACGTTTGAGACTTTGGGGTCATTTTCCACTACAGCCCAATGCCTAAGCGACCCTGTGCAAAGCTGCCCCTCTTCAGTCACACCCCAAAAAGTCCAAAGAGGGGGAAGACACTGTGCAAGCCGCAGCGCTTTTCAAGCTGGTCCTCAAACTGCAGAGATAGTGGGGGCCAAATTCCGCCCCCCCCAGGACAGGTGCAAGACATAGGCAGACCAGATGTTCTTGCTCCTCCTCGGCCAGAGGCTGCGGAGGTCGGAGGGACCAGCAGGCTCCTGCAAGAGGACCAGGGGAGTGGCTGGAAGCCCTCACCCAGGATGGGAGAACAGGCAGATGGGGAGGGAGGCCGGAGTCTGTGTCCTGCACAGACACAAACCAAGCCGTTGCCTGTGTGTGTGTGTGTGTGTGTCCATGCGTGGTACAGGTGTGCCAGGAAGGGCTAGGTCACCAGAGCAGGAGGGGGGAGGGGTCCATTCCCTTTGCAAAGCAACCAAGACCCGTATCACGTTAGCCGTCTCTGAGGCCAGCACCAGAGACCGTGGGTAAGAGAGGCCACGGCAGGATGGTGTCACGGAAGAGGCATGGTGGCGTGGCTTTTGAATCCAAAGCAAGGCCCGTGAGATGGGAGCTGTGCTGGGGGACCTGGGGGGCTTTACTGGGGCCTCAGGGCAGGGAGGGAGCCCCCCCGGCCAGTCCAAACGGCGTCTCTAGACGAAGGCCTCCTCGCTGGGTGTGCCGTTGATCTTGAGGAAGAGCTTGGCGTCTTCATCCTTCTGCTGCTTCTCCCGTTCCAGGCGCTGCCTGTAGCAGATGAGGTAGAGGGGCAGGCAGAAGCCCAGCATGCTCACCCCCAGCAGCCCCACGTTGACCTGGCAGGAGAGAGGGTGAGGGAGGTGAGGGCGAGGGAGGCCTCTCCACAGGGTAGCCTGGAGGCGCGGCTCACTCTGCAGCTGCCGCCTCTGCTTGAAGGGCCCCCTGTCCTGCCCCCCTCCCTGGGCACCGTGGCCCCCGAGTGCCAAGCACACGACTGCCTGTGGACCCAGAGTGCCAAGCCTGCTGCCTGCGGTGTCCCCTGGCCAGGCCAGGCCCAGCTCTCTCCCGAGGGAGCAGCCGCCCAGGAGGAGAGGCTGTTGCCTGGGCTGCACTTGCTACCCGAGGGCCGACGCTGGCTCACAGCTCCCCTCCCAGCCAGAAAATGGGCTGCCCATGTGTTTTGCGGCTGTGGGGGAGAAAGGAAGGTGGCCTGAGGAGAGGAAGCCCTAGTCCATCTGGATCTGGTTGGAAGGGACTTCAGAGGTCTTCTAGTCCAACCCCATGCCAAGGATGGGAATCCCTGGATCGTCCCCTTGCCTGCGATGGAAGCCGGTGAGTCCAGGAGGCCAGCTGCTTCAGAGCTCCCCCCTCCAGGACATTCCTCCTTTCCTAGACCCCTGTCCGACGGGACAGGGGCACATTTGTGTTGCCCCCCCCGAATGCCCCACCCCCCATCCTCAGCGTGCAGGTCTCGCCAGGGAGAGAACAGCGGCTGCGAGGCCAGATCTGCACGAAGGGCCCTGAGATGTTTTCCCTCCTGGAGGCCAAAGACAGAGGCCGCTGCCAAGACAGCAGCCCTGCAGACGCCTGGAGCCGGCCTTCCTCACGTGCCCAAGACAGACAACAGCTGGATGGCTCCCAGCCAGCCCCCCCCACCCCGGCCCCGCTGCACAAACAAAGCCCATGTGGTTCCTGGGAGCCGATCCAGGAGACGTCTGACACCCAGACCGTGACCAGGCAGCCTCCTGGGGGGGGGGGCTGGCTTCAGCGCAAGGCCAAAGGGTCCAGACGTGGGGCCGGGGGTCCTGCTGGCAGACTTCCCTCCCAGGCAATGCCAGGCCACAGGAAGGACCCTTAAGGGAGGTTCCTTTTCTTGGCCCAAACACTCAAAGCCCCTCCCTTGGAGATGTGTGCTTTGGTGGGCTGGGCATGTACCTGCCCCCCCCCCAGGAGAAGGTCCAAGCCCCCAGACTGGTCCCACTCTGCTGAGAGCCCCTGTCCACCTCCTGGGCCACAGCAGACGGACTGGCCACCCAGGGACCAGGAAGTTCTGCCACAGACATGCAGAGTCTTTTTGGCGGTGCTGCCACCCCCTCTGAGCCCCAAGGCCCAGAACTGGCCGTGGAGGGAGTCCCTGCCAGGCAACGACTTGTTCCCTGCCCTCTTCCCTTCCCACGGGCACCGCACCTTGCGCAGCCACCACGCCCAGCCTAAGTGGCACCACTTACCCAGAGGGGGTCTCCTTCCAGGGGGCCCATCATGGCCAGGAAAAGGGGCTGCTGCAGGAGGGCAAAGAGGGCGCTGACGAGAGATTGCAGCCCAGTCAAGCTGCCAAACTGCGTGGAGGGATATCTGGGGGAGAGGGGAAAAGGTGCAAGTGACCCACAGACATCTGCAGCTGCTGAGTGGAGACCCTCCCTCTGCCCGGGTCCCTTGCTGTGGTTTTACATGTGTGAGATTGGGGAGAGCGACAGCAAAGTATTGGGGTCTCTGCAAAAAAGAGAGCAGCCTGGAAGCCTCCTCAAGGCAGGCCCCGCCCAGAGGAGCCCAGCCCCCCCCCCCATTGCAAAGTGCTGAATGCGGAAGGCTGGCACGGAGCAGGAGCCTGGGAGTCAGATGTGCCTGGCCCGGCCTCTCCCGGTTGAGCAACCCTGGGAGCTGCACCCAACGCCCTCCGTGACCCCACAGCCCGAAACCTCCTGTCCAAAACAACTCCCGGCTGAGCAGGACAACAACATGTGAGTCAGCCCTATAAAGCGCCTGCCTCAGCTGCAACTGGATCCAGGGCCTGTCTGTGCGCCTGCGTCTCTGTGTATGTGTTTGTCTCTGTGCGTGCGTTTGTGTGTGTGTGGCTGTGTCCCTGTGTGTGCCTGTGTCTGTGTGAGAGAATGACCCGCCAGCCAGGCTAAGAAACCAGGAAATGCAGGGGGGGCAGGGGGGGCAGGGGGGAGAAAGCGAGACCTGGATCCGGGCCCAGGGAAAGCGCTCCGGGGCACGGGGCGGGTGGGCCCTGGGGGGGGCCCTGAGCCTTTCAGCTGCCTTCCTTGGGGCGCTAAGAGTTCAGGACGGAGGGCCAGCCGGGCGTGAGGAAACTGTTTTCCTCCGCAGGGAAGGCAGCCTGGCCTGAGCTGACCTCGGCCTCCATCAGAGAGCTGGGGAGGCAGGCAGGGGCGGGCACACCCGCTCTGGAGCAGCACCCAGAGGTGCTGGCCAATATCCGGAGGCAAAGCCAGGCGGCAGGGAACGCAGGGAGGAGGAAGACGTGACCCAGAAATGGGGTGACCCACTTTGCTATGGGCAGCTGAGGAGAGGGTGCTGGACTTACACAGCAGCATAGAGACCCCCGACGGCCGAGTGAATGAAGCCTCTGACGATGGTGTGCAAGATGAAGGAAAGGATCTGCGAGGGAGAGCGGGGAGACCCCCTTCAGAGCCAGGAGCCCCCGCAGGACCCCCGGCCCCTGCCTTCCTCCAAGCTCTTGAGTGGAGCCGGGACCCCCCACACGCCGGCAGAGGGGGTCCCCCAGGACAGGGCCAGGCCGGCCAGCCTTTTCCCCAAACATACCCCGCAGGCCCAGCTGCCCCCCTCAGCCCACGTCCCCCTCCTTCACCTGCAAAGGCAAGTTGGGGATCAGGCAGGTGACCCCAAAGCCCACCAGCAGTACGTTGGTGAAAGCGAAAGCCCGAGTGGCGTTGCAGATCTTCTGGATCCGGCGGTCCCGAGGTTTCTTCTTCTTCTCACCCCTGCAGGCGGGAGGAAGGGTCACACACGGGCTGCCCCCCATCCTTCCCTGCCTGCTGCTCCGGTGCCAGCCAGTGCCCAGTGACCCTTTCCCTACTTCCAAGGGCTCCGCTTTCCCAAGTAACCTCGTCCTTCTGCCAGAGGCTGCCAGTCCCTGACAAACAAGGCCCGCAATGACGGCACTGCGGTTCCTGGCCCAGTGACCTAGTTGCCTCACGGCCTCCCATCCGGGCAGGGCCCTTCCCTGCGGCAGGTGGCACTCCTGCACCCCACGCCGTGAGCTGCCAAGGGCGTGTGGGAAGCGGCACCCCTTTCCTAAGCTTCAGAGGGGAAGGAATGTAGGTTGGGCACCCAGCTGGCAGGGAGGCACCCCACAGCTGCCCCTGCCCACTGGCCACGTACGGGGGGCTGGCGTCTCCCTTGTCCTCCTCCTCAGGGCCGTCGTCGCACTCCTTCAGCTTCCAGTCCATGATGTAGCCAATCACCGGTGCCGTCAGGAGGCAGAGCAGCTGCAAGACTCCGAAGACGGAGCTGTAAAGACCCACTGGAAGACAAGCGGACAGGCCCCATCAGGGAGACGAAAACCCCCCAACCAGAGCCCCCCTTGCAGGAGGCCAAGCACGGGGCACCCAGCCTGTCCGGTCTCTGTTATGGGCCCCAGGGCAGAGCTGCGCAGCTGGTGGACCCAGCAAGAGAGGGCATTGCCCCCTGCCTGGCTGAGGGCCCCCCAAGCTGGCTCTGGATCCGGCCTGGAGACGGAGAGGCAGAGCCAGGAAGCAGGCAGAGCCGGGGCTGAGAAGGGGCTGGGGCCAGCCCCCTGGCCACACCGGTCCCTGAGCCCACACCCGGGCACCCTGGGGGCCTCCGAAAGCTCTGCTCCGCAAGGTCCTGGGGAGGCAGGCACAGGAGCAGGTTCCCCGGTGGGTAGGCACCCCTTGGCCCTCTCCCACCACTCTCTCCTCCCTCCCTCCCGCCCTCGGGGAAAGCACCGGGCCCGATTCCTCTGCTTCAACGGATTCCAGGTTTAACAGGCCCAAAACGGCTGTCACTACGCAAGAGGCGCGCATGGTTTCACCCTGTTATGCCAAAGACACGGTGCTGCTGGTGCAAACCTCCCCCTTCCTCCTGGCTTCCTTCCAGCAGCTATAAATAGGGGCCTGGCGCAGAGTCTGCGGCCTTCTCCTTCTCCCTGTTGTTTCTCTGCTTTTCAGGGGGCAAACTGGCCCCTCTGACCCACTGGCTGAAATGCCCCCCCCTTCCTCCCCCCAGTAGCAGCCGGATCCCCCAGGGAGCAGCAGTGCCTTGCCGAGGCTCCCAGCACCCTGCTTGTCATGGCAACACAGCTGGAAGGAGCATCACAACAGCCACAAGTGCCTGCCTGCCTCGCAAAACAGCCTCTGCTGGGGGGGGGGGCGGAAATGGAGGGGCATCTGGGCCCCAGCAGGCAGCAGGGGGCCATCTGGGAGAGGGGGACCCTTGGGTCCTTCCCTCCTTGCCTTCTTTCAGACATAAATGGCAGCCAAACGTGCGGTGGCCGTCACAAGCCCTTCCGTGCCCAGACTGGTGCCCATCCCCCCCCCGCCAGCATGGCCACCAAGATGTCTGAGGGGAGAAGGGCTGAGCTTAGGATTTGGGGTGTCTGCTGATTCAGTCCCAGCCTTGCTGGTGCGCAGAGGGGCCTGCTGCAGCTATCAGCAGCCGGCTGTGGGCGCGGTTGAAGGACCAGCAGCCGGAAAGCAACTGCCAGCCTTGCGAGGTAGCCCAAATAAGAAGCAGACCCAGATGAATTAATTCATCTCTCCTCTCTGTTTATCCTCCAGAAAACTAGGGAGGGTCCCCTTCTGACGCGCTTCCTGTGTTTCCCCCCCCCCCCGACCGAGCTGCCTCTGATCAGATGTTGCCGAGGCCACGGGGGGCTTCTCCGCTCTTCCACGGCCACTCCCACAGGACACTATAGCACCTGAGGCGGTCTCCGAGTGCCAGGGGTCAGCCAGATGGAAGCCGGGTTCCCCCAGGCCCCGACGTGGGTCTCCCGTGGGCAGGAGAGGGCCCCCACCTGTCTCCAGGTCGCCATCCACCAGGAACTCCAGGATGTTGTTCATGGCGCCCATGTAGAAGATGAGACGGAGCTGCGTGACACACATGGTGACCAGGCTGAGCAGCAGGATGGGGCTAAAGACGCTGTGCATGAAGGACGGGGAAGCTGGAGGGAGGGGGGGCAAGTGGGAGCGGGGGGGGGGGGGAGAAAGGAAAGATCCGTCAGGCTTTTCCCAGGAGACACCACAAACAGGGCTGGCAGAGCTGTGCGATCAGTCGGTCACTTCTCCTGGGCCCAGAGGGCCAGTTTGGCCTCACTTTGGCTGGGCAGGGCCCCAGGGCCACCCCCCAAAATGGCTGCCTGGTGGGATCAGAGCAAAGCTGCCTGGCCCAAGACCTCAGGGTGGTATGGGCTGTCCGAGCGGTCACCTCCTCCCACTTCAGCAAAGCCGCGGGCTGTGTCCTTTCAGGGGCCACTCCAGCCCTCCGTGAAGGGAACTCTGGGGGGGGGGCAGCAATTTCACCCCAAAACTCTCTATCACCAGAAGGAGAGGTCTCTGTGCAGCCTTTCCTTCTTGGCTCACTGAGGGCAGGAAAGGCTGCTGGGCAGAAGCGGACCCCTTGCCCTTTGGCCCCTGAGGCCAGACCAGGCCCACAGGGCCCAGGGTGCAGAGGGCCTCCCGTGGCACCCCTAGTTCTTGCAGGTGGGAGAGGCGGGCAGCCCTGACTCCTTGCACTGGGAGTTCCGAGATGACTGCCTTCCAGAGGGGAGGGGGGGGCTAGCCAATGGAGAAGCCACACTGCAGCAGGGGCCTGCCAAGCTGCCCGTCCAACCGGCACGGCAGCAGCACCCAAAGTGCGCGAAGCCAGGCGGCAGACGGAGGGGTCAGCCCCAGCCCCTGCGCGCGCTCCTCACCTGCGCTGTCCGGCTCGCACTTCACCTCCAGATCCACCGTGGAGAAGCAGAGCTTGTTGCCGTCCTGCAGCGCCGGGGACTCCTTGTTGCCCTTCATGGAGCTGCCCACACTGAGGCGGCGGCCGACCGTGGTCACCTGCTTGTAGAACTGCTTCCCGGTGATCTTATGGTCAAAGCCCAGCCAGCTGAACTTGATCTTCACCCTGGTGGCGGAAAGGTCGGTCCTGCTGGGTCTTGGCCCCAGACCGAAGGAGCTCCTGGGAGCAACGTGGGCACATCTGGCCTTGCCAGGGACCCTCTTAAGGGGCATCCCCAGCTGTGAAAGGCCGGGGAGGCCCCTGCCTGGGGAGGGGGGTAATCTGTTCCAGGCAGAGCAGCAGCCAGCACGGGAAAGCCAGCCCTGGCACCCACTCCCCAGGAGGGCTCAGCTAGAACGAGTTCCTGGGCGGCTGGCAGAAGGGGGGGCTCCCTGGGACAACTGGAGGGTCTGCAAAGCTCTGGAAGAACTGAGTGGCCCTCAGGTGGGCCGGCCACGCAGGGCCCCTTTCCCACCCAGCTTGCCCACGCCTGTCCCCCCGCCAGCCACTCACGTGTAGTCCATGTCCTCGGGGCCTGGGAAGGGCTCCAGTGGCCAGTTGAAGAAGCAGTTGAAGAAGACGAGGCCCGCACAGCCGGCCCAAATCAGCAGGATGAGGATGAAGGAGGCGCCCAGGTCGTAGATCACCTGGGGAGCAGAAGGAGCCAGCTGAAGAGAGGTCGGGCTGAGGCCACAGGGGGGGGATTTGTGGGAAGAGCTGGGCCCGTAGGGGCCAGCTCCCAGGGGCCCTTTCTGCAGGCAAGGCACCATGGCTGCAATGGGGCTGGGCGGTAAGCAGCCCCAAGGCCGGGCGCAACTGAATGTGGCTTTGGAGCTGGGTTAAAGTTCACTCTGGCGCAGCCCGTTCCTCCAGCGTCAAAGGAGGCCTGTGGGGAGCCCATGGAGCCCCCATCTGAAGCTCTTCAGGCAGGAGAAAATGGAGACGCTCCTCAATTCCCCTCCCTCTCTCCAATGTGCTCCAACTGCCAGTCCCAGCATTGCAACACGACCCCCATGAAAACAAGGGGGCGGCACTTGGGTCAGCCATCCTGGGAGAAGCCCTGCAGGCCAGCTGCCAATCGAAACCAGTCCATGCAGCTGCCTTGCCCGTCCCAGGTGAAGCCGGCCGCCCAGCCCACTCACCCCAACCCCCCCCCCCATGAGGGCAGCCAAGCACCCCCTCCTCCCCATCCCCGGGTCTGCCTGTGCCCAGGGCCAACTTCTGGGGCTGCAAGAACAGCTGTGTTTTCCACACAGCCTCCCTTTCCTGGAAATGCAACATGGGTTCCACAAAAGAGTACAGAGAAGAGCAACAAAGAGGATCAGGGGACTGGAGGCTAAAGCACATAAGGCCTCCTTTGATGCTGGAATTGGGTGTGCCTAATTTAATGAAGAGAAGGACCAGGGGGGACATGACAGCAGTCTTCCAGTATCTCAGGGGCTGCCCCAAAGAAGAGGGAGTCAAGCTGTTCTCCAAAGCCCCTGAAGAAAGCAGGACAAGAAGCAATGGATGGAAACTAATCAAGGAGAGAAGCAATCTAGAACTAAGGAGAAACTTCCTGACAGTCAGAACAATTAACCAGTGGAACAACCTGCCTCCAGAAGCTGCGACTGCTCCAACACTGGAGATTTATAAGAAGAGACTGGGCAGCCACTTGTCTGAAATGGTATAGCAGGGGGTTGGACTAGATAACCTCCAAGGCCCCTTCCAACTTTATTATTATTATTAAACAGTGCAGAAATGGTTTGCCATTTGCTACACAACTTTCAGTAACCATGCAAAAAGAGGTGGTGTGTGTTTGTGAGCACAGGAGTGGGTTAAATTCCATCAGGCCTTTGGCTTTCCCTTGTCCAGGTGCCCTCCTGTATTCCTTCCTGCAGCCTGGAGGGGCTGCCCAGATCTGCGGCCAAGTTTGCTTTGGATAGCTTCATCTGGGGTGACAGCAGCTGCACCCATTCCTAGATTGGGGGGCCCTTTAGGGACTCTTACCCTGGTCACCTAATAGCTTGACTACTGCAATGCACTCTACAGGGAGCTGCTTTGAAAGCCACTCAGAAGCTTGGTGGCTGAGCTGCGCTGGTTCCCAGTTTGCTTCTGGGCAGCATACAGCCATGGCCTCCTGCAGAGAGCAGGGATGGCGGCCTCAAGAGAGACAGGCCGGGTCAAGCAGGAATAAAACGGGAGGCTGCTGGTGTTCGTTAGAGCTCCTTCCGCGGGGAGCAGCTGCACTCTTCCTGTGGAGCTGACGCTCGGTCCAGACCCAGTGGGGCTGAGATGGGTGACACGGGGCCCGTGGAATGAGCTCCCCCCCAAGATCCGGGAGGCTTCCACCCTGAGGGTCTCCTGTGAATCCTCGGGGGGGGGGGCTCTTCTCCCTTGGTGGGTGTCTGACCTGCTTTCTTCTCAACCAGCCCTTTCCTCTTATGGGCTCCTGGGGGGCTTTATCACTGTGCTGGGAGCCAACGGGAGCCAACTAGAGTCTGGCATCACCTCAGTTGGATAAAGTTGGTGACCCCGGGGGAGTTGGGGAGTTTTCTAGTCACCGGGGGAGGGGAGTGGAACCGGGCTGCCATTCCCAGCCTGCACTGTCCCCCTCCCGCAGCCCCCTCTTACCTTGATCCCCGGGAACGTCACTGCCGAGGACGCGTAAGAGCCAATCATGAGGGCAATGAAGGTGGAGCGAAGGTCCCCGAACATGTTGGGCAGCTGGGAGGGAAGGAAGGAAGGAGGGAGGGAGGGAGGAAAGGAGGGAGGGCAGGGAGGACAAGTGTGAGGGCAGAAAAGGCTGGCTAGAGGGAGACTCTGCGCAGTTGCCTGTTTACTCAAGAGCAAGAGGCGGGGAAGCTGTAGAGGCAGAGGGGGGTGATGGTGGTCCCTAGACCCACAATTTGGGAGGAAAAGGGGCAGGGGAGGGGGAGCGTTCCATCTGGACTTTCCACACCTTTGGCAAGGCTAGACTGGAAGCCATGTGGAGGGGAGGGGGGGCTGTTTGATCTGACCCAGCCTCCTTCTAAGCTCCCCCAAATGAGGCACGACTAAGGGCAGAGCACGGGGGTTCCCGCCAGTGTCAGGCAAGGGCACCCTCTGGGCCTTCACTCGGCTCCGGCGGATGGGCACAGGGAGGCCAAGAGCCCCGGTCAAGGCTGCGCCCATCACAGCAGGCATTTCCCTCCCCTTTCTAGGTTCCTCAGAAAGGGCACAGAGCCCCCCCCAAATCCCCTCCGGCAGGGGTGCTGTGGGGGCAGACACACCATTCTGAGGCAAGACGGGTGCCCATCAAGCCGCCCCATTCAAGGGGGCACAAGAGCTCGCCCTGCCCACCAGGGAAGTTGGCATTTACCGTGAGAGATGTGAAGGTCATGCACATCCCTCCGAAGCCATTCAGCGACAGGGAGATGAAGATCAGCACCGACAGAGCTGGGACAGAGGGAGAAAACGCTTGAATGCCAGCCAGTGCCCGCCAGGCCAGGAGCCCAGGGTGGACATGCCTCGGGAGCCCTGCCCATCCCCAGCCCCCCACTAGACAAGGCTCCCCCCGCAAAGAAGCCACGCCCGCCCCTACCCCAGCCTCCCCAGAGTGCCCTGGGTCACACTCACAGTCCGGGTTGCTGGCCCCGTAGGCGATCATCACGCAGGAGACCGCAAAGCAGGCGCTGCAAAGGCACACAGGGAGGCCCATCAGTCCCTCGGGTCAGATCCCCAGGCCCCTCCCCATATCCGGGATCCTCGAACCCACGACAGGCCTCCCCTGGCCCACCGTGCCCTGCCTTCGAAAGGCTCCCCTCGACCGAGGCTCTGAGCCAGGGCCCAGGAGATGAAGCCTCCCTGTCCAGCTGCCAGTCACCCACCCTGATGACGCAGGAAGCTACCGGCCAGGAAGAGCAGAGCCTTATAATAATAATAATAATAATAATAATAATAATAATAATAATAGTAAAGTTGGAAGGGACCTTGGAGGTCATCTAGTCCAACCCCCTGCTCGGGCAGGAAACCCTACACCATTTCGGACAAATGGCTGTCCAGTCTCTTCTTAAAAACTTCCAGTGTTGGAGCATTTACTGCTTCTGGAGGCAAGCTGTTCTCTCCATGCTCCCTCCCCCACCCCCAGAGTTTGGAGGGGATTCTCTGCCCCCCCCCACAGCATGCAGAATGGGGCCAGGAAGCGAGGTGTTTTCTCCCTGGAAGCCTGAATGGGCCAAGAACCCCCGATGGGGGGGCAAAGCAAAAGCCCGCCTTCACCCAGCCACGCTGACCTCTGGCCCTGGGCTCAGGAGACATCAGCAGCAGCCTCCCCCCAGAAGCCGGGTGGATCTCCCTTGTGCGTGGATCAAGTGGCTCTCCCCTCCTCGCAGGCTCTGGGCACCCCTCCCCATCCCGAGGGAAGAGCTTGCCAGGCTGTTGGGAGGGGAGGGAAGCTGCCCCTTCCCCCCTGGTGCTGCGGGCGGCTGTGCTTCGGCCCGAGAACTGCCTACCTGCCCAGCAGCCTCAGCTTGCGTGGACCGTATTTGTCCATGACGATGCCCAGGGGCAAGGTGATGGCACTCAGCAGGAAGGAGCCCACGGTGAAGGCCAGATTCAGCATCTCGTCCTGCTCCTTGCAGATCAGCCAGCCGTTCATGCGGGCCACTTCCGGCTCTGGGGCTGCCGTCCCGTTCCCGGGCACCCCCGTCGAGTTCTCTGTGGGGCAGAAGGGGCACTGCAGGAGGCGCCACGAAGGAGGCTTGGCCTCCCCATCCACGCTGGCTCTGCCTGGCACAGGAGGGGCTCTCCTTGGCCTGCAGGCATCTCCCCATCCATCAGACATCTTTAAGTTTTAAAAGATTGTTTCGATTTTAAACAAGGGAGCCCGGTACGTTTCAAAGCAAAGACTTGGTCTTTGTTCCAAAGGGACCCAGATGGGCTCCGAAGGCTTCCCGGGGTGGGGGGCCCTCTCTGCCCCAAAGGTTCCTGCCTAGAGAAAAGGCCCGGGTGTGCTGCGAGGGGAGATGCTAGAACCGGGAGGTGGGCAAGGGCCCCCCTGCTAGGTGCGGAAGAGTGGCCCCCCTTCTCAACCTTCGGGATCAAGAGCCTGGGGACCCCTCGCCCTGGGGTGCCCTGGAGGAAGCGGGCAAGGCCTCCAGCCTATCACCTGGTGGCATGGCTGCCCCAGGGCTCCCGTTCTTTAATTATGATGTATTGTGGGACCGCAGGCTCCCAGCTGACCAGCCCACACTGGTTTGCAACATCAATTTGAACAATGCACCCATCAATTTAAGAGAAAAAAAAACAGGCAATAAATAATGATAAAACCATAAAACCATGTTATCGGAACAGCTATCGTGTGTGAGTAATATAAACCTGCATTAAGAAGGGGGGGCTGATTGATAGAAATGGGTTTTAAGTTCAACAAAATTGGGTACATGATGTCCTTGCAAGTGGTGGAAAGTCCCTGCAGTGGTGCCCCCACCCAGAAGACACCTCCTCCCCTCAGTTCCAGCCGAGGCACCTCCTTTCCAGGGGCCCCTCCCAGAGGCCCTTGGCACTGGAGCAGGGCTGCAAGGCTTCCAGCATCTCCGACTCTCTGCCAGACAGCCGAGGTGCCCCCAAGCTCGGAGGGGCAGCAGCCTGCCCAAGAGACCCCACCAGGCCCAGGGGACGGGGCGGCGCCAGAAGAGGAGACCATGGTCCGGGGGGGTTGCTTCTGATGCCCAGACTGGACCCCAGACTGAAGGGCAGAACTCCTTCCGAGGAAAGGCCAAGGGGGAGGAGGAGGAGGAGAGCCATTTTGTGTGAAGGAGGCACATCTGAGGGCCGGATCCAGGTTCTGGCACGTGTGGGCCCCGTCCAAAGCCCTTGCCAACATCCTACGGCCCTGCCTTTCTGCCAAGGTCTCAGCCAGGCTCAGATTTCAGCAGGTTTTGGAAAGGGACTTGAGCCACTGGACACCTGTGGCCCAACCACGTCCTCTGGGTGTGGCTGCTTCCCTTTCTAGGGATGAAGACGGCCCCGGCGAGGCACGAGCCCAGCCGTGGGGAGAGCCGGTTGCAGAGGGAAAAGCTGTGGACGGTTTGGGAGGAAGCAGATGTGCCGTCTCGGGGCCCAAGAGAGCCCCCACAGAGGCACTTTCAGCCACAAGAGACCCAGCCTCAGAAATAACCTCTGCTTCCATCAGGAGAGCGCTGGGTGCACAAGGGGCCTCTGGCGGCCCTACGAGGTGAAAGGGAGGGCAGGGAACAGGGCGAAGGGCCAAGGAGATCCGTCAGCAGGAGCTAATATCTGCAGAAAGCCGGTCAGAGGGCGCTCCCCTGCAGGAGGAGGCTGGGCTGCCAGGGCAGCTGAGCGCCCCACAAGCGGCTCCAGCACCAGAGGGAAGGGAGGGGGGGCATCCCACTGGCAGTGGGAGGCAGCGGGGGGGGGAGTTAAGGGCCAGAAAGCTGAGTCCTCCCCCCCCCCCGGCTTTGGTCTCCTCCCCAAAGGGGCCGGCTTCAGAGGGGCCAAGTGATTGAGGCAGCCAGGTGGGCCCCTGGCAGAGGAGGCTTCACTCAAGGGCCGAAAGAGGCTGGGCGGCGGCAGGAGATGGGGCCAGAGGCACAGAGCATCCCACCCACCCTCCAGGGAGATCGATATTCTCCCCAAAGCAAGGATGGGGGCACTTGCCTCCCCCCCCTCCGCCAGCCCTGGCCTCCCAAGAGGGGCAACCCTGGTTAGCTGGTCCATCTGGGCAGCCGGCTCAGCCCTCGGCGGCTTCCGTGGTTACCCCTTGCCTGCCATCCGCCACAGGAGGCCTCAAGCTGGCCTCAAGCCAGATGCAGCCGGTTGATGCTGGATGCTCCCCCCCCCCGCAACCGTGAGACCACTTTCACAGGTGGCTCAGGAGAAACATTAACCAGCCTGCCAGAGGCATGGAGGAAGCAGGCAGAGCTGGGGGGGGGGCAGGGGAAGAGGCCGGCAGAGAAGCCAGGCGAAGGGATAGTTACAGTTGGTGAGGCCAGCAGCCCCTAGGAAAGGTGGGCAGATAGCCCCGGGCAGTGGGGGGGGGCACACCTATGTTGGGGTCTGGCAAGAGGGAGGCCTCTTCGCAGGTTCCTGTTCCCACCACCTGCCAAGTTGTCCCCTCCTCACCCTAGGTTTTAAACCCCAGCAGCGGCTTTACCACAAACAGGGCTGTGTTTGTGGTGAAAACACAGCTGGGTTGGCAGGGACAGGAGTCTCCGGCCGCCCTTGAGGCGCTTCGGCCTGCCAGCCGTCTACCTTGGAGGAGGAAAGCATATAGGGGGTGCCCTGCGCTGGAGACCCAGGGGCTCTGGGCCAACGTGGGGCCAGACCCACAGCCACCCTGATCAGCCTCCAAAGTGCAGCTGGCCCTCAGATACCAGAAGAGGTTATGTGGTTCTGGCTCCCTTCTTCTAAGGCAGTGGAGAGGAGGGGCAGCCCCATTGCCCAGGGAAGGCTCATTTCCTGCCCCCACTGCAACCCCAGCCTTAGGGCAGAACACACACACACACCCCCGCACCATCATTGGCTCCCGCCAGAGGCAGGCCTGATCCAAACCATCCTGGAAACGGAGGAAGCAATTCAGCCATCTGGCTTCACATGCACATCTGGAGCGATTCATGGGTGATGCCCTTGGCCATGCCCGTCCTTTGGCACAGCGTCCCTCCAGGGCCTACGGGGGGGGGGGAAACCGGGACAGGGCCAGGGTCCAGGGCCTGGGGTCTGCAGAAAAGCCACAGAAAACGCCTTAAGGCGGTTCACGAAGACTGATTGGGGCCAGGCACAAGGCGCTGCCTGAGTGTCACCTGAGGAGAGAAGATAAAAGGAGGGGAGCCCCTGAACCAAGTCGGGCCACGGGCCACCCACAGCATCGCTTGCCCAGCGCCAGGGACACCCCCAGACACCAGGCTCCTCGGGCGCAAGAGCCACAGGCAAGCCGTATCTTAGGGCTGAGCCCCCACCACCAGCCCAGCAAGCCCCAAAGGGGCTCCCTTGAGCCGTGGCCATCCACCCCCTTACAAGATGGCTGCCCCCAGGCGAGGTCAGGTCAGCGGAGACCAGCAGCACTGCAGAAACTGACTAGCTTTCGCCAGCCCAGGAAGGAAAGGGAGGGAGCCGGCAGGACCCCCTGGCGGTCCCCCACACGCCCCCACAGCCTTCAGCCGCTTGCCCCCTCCCGCGGGAACCGGCTGTCATGGCCGACAGCTTCAGGGACCCTGAGCGGATGTGGGGAGGCAAGTCAGCACTTCAGCCGGAAAACGCCAGCTCAACAGGCAGGGCTGCTGCTGCTGAGTCGGAGTGGAGCAAAGTTGTTGCAAGGAGGCCCTGATCCGGCTGCAGCCAGCCACAGGACACACCCTGCTCTCTCTCTCTCTCTCTCTCTCTCTCTCTCTCACACACACACACACACACACACAGAGAAAGAGAGAGAGAGAGAGAGAGAGAGAGAGAGAGAGAGAGAGAGAGAGAGAGCCCCCCTCCCTGGTACCCCTCCTGTGAGGAAGAGCAGGGCCAGCAAAGTGCAGTGGAGAAGCAGGGACCCCACCCAAAGGGTCCTGCCAGGCAGCAGGTCTGGAGAGCCCCCAGCTGAGAAGGAGACCTCTCTGGCTAAGCCCCCCCTCCCACAAGACAGAGAGGGGGAGGAGGCTGTTTTGCTTCTCAGCAACAGAAGGAATTCCCCAGAAAGTCCAGAGGACAAGACTCAGTCGGGAGAGGCAGCACCAGCCTCCCTGCAGACAGGGGATGCTGAGCAGACCCCCCTTCCTCCCTTCCCCTTCTGCTGCGGGAGACACATCAAAGGAAGCAGCCCCCTCCCCCGGACTCCTCTCCCCCTTGCGAGAGACTGCAGCCCAGCTTCCCTCTCCCTTCTGAAAGCTCAGTTGCTCACTCTGGGCAGGCCCAAGAAAAGGGGGGGGGGATCACTCCGGTTTGCCGCTTGGGTGGCTTTGACGGGGAGGGGCTAAGCCGAGCCATGGGGTCAGCGGAGTTTCCTTGGGTTAAACTGCGGTGTGTGAGAATATGCAACGGCCCAAGGATGGCTGCAGGAAGGAAGGGCATGGCGGCCAGAGCTGGTACTGAGGACACCAGCCGTTGACTCTCACCTGTGGATCTTCCTCCACCGCTCCCCCCCCCATCCCACCGATGCTCCCTCCGTTCCGGGGCCGTCCCCACCCGCCCTCTCCTGCCAGCCTAGAATCAGCAGGTTCTGCGGGATCTTATCGTTTTCCTTCTTGGATAAAATCTCTGCCACAGCAGCTTTTTATCAAGGTCTCAGCCTATTCAGACCCTGTAAAAGATTGACCGGGGTCCAAAGGGCAAGGCTGATGGGGGGGCAAGGAGGAACGGAGACAGAGGCAAGAGCTTCCTCTCCCCCCCCCCCCAAGCCTTGCCCAGTGTGGCTGATATCTTTGGAACAGACTGCAAAGACTCCCAAGAAGGAAAAGGATTTACGGGGAGGGGTCCAAAGGCTGTCCTGGCCCCTCCCAGTCCAAAAGCCAAGTAGCCAGTCTAACCTAGAGGCGGCCTAGACAGTGGTGGGCAGGAATAGGAGATGGCTCCAGCCCCTCTCCAAAAAACAGACCGCTCCTGGTGGTCGCAAGAGATGCCCCTCCCCACAGAGCCCCCCCCCCACTAAACAGCCAGAGGTGGCCCACACAGGCCAGATTGCCCAGGGGGGAGGGGGGGCTGACTTGCCCAGGAGGCCCCTGCTGGAGCCCATGTGGCAACACCTGGTGCTCGGGAGGGCCGGCCCACGAAGGGGCTTCTTACCTGGGAGGGAGCACAGGTAGGAGTAGAAGCCCTCCGACTTGAGCATGATCAGGAGGGATCCCCAGCCCAGGAGAACGGCGGAAAAGAAGAGGTTCTCCACCACGGCCGTGCAGGCCATCCACCAGCGGCGCCGGTGGGCCGTGGCAAGAGTGGGAGCCATGACGGTGGGCGGCAGCAGGTGGGGGGGCTCTTCTTCACCAGGAAGGTCTTCTGATCTGTGGGCACACAAAGTTTTTTCTTGAGCCCCTTTTTTCCTTTGGGGCTCCCTTTCTTTCTTTCCAGACAATGGCTGCTGCCTCTTCCCAGCACCTTCACCCCCATTCCTCCCCATACGTTCTCAGAAGACGCAGCTTAAAAAGAACAAAAGAAGCCGTAAGGTAGAAAAGGAACTCAGAGATCATCTGGCAGCTCCTGCAAATCCCCCAGCCGATGGTCATCCACCTTCTGCTTAAATGATTCCAGCAAAGCAGAGTCCACCCTCCCCCAAGCAGCCAGGCCCATTCCTGGACAATTCATCCTGGTGCCCACTCTCCTTTTGGGCCAGCTACCCCCCCCCCCGTTTCTTCTCAAGAGCCCCAAAATGTTCGTGCTCAGAGGGGATTGGTGGGGGAAGAGACTGGCCAGGGCTGAGGGCCGACCCAGGCAGCCATCGGCCAGCAGAAGGTCCCTGCAAGGGGATCTTTAAAGGGGGCAATTCAGAGGGTGCTGAGAGAAGCTCAGCTGGCAGAGATTGGATCAAGCAGCAGCAAGACTGAGAGTCCAAACTCTTGATTTATTTTATCGGGACTTCTCCAAAGCTCTGGATAAACTTATCAGCCTTGGGATAAGAGGATGAGGTCAGCATGACAGGTCAGTAATGTGGTTCAACCAGAGGAGGGGGGCCCAAGTGTCCGGACAGCAGCGGAGGGAAGTCAAAATGATCCAGAGGCAGCCAATGGCCGGCTGGCAAGGGGGGGGGAGGGCTTAGGTGGGGCCAAGTCATTCAAGGCAGCAAAATAAAAGAGTGGCTGGGGAGGGGGCAAAGAGGGATGCCCCTGGGCAGAACACCCCCAAAGTACCCCTAGATCTACTCCTGGGGGGGTCTGGGCAGGGGGGGGGAATGCCCCAATGGGCTGGCCTGCTCCTTCTCTTCACAGCTAGCAGCAGCTTAACGGAAAAGGGGGAAAGAGTTAAGGGATGGGTGAAGCACCCCTCAACTATCCGCCTCGCCCGACTGCTTAGGAGAAAAGCAGAAGGTGGGGGGGGAGACAGAGAGGGAGCCGAAACAGGGAAGCATGAAAGGACCCGAGATTAACTGATGCGGAACCTCCCCCCCCCCCCCCGCTAGAGGCCTCTGGGCAGCTTGAGCTGTGACACTGGAAAGGCCCCTGGCCCTTTGGCCACCTCGTAAGGGGCCCCAGAGCCCGGACAATGGGCAGAACAAGAGGAGCTCCGGCGGGGGAGGGCAGAAGGGGAAGGAAGGGCCCCGTCCTATGACGGGATGGTCACAATAGATCAACCCACCCTCCCAATTTAGAGGCCTTGAACCAAAACACCCAATGTCTGCAAACCTTGGGGTGGGGGCGCAGGGGGCCTCATGAAGACCACCTGGGATGGAAGTGGGCTAGCAAGGACCCCGCCCCACTTCAACAGTTGATCTCCTACTGGGGGGGCTGGGACACCGCGCTCAGGCTCTAGCCAAAGACCCGGCCCCTTGGGGGAGGAGGGGGGCTCTCTAAACCAACACATACATGGGGGGGGGATCACCCGCTTTGGATGTCTGCTTGCCCCCGGGTGGGGGGGTGGAGGATAAGAGCCCGAAGTTCGGGGGGGGGGTTCTCTCTGAGCCTATTCCTCCCACACGGGCGCAAGGGACAGGCGGACGCGGCAACGGGGGCAACGGGAGTCCCGGAGGCCGGCTGGGAAATGCGGAGGGAGCGGAGGCCCTGCAGACATCCGTCCTTCCCCGCGGAAGGAAGCCAAGCGACTCCCCATCCACGTCCCCCCCAGCGTGCCCCAGCCGGGCCGGCGCCCGCCCCGTGCGATCACCTGGCTGCCCAGCTGGATCCGGCCGGCGCTGCGAGGCTGCAGACGCGGTGGCGACGCTTCTGTTGCTCCGTGCCCGGCGCAGCGCCGCGTCTTTTATGCTGCGAGGCGGGAAGGGGGAGCGAGGCGGCGCTGATTGGCCCCGGCGCCTTGCCAGCCGCCGCGTCTCGGCCAATCGGACAGCGCGCCGCCAAGCCAAGGTGGCGAGGCGGGCAAGCGGGCTTCGAGCGGGCTCTCCTGCCGAGGGGGGCGCGCGCGGTGTGTGTGGGGGGGGCGGGCTGCGGCTCCCTTTCCCGCTGGAGCCCGCGGAACGGCCGGCCACGCGTAGCTCCCTCGGCGACCCTCCTGTTTTCGCTCTCTCAGTAGGCCGGCGTCGCTTCGTTTCGGCGGGCGTAACTCTTGAGTCCCAGCCTCGATACTCGCTCCGGATCCTGGCCGGCGCTGACCGGACAGGCCGGCCCTCGCCCGTGTGGCCTCTGCTTTGGAGGCCGCCGGTGAACCGGAGCTCCGCGGGCCTCAGCGCTAGAATCGCCTCGGGCGCGCCGGACGGTTCCGACCGAGCCCCGAGGGTCGTCTTTGGGTCCCGCCGAGCTCCGCGGAGCTCCCTGTACCGGGAGAAGGGCAGGAACCCGGATGTGGGGGGGCAAGCAAGGAAAGGAGCTTCTCCAGGGCGCCCCGCTCTCCGGACCCCCCGGCGTCCCAGCAGGACGACCCGCCCCCCGCCCCGCAACTGCCGCCGCCTGGCAGAGACGGGCCGGGACCTGGGCTGGGTGGAAGGGCGTCGGGCGCCCCTCGGAGGCTACGGGTCCCGCCTTCGCCTGCCTGCCCGCGGCTGTCGCCGGAGCTCTCCTACGGATTCTTCCCGGGGCCCTGAGCAAAGGCGTCCCTCCCAGCGGGGCCTGTCGCCTCCGGCACGCAACCAGGGCTGCCCTCGGATTCCCTCCCCGGTGGCCCCGCTCTTGAGGGCGATCGCCGTGACCAAAAAGTCCCCGCGCCGGGTGCTCTTTCCCGGCTGGGTTGGTGAACAAAGGCGGCCGGTCCATCCCTTCGCAGGGAAGCTTCGGCTGAGAGATCCCAGGCGGTCGGCGCCTCTCTGCCCGGGGGATCGGTCGGGGCTCTGGCCGGGCGGCTTCCAAAGCCGTGAATTTCTCCATCTCGCAGAGCTGCGGCTGATCCGACCGAAGCGCCCCCTGGACCGGAATTCTCCCGGGGTTCCTCCGCCACAGGGCGAAAGGGGCTTCCCTGAAGGAGGGCAGGTTGCTCGGGTCCTGAGGCAGCCAAGTCCCCCAAACGCTCACACCCCTGCCTGCCTGCCGGTAGCCCTGCTCCCCTCTGGGCTTTGTCAGGGGTGTGTGTGTGTGTGTGTGTGTGTGTGTGTGTGTGTGTGTGTGTGTGTGTGTGTGTGTGTGCGCGCGCGCGCCCTCCGGAAGATTGGAGGGCCATCCAGGTGTTTTTAGCCAACTGGAGGGGAGCATCAGGGTGGTAAAAATGGAACACGTGACTTTATCCAGGGTGAGAGGGGCCTGCAGACCCCCCCCCGAAGTTGTCCTGGGACTCTTTGTGACTTCTTCCACAATTTTCTGCTGTGCTCTTGAAGAGGTTTTTGCCCTTCCTGAGAGTTGGACGGTAGCGGCATTACTTTTCACACTGGCACCTTGCACGGGGTATAGTTGTGATTGTGAAGCCAGGCAACAAACTGCAACATTGGTCTGGTGTGTTCATTCAAACTGCGTTGAAGGACCTGAGATGTTGTTGTAATATTCAGAGGCAAAATCAGGCACCCTTCGGAAGACCCAGGAGGAGTGAGGACTTTTCCACCAAAGAGGGGAGGTGGGCTGGGGGTGCAAAGGCTAGTCTGAACACAGCTCAGATCTGACCTTTTAATCAGGGGCCCTCCACCCCCCCCCAAGGGCCAAGGGGGTGTGAAACGCACGTCCCAGGCCGGCATCTCAATGCTTCCGTTTGTGCTCTGGGCAGAAGTCGGGTTCAGCATATCATGTGGGCCCAAAAAACCGCACTAAGTAATCCAACATTTAGTGAGCCATAAATTATAAACCACGGTTTAGTTAACCATAAACCACCGTTGGCTGCCACAGACCAGCAAGAGGCAACCGCCCCCTGCTGGCCACCACTGGCAGTTCCTTCCCCAGATCCTTCCAAGGCTGGGTGCCCACGGGCAAAAGAGCCCAGCTGTGGGCAGCAGGGGAGGCAGGTGCCCGCAGTTCCAGGCCAGTTGTCTGATCAGTGCAACGCAGTGACTGAGAGATGCCCAAAGAAGCATCTATCCGGATGCCAGACTGTTGCCAAAGACTCTTTTCTGAGCAGAAGGGAAAGGAAGGGCTCCATAGGGCGTCAGGCTCCGGGTTCAAGTGTTTCCAGTGGTGAGGGCAGCCTCCAAAAAGATTGAAGGTTAGGGGCCCAATCCCTTCTGGGGCCCGGCAGAATTGGCCTCCTCCACGCAGGACCCCTTGAAGCTTCGCTCCTCCCTTGTTTGTGGGAAGATGCTGGACACAGCTGGGCTCCTGGGGCAAACCCAGAGGCAGGGCACGTTTACTCCCCTAGCTGAGCCCTCCAGGGGAGTCATGGGTCCAGGCTGCTACTGGTCCCTCCACCTTCCACCTTCTTGTCAGGAGCCAGCAGGTCTTGAACTTCAGCCATGCCAGGGCCCGTCTCTGCGGCCAACTTCCTCGGCAGCTTCTTTAGGCTCCTTGGCCAGGTGGCCTCCTGCTGCCCACTCCCCCAATGCTGCGGGACAGCCAGCCGAGGGTCTTTGTTGCCCCTTCCAACTTGGCCCACAGTCACATAAATGGTGGTGATGCTGGGCTCATGGATGCAAGCTTCCACAGCGGCTGCCTCTGGGGGCTCCGGTCTCTGCGCCAGGGGCCGGGGGCCACCAGCCCAGCTCCTGTGACCTCTGGGATGGTGGCCTGCAGAGGCCCAGCCACTGTCCTCCCAGGGAGTTGGTGCCATGTTCTCGTAGCAGCTTCTGCCCAGGGAGTGGCATGAGGCCCCCTGCAGAGGAGGAGCACCTTGGACTGAGCTTTCAGAGGCCGTTGGCTTCTGGGCAGGGTTGAGGGCCTCTGGGGGGGCCCTGAGGCTCTGAGGGCCAAAGTGGGTCCCTTCTGCAAAGGAGACGGAGGGCCGCTTGCCCTTGGCGATGCTGGAGGTGCGAGGGATGGCAAAGGGTGAGGGGTGCACCGTTGTTGCCTCGGGGAGAAGGCTGCCCTCTGGCAAGGCTGAAAGAGCAGGAAAAGGGATTTTTTTAAAAAAAAAAAAGTCTGGACTGGGTTTGTTCTAGCGGGACACTAATGCAATACAGTCTCTGCACCCCCAGCCAGGTGTGGTGGTGCAAGGAGCATAGCTGAGCTGGCCTGGGGGCCTCATCCCACCACACCTGGAGGTCATGGCACACCTACAGCTGAGCCTCTTCTGTGCATTAGGCACAAGCAGCCCGTCCTTCAGGCCTGAGCCAAGCCCATAGCAGGGCCACAGCATCCCCTCACCACCCCCACCACGAGGAGGGCTGCCCTAAAGAAGGGGGGCTCCACCTATTCCCCAAAGCCCCTGAAGGCAGGACAAGAAGCAACGGATGGAAACTCATCAAGGAGAGAAGCAACCTGGAACTAAGGGGAAACTTCCTGACAGTTAGAACAATTAACCAGTGGAATGGCTTCCCTACAGAAGTTGTGGGTGCTCCATCACTTCTGGAGGCTTTCAAGAAGAGACTGGGCAGCCATTTGTCCAGAGCAGTCTGGGGTCTTCTGTTTGTGCAGAGGGTTGGACTAGAAGACCTCCAATGTCCCTTCCAACTCTGTTACTCTGTTGCAAGCTCCCTCCCTCCCAAGGGATCAGCAGCAGCAAAATCAGAGCAGGACATTCGGGGACTTGCTCAAAGTGGCTGTGGGCCCAGAGGCTGCTTTTCCCTGGCTTGACGCTGAGATCCTTTAGCACAGTGACGACAAGTGGCGATGGCGAGATTTAGGCTCACTGGGAGGGGATCCCCTACCTCTCCCCCCCACTCGCACTCCTACCTTCACTGGGGGGGAGAGCAGACTGCGGCCCTTGGCAGCCCCCCCTTTCTTTGTTGACTCCCTCGGAGGAGGAGGAGGAGGAGCAGAAGGAGCTGTCCGAGGGCCAGGCAGCAGATGTTGGTTCAATGAAACTGGGGTTGAAGGGCGCCTCCGGGTCTCGGTGGGTGACTGGGAGAGGACAAGCATCAGAGCAGGGATTGGCTATCAGGGGCCACCCTTCCCACCCCAGGCCCTGCCCCTCAACCCCCCCCCCTTGGCTTCTGGGACAGCAGGCAAGCAGGGGGGCACAGAAATACAGACCCCTTCGTGCAGAAGCTTGTGCTTGTGGGCAGCCCCTCACCTGTCACCCGTGGAAGCTTGGAGCCCCCTCGTGAGAAGCAGGGAAAGCTGGAAGGGATGCTGGGCAACAGGGCCATCAGGCGATGCTTCGCTGGAGGGAGGCGATCCCGCTCGGCCCCTGGCACCCTAAGAAAGAGGGGGCGCTCAGACTGGGGAGACCCCCATTTCCCCTGTCCAGGCCTCCTCCAGGGGCTCATTTCTCTGGGGTCATGGGGGCAGCTTGAGCAAAGAGGCGCGAATGAAGCTTTTCGGCCCCCTCCCAATATTGGACTAGATCAGACAGGCTTCCCCACGTTCCCGGTTGTTCTGTTCAAACCTGTCTGAGGTGGGGATTAATCCAGTCCCAAGAGAGCCCCCCTACCACCACGAACCCAGCCAAGAGGATCCATTCCCCAGGCACAGGTTCCCGGCTCTTCTGGCTCTGTGTGTGTGGGGCTCTCACCCATCCACCGAGGCTGCCCCATGGAGGCCGTGGGACCAGCAGCAGCAGCCCAGCAGGATCAGGAGCAGGAGGGGGCCCAGGATGCCTGCCAGGAGGGCCCCCCGGCCTTGGACTCCTGGCAGGGGAGGGTAAAAGTCAGAGGAGCGAGGAAGACCCCCTCCCCAGGGGGCGCCTTCTGGTTCACCTCAGGCCCAGCCCAGGGAAGGGAGACTCACCCTGCTGGCAGTCCCCAGTGAGGGGGTGGCACGGTCCCCCTGTACAGGGACAGGCTGCGGAGCAATTGGGGCCATGGAAGGCTTCCGGGCAGGTCTGGTTGCAGCTGCAAAGGAGTCAGAGAGAAAATGGGGCATGGGGGGGGGGGAAAGCAGGACATCCCTGCCACCATCCCATCTCGTTACCTGGAGCCCCAGTAGCCAGGCTGGCAGAGGCAGGTCCCGGAGGCAGGATCACAGCTCCCGTGGAAGCAGTCGGGGCAAGGGGACTGGCAGGCCTCTCCAAAGAAGCTAAGGGGACAGGGGGCCTCGCACCTGCAACAAAGCCATGGGGGGGGGCTTGAGGGGCAGAAGTGAGGAGAGGACAGGGCCCTCTCTGGGCGGGGATAGATTCCAACTGGCAACCCCCTCCAGCCTGCAAGGCTTCTCCTGCTGCACTTGCTTCCCTCCCAATTTCTGGCAGCCAGGAAGGCCCCTGCTGCCTGTGCAGAGGGCCCAGGCTCACAGCCCCACCTGGCCCCCACGAATCCAGCCTCACAGTTCTGGCATCGTCCTGTTTGTGGATGGCAAGTCTCTCCCTGGCGACAGTGGCGGGGACACGGCTGCGTGCAGTTCTCTCCATACAGCCCCAGAGAGCACGGCTGCCGGCAGTGGGTCCCATTCCAGCCAGGGTCACAGGCCAGGCAGGCCCCCTCCACGGGGGAGCAGGGCTGTTGGTTCCTGCAGTGGCCGCAGCTGCAGGCGCAGTAGAGAAAGAACACAGATGGCACACAAGCAGCCCAGCGCTCAGCTTCTCTGCTCTTCCCTCGGCCCGCTTTGGGCAGGCAAAGGACACACCTGGCTCCTCTGAGTCATAGGCTCCTCACCTGTGGGCACACTGGGGTCCGTAAGTCCCCCCCTGGCAGGGCTCTGTGCAGCTGGGGCCTCTGTAGCCAGCATCACAGGTGCAGCGTCCATCCTGAGGTGCGCACAGGCCGTGCGCACACTGGCACAGGTGCTGGCAGGCCGGCCCCCACCACCCTTCCGTGCATTCGCATCGCCCAGATTCCTGGGCACAAGGCGATCCGTGGCAGCTGCAGAGAGAGGCGCATCTCCTGCCCCACCAGCCCCGATGACAGAGGCAGCGGCCAGTGGCCGGATCACAGTGGGAGCCTGAGAGATTGCACTGGCACTGTCTCCGACAGTCAGGGGCCCACCAGCCTGGATCACACCGGCAGGTGCCTGTGACAGGGTGGCAGCGGCCTCGCTTCCCACACAGGCAGGCCGACTGGCAGAGCAGCCCCCACCAGCCCGGGTGGCAGCTGCACTCTCCACTGGCTGGATGGCACTGGCCGTGGGGATGGCAGCGGCAGTTCTGCTTGCAGTCTGGGCCCCAGAACTGCTCCGGGCACCCTGAAAGAGAAGCACAGCACCCCTCAAACCCTGGACCAGCCCCTTCCCCCCACTGTAAGCCTGGGCCGCAGCAGGGTCTCTCCGAGGAGCCAAGCGGCCATGGGCCCCAGCACCCGTCCAGGTGACAACCTTAGGAGTGCTTTCCTGCCCAGGCAGGCAAAGGGGATCGGGTGGGAAGCCGGTCCGTGGCCAGGGCGTGAACCCAATCAGGGCCGGGCAAGGCAGGGTTCGGGTGGGGGTCATGAGCCGCCCACTCTTGATGGTCCCCACACAGAGCGGGAGAGAGGGAAAAGGCGAGGGTCCGGGGTTGCCTACCGAACCCGCGTTGGGGGAGCGGTTTTTTGGCTCTCCCCCACTGGGCCGTACTCACGGGCGCTACAGTTGGCCCCGAAGAAGCCCGGCCGGCAGCGGCAGACCGACGGGCGAACGCAGACCTCCCGCTCCTGGCAGGCCTCGGCGCCCAAGCAGAGGGCTGCGGGGAGAGCGAGGGGCGAGGTGAGTCCGAGGGTACCGTCTCTTTCCCCCCCAGAAGGGGGCGCAAGGCATCAGCACAGCGGCCACCGTTCTCGGCCCGGAGGGGCGTTCCCGGGGCAGAAGCAACCGCGTCGGGCCCGGATCCCTGCCGGGCCTTTGCCCCCCCCCCGCCGTCCCGAACTCCAGACCGGGGGGGGCGGTGGGTGTGCGAGCAGGAGCCCCCCGGGGGAAAGCAACTCACCGAGGGGGCACTCGGGCCCCACTTGCTCCCATCCCGGGCAGCAGACGAGGGCGGGCGGCAGACTAGCGGGAGAAAGCGCGCTCTTAGCCGGAGAGAGCGGGAGCCCAACCCGAGCCACCGGCCCCCAGCGACACCCGCCCGGCCCGGCCCGTCCTCGGCGGAGCCACCCGCCTCCTCCCTTAAGGTGCGGGAAAACCCTTCCGAATTCTCCCGGAGAAAAACGCGGCCGAGCAGGACCGTCCGACGCGCTCCGAGGCGAAGCGGCGCTGCTCCGGGCTCTTGGCCGGACGGAGGGGCGAGGCTCAAATAGCCCCGGCAAGCGGCTGCCTTCCCGGCCGGTCCGCTGGAGCCTCGGGCGGACCGTAGCGGAGCTGGGAAAGAATGGGCAGAAAGGGAAGGCGCGGGCAGCCGCAGCCAGCAGGCCAAGGGCGAAAGGCGCCCCCCCCCCGAAGCCCCGCCGGTCCCTGGAGCGGAGGCGCCCCGACACCCTCGGCCTTGCCCCGACCGGCCAGAGCGGAGCGCACGGGCGGCCGTCGGCGAAGCGGGGCCGGCTGGCTCCCCCCCTACCTATCTTCCGCCGGGCACACGTGCCTTCCCCCGGGCTCCAGCTCCGGGGAGCCGCGCCCAGGACCCGGCAGGCCGAGCCACAGCAACAGCAGAGCCCAGCGGCGCTCCATCGTCCCGGGGCCCGGCTGGGAGAAGTCGGGCGGCCGCGACCCTCCGCGCAGCAGCGCCTCCCGCCTATTTCCTGCGGATCTTCCTGAGGAAGCCGGCCGGGCAGAGGAGGAAGGAGAGGCGGAGGAGCACGGTCGCCCCAGAGGCTGAAAGGATCGGCGGGATCTCTGGCCTCAGACTCCCGGGCCCCTCCCAGGCTCCCCGGGGACCCCTGCAGAAGGCGACCCCCCACCGCCCAGCCTTAGCCCAGAGGGGGACCTCTTTGTGCTGTGATTTCTGGCAGAACCCGAGGCTGACCTGCCCGCAGCCTTCCCAGCCCCCAAAGGGTTTGAGGCGGAGGCTCTAGGAATGCCGGGGCCCCACTGGACCCGGATTGTTTGGACAGGCTGGAGTCCGAGTGTGCAGGGCAGGGGCAGTAGCGGTCAGCAACCAAAAGGGAACTTCATTTTGTTCCAAGCTAAAGAACTTTGTGTGCTGGTCCCTCTCTGGAGCCAGAGGGGCTGCCCCTTCCGTGGTGAGGCTCCCCCATGAGCAGGAGTCTCCCCCCCCCATGACTGACTTCTGCCAGCTCCCCCCCCCCAGCTCTGTCCAAGCAGTGCAGCTTCCTCTTGAGGCCTTCCTGGGCACAGAAGGGGAGGACCCCTGGTTCCCCTTTCCTGGAGGCCAGAGCAGGCTGACCTGCAGCTTCCCCTCAGGTCAGGGAAAGGGAGGGGAGCACCAGGAGTTGCATCTTGGGGGGGGGTTCCGAGGCTTCCAGCTTGCCCCCCCTTCAGGAGAAGGAAGGGGTGCTTTATCCACTTTTAAGATTTGCACAAAAGGCTTGAGTGGAAACTGGCAGGGGGGCATCTTGGTGGGGGTAAGACATCCTGCCCTGCCCCTCCCTCTGCTTCCGTCACAGATGGGGGGGGGCGGATTTCTGCTTCCTCCCAAGGAGGCTCTTCATGCCCACTGCATGTTTTCTGTTTTATTGTCATCATTTTGGTGTTAAAATTTAAGGTTGCACACTTGCTGGTCGTCCTCGGAGACTGCAGGCGCAGGGCAACATACAACTCTTCTTCCAGGCGGTTCCCAGAAGGCGCAACCTGGGTGGAGGGAGGGCCGGGCGGAGGCCAGGCAGCCGGTTCTGGGCACAGCACCCTCAGGGCAGCCTCTTGCTGCCTTCTGGGCAGGGAGAGGGTGAGGGGTCTGGGAGGGCAGGGACCCCAGGCTGCTGGCAAAACCGGGTCAGCACTTCCCCCAAGCGTCTCTCCGGGAGCCCAGAAGGGCAGCGCTGCAAGTCCAGCCGTGAGTGTCCCGGCTCAAGGAAGCGGGGAGGTTGGGGCTGGGGAAGAGGAGCCACTGGGGGGCACTTCGTCGCTCTCTTCTTCCCCCGGACCCACATCTTCTGCGCTGAGGATCTCCCAGGTTCCAGGCCTGTTTTCCGTGGGGCTGGGCTGGGAGCTTCTGTGATACCATTGGCTGAAACTGGGAGGGAAGAGACACAGAGGAGACCCCTGAGAACAGAGAGCAAGGACATTTCTCTGGCCATCGCTTCCGCCCCTCTGGTTCCCGGCCGAGGAGCCGCTGGAGCAGGGGCTGTGGGAAAAGCTGCACGTGGGCAGAGATACGGTCAATGCACCCCATGCCCCTCTGCGCCCCAAGCCAACCTAGGTGAGGGGAAATCATCAAATCTGCAGATGATACTAAGCTGGCAGGAATAGCCAATGCCCCAGATGACAGGCTCAAGAGCCAGAGGGATCATGACAGACTTGGACGTTGGGCCCTATCAACATAGAGAAAAGTAAAGTCTTACACTTAGGCAAGAAAAACCAAAACCACACACATGGATTGGGTCAAACCAGGCTTAATAGCAGCAACTGTGAGAGGCATCTTGGAGTCTTAGTAGACAATCAATTAAATATGAGCCAACAGTGTGGGGTGCCAGCCAAAAAAGCCAGTGCAATCCTAAATTAATTAAATCAAGATCACGTGAGGTACTAATACTACTCTATAAAGCCTTAGTAAGACCACACCTAGAATATTGTAACCAGTTTTGGTCTCCATACTATAAAAAAAGATGTTGAGACTCTGGAGAGAGTGCAGAGAAAAGCAATGAAGATGATCAGGGGGCTGGAGGCTAAAATATACGAAGAACGGTTGCAGGAACTGGGCATGGCTAGTCTAATGAAGAGAAGGACCAGGGGGACATGATAGCAGTCTTCCAATAGCTGAGGGGCTGTTGCAGAGAGGAGGGGGTCAACCTATTCTCCAAAGCATCTGAAGGGCAGACAAGGAATAACGGACAGAAACTGATCGAGGAGAGATTCAACCTGGAAGTAAGGAGAAATTTCCTGACAGTGAGAACAGGAGTTGCCTCCAGATGTTGTGGGAGCTTCATCCTGGAGGCTTTCAAGAAGAGACTGGACTCTCCATCTGTCAGAAATGGTGTAGAGTCTCCTGCTTGGGCAGGGGGCTGGACTAGACGACCTCCAAGGCCCCTTCCAACTCTGTTATTATTCCAAATAGAATTTATTCTAAATAGATGCTGGCCTGGAAAGCAGGAGAGGGTGAGTTCCAGTCCCGCCTTAGGCATGAAAGCCAGTTGGGTGACTTTGGGCCAATCACTGTCTCTCAGTCCAGCCCGCCTCACAGGGAGGTTGTTGTGGGGGGGAATAAAAGGCAGAAGGAGTACAGTATTCACCACCTTGAGTTAATCATAAAAAAATAAAGGTGGGATATAAATAAACAGATGCATGCAAAAGGCTGATTCTCTCACTGGGGGAGCCCAGGGCTCCTCTGCTCTCAGTCCAGAGTTCCTGAGTTGAGGAGAGAAAAGGGGCCTGGCGGGATTTATTGGGGCCATGCAGAACCCAGGAGTTCACCAAGGGCTAGCGTGCACCCCCCCCCCCAGGCCGAAGAGTCTGGCTGAAGAGAGGCGGCCAACCTTGAACTCCACCTCTTCAGCCCCCCCCCCACACACACACAACAGCCAAGGCCTCCAGGATGTTAGGCTGGACTGGGAAAGAAACCCTGAGACCGGAAGCTGCTTCATCCACAAGTGAAAAGCTACACCTTCCCAGGGAGGGTCTCCCAGAGAAGCCTGCCAGGCCTGGGGGGGGGTCTGCTCACTTCTCCTGGTCCCCAGAGATGTCTCGGGACCCTGGCAGGATTCCCTCCCAGCTCACCAACTTCCCCCACTTCTGTCCAGCCCAGACTTACAAGCTCTTGATCCTGGACGGGGGCAGGCGGCCATCTGTGTGGTCAGAGCCAGAAGAGCCTATCGGCCACCCCTCACCTTCCTCCTCCTCCTCCTCTTCCTCCCTGAAACAGAGCAGAATAGAGCAGGCATTGCAGACACCTCAATTAGCTCTGTGTGTGCGTGTGTGCGTGCGCATGCGTGCATGCATGTGCTGAAATTGTGGGGAGTCCCCATTTCCCTGGAGTGTTGCCACTGCTAGAACTCTGGGCCACCCCATTGGATGAATGGCTAATTTGCATCTTTCTCCCTTTAATTTTGCACCCTTGTTAACGAACTTCTTCCTATACTGGCTGGTTTTCCTCTATTTCCCATCCGCAACCACAGGAGTCGAAATAAGGGCCCTTACAAACAACGGAAGGACACACGCATCTCGTTCCGTGAAATTATGCTACCAGACCAGGTTATTTCTAAGACGGAACCAAGTTGGAGAAACTATGTGAGGAATCCGGTTCGCTGCCTCCAGCCTTCCTGCGCTCTTTTGCAGAATCCGCCTTGCATGGCTGCAGAAGAAGCATGGCCCCACTTTCCGGCCAATGCCGGGAGCTACAGAGTGGTCAGCCTTACCTCTCCACCTGCCAAGACTCTGGAGCCGATCGTAAAGAGACGGATTTATAAGGTGAGTCAGCCCAGCCTAGCCTGGCAATATGTCAGGGGCAGCCATTATTCTTTCCTTCCCAGGCTGCCTAGCCAAATGCCCTCTCTTCACCCTTTCCCCTCCCAGCTCCAGGAACAGGTGTGCAAGAGGCCAGGTCCTCTTGGCTTCTGACCTGTCCAGGCAAAGGGCAGCTGGACTGCCAGATTCTTTGTGGCTAGTGGGAGACCACAGAGTGAGGCCAGAGGGTGAGAGTTTATGAGTGTGTGTGTGTGTGTGAGAGTGAGAGAGAGAGAGAGAGATATGCCTGGGGAAAACAGCTGGCCAAGGACTGCCAAGGGACCCACCTGCCCGTTGGCTCCTCTTCGGTGCCCAGCATCTTGGCCCAGATCTTCTTGCGCTGTTTCTTGATGGCAGATTTCACTGCATGCAGGAGGAGGGCAGGGACCCGCTCCCCATTAAGCAGCTCCCTGGAGGGCAGAAGCAGCTCAGTCTCAGAAGTGGTTTGGGGGGGGGGAGGAAATATATGCCGCCTCTAGCAACTGCAACAGGGATCTTGGAGTCCTAGTGGAGACGATCACTTAAATATGAGCCAGTCGTGTGCGCCAGCAGCCAAAAAAGCCACCGCAGTCCTGGCTGCATCAACGGGGGGGATAGAATCAAGGTCACATGAAGTGTTAGTACCGCTTTACAAGGCCTTGGTAGGGCCACATCTGGATTGTTGCCTTCAGGTTTTGGTCACACGCTAAACGTGAGCCAAGACCACGAGGCAGCTGCAAAAGACACCAGTGCTCTCCTCTCTGTTCTCCACTGGTCAGCTTGTACTAAGAATGCTCCATCCAGATCTGGACACCACATTTTGGGAAGGTGGGTGGAAAAAGACAACAAACAGTAGCAGTGTAGCAGAATCACAGAGTTGGAAGGGACCTTGAAGGTCTTCTAGTCCAACCCCTGATCAAGCAGGAAACCATTGACCATTTCAGACAAGTGGCTGTCCAGTCTTCTCCTTAAATCCTCCAGCAAACTGGATGGACTCAACTACAGGGGCAATCAGGGACCACTGGAAGGTCCAAAGGGCTGAGGGCAGATTTATTGACATTTATTTATTTAGATTTCGGCACTTCCCAACTCCACGGTGACCCCGGCGACTCATGATATAAAAAAACAAAGTATAAATGCAGTAAGATAAATACAAACACAATAAGGGAAATAACAAAATGACAATCTGGATAACTGACATCAGAACGTATATACTGTATATCAGACCATAAGAAAAGGCTTACATGTGATCACCAAGAGTCAACACAACTGTGATGTCAGGTAATCAGTCAGATGAATTGAATGGCTGAATCCCTAGGCTGGAATATGACCTAAATATGAGCCAGCAGTGTGCTGCAACTGCCAAAAAAGTCAACACAATGCTGGGCTTCATTAACAGAGGGATAGAATCAAGATCACGTGAAGTATTAATACCACTTTACAATGCCTTGGTAAGGCCACACTTGGAATATGGCATCCAGTTTTGGTCACCATGATGTAAAAAAGATGTTGAGACTCTAGAAAGAGTACAGAGAAGAGCAACAAAATGATTAGGGGACTGGAGGCTAAAACATATAAGGAACGGTTGCTGGAACTGAGTATGTCTAGTTTAATGAAGATAAGGATGAGGGGTAACATGATAGCAGTCTTCCAATATCTGAGGGGCTGCCCCAAAGAAGAGGGAATCAAGCTATTCTCCAAAGCACCTGAAGGCAGGTCAGAAGCAACGGATGGAAACTCAACTAAGGAGAAATTTCCTGATAGTTAGAACAATTAATTAGTGGAACAACCTGCCTCCAGAAGTTGTGAATGCTCCAATACTGGAAGTTTTAAGAAGAGATTGGCAGCCATTTATCTGAAATGGTATAGGGTTTCCTGCCTAAGCAGGGGTTGGACTAGATGACCTCCAAGGTACCTTCCAACTTATTATTATTGTTGTTGTTGTTATTGCTGCACTCTGGTTATGGACAATGTCAGATGGGGTTTTTTTATATTGTTTTTATACAATGGGAGTAGTATAGATTTTGTTTTTTTTATATTTTAATTGCAGTGAGCAATTTTTACATTTATTTATTAAATTTATATGCCCCCGCCATCTCACCAGTAAGGCAACTCTGGATGACTATTTCAGATGGATGGCTATATAAACTGAATAATAAGCATATAGCTGAAATTATTCCTTAAGTCCTGGAAAGCAAGATGGCATTCGAAGCAACCTAGGCAAACGTCTTTCTGAGACGTAAGAAGGAGCGGTGGTTAAGCCAAACCAGGCTTGTAAAAACTTGTTGTTATTATTATGGTCTAGTCTCTGTGAAGTAGAGCTAGAGACTGCCTGGGAAGTTTGTTTCCTAGCCAGGCTTACCCCAAAGATTTGGCACAAGCTCCCTCCCTCAGGAGCCTCTGGGTCTACACACACACCTGGCTGGTCCTGCCTCCGGATCTGGTGTAGCCTCTTGGTTCATTTCTCATGCCATCAACAGACAGCGACAGACAGCAAGCGCCGCCTCTGCAAAGAAGCCGAAGAAACAGCCGACCACCTGGCAAACTGCTGCAAGGAGATCGCACAGACTACAAGCAGCGGCATGACAAAGTAGCAATAATAGTGCATTGGAAGATCTGCAAGAAGCACCATGTGCTTGCAAGCAAGAACTGGTGGGACCACAAAATAGAGACAGTCATAGAAATTAAAGAAGCTAAATTGCTCTGGGACTTTAGAATTCAAACAGACAGGCTCCTGCCACACAAGAACCCGGAGTTAACAATTGTCGGTAAGTAAAACAAAAAAGTTTGAATAGTGGACGCGACAGTACCTGGAGACAGCAGAAGAGAAGAAGAGCTGGAGAAGATAACAAAATGCAAAGACCTGCAAACAGAAATAAAACGACTGTGGCAAAAGAAAGCAAAGGTAGCACCAGTGGTGATAGGCACCTTGGGTGCAATCCCAAAACAACTGAAGCACTACTTGAGCACCACTGGCATCGACAGATTCACCACCAGTCAATTGCAAAAGGCAGCTTTACTTGGAACAGCTCACGTCCTGCGACGAGACCCTTAAGGCCACCACATCTGCCCATCCCAGGTGCTTGGGAAGGACTTGATAGGTGGATAAAAATGCCAAATCCAGTGGCTGACTGCGCAGCCGACAATAATTTATACAATGCAACCTCTTGACTGCAGAGCATAAAATCATGCAATTAGAGGTTTCTGCTGTTCTCCTAACTCCTTGAGAGACAAATCTCTCCACCAATAAATAAAATCAAACTTTACTTTTTTAAAAAAGAAAATGCAATATCTCTTTTTATGTTTAGGTATTAAAATGTAAACATTCCCATTTGGAAGAAAAGAGTTAGGATCAGGGTAACCCATCCATAATAAAACAATGTTTCTACATGATGTTAAAAAAAAGATGCATTTATGATCCAATTAGTGAGCTCAGAAATGAAACTGCTTGTAAATTATATTTTAGCTCAAAAGAAGTTAGTGAAAAGTAGTTTTCCGGAATGCAAAATGTTAGGAATTTTTTAAAAAGTTGATCACACAGAATTTTCTACTTGTAGAGACATACAAGACTTAACATACGTCAATGTTCAAAATTCAAATGCAGTTTTCTGGCTAAACATTTTAACCCCATTTTTAAAGGATAATCAGATTCCTGAAGCAAACATATTTGCTTGTTTCCTGAGCTTTTAAAAAGCTTCTTTTATTAGAGGCTCAGGAGAACTATGTTAATTCTCTCCTTTTCCCTAGCCTAGAGCAGGGCTTTTCAACCTTTTCACCCATTGTACCACTTTTAGGATAGGGCAACATCCGAGGACCACCAGTCGCCTAGCAAGGTCTCAAAAACTTGATGGCCCAAAAAAAAAAAAAAGGAAAAAAAGTGATGAAGTGCAGGTAGTCCTCGACTTACAATAGTTCGCTTAGTGATTGTTCGAAGTTACAATGGCCCTGAAAAAAGTGCTCCCCCAGCCACAGCCGAGCAAGACACCTGCCTGCCCACCCAGCGGTGCTCTTCCTCCTGTCCGAGGTTTTCATTGTTGTGAACATTTCTGTTGGGGATTAGCAGCAGGGATGGGGTGGGGGGTGTTTGGTTTTTATTCCCCCCGTCTGCTGGGTGGTTGCAGCAGGTTTTGGTCACTTCCCATGATCCTAGGACACTGTGACTGTCATAAATATGAATCGGTTGCCAAGCATCTGAATGTAAATCACAAGACCCTGGAGAAGCTGTAACATTCCAGCTGATCGGTGCTTCTTCTGGGCTCAGCAGAAGTGCCAGGATCAGCGCTGAGCTCCAGCTGGAGCCTGACGCTGATCCTGGTGCTTCCGCTGAGCCCTGACAGCCCCGAAGAAGCACCAATCAGCTGGAAAGCGGCACTGATCCTGGCGCTTCCGCTGAGCCCTGACAGCCCTGCAGCTCCAGCCGTCTCTCGCTCAGGCTTGTGGGGTGCTGCCACCGGCTCAGCTCATTCCCCTCCCCACTACCACTTTTCTAGGATGATTGCGTACCACCTGCCAGGTGCCAATGTACCACAGGTGGTACCCGTACCACTGGTTGAAAAGCCCTGGCCTAGAGGACCAGCTTCTTTCACTGTTTCCTCTAGTTTAAAGCAAACATGGTTTTTTGGGGTGACATGATATCAGTCTTCCAATATCAAAGAGGATGCCACAAAGAAGAGGGGGGGGTCAACCTATTCTCCAAAGCACCAGAAGGCAGGACAAGAAACAATGGATAGAAACTGATCAAGGAGAGAAGCAACCTAGAACTAACGAGAAATTTCCTGACAGTTAGAACAATTAGCCAGTGGAACTACTTGCCTCCAGAAGTTGTGAATGCTCCAACACTGTAAGTTTTTAAGAAGAGACTGGACAACCATTTGTCTGAAATGGCATAGTTTTTCCTGCCTGAGCAGGGGGTTGGACTAGAAGACCCCCAAGGTCCCTTTCATCTCTGTTATTCTGTTTGCCTATCTCCAGGTGAGCCCTCGGGAAGGAGCAAAGGGGCCCTGCCTCTCTTGGAAGGAGCCTGGCAAGCTGGAGCTTCCTGAAGAAGAGAGAGCCACAAGGAGATGGGGCAGCCACCTTCAAGCCCCAAAGGGCCACCAAGCGATCAAGTGAAAATTTCCAAGCTGACCCAGAAGGAGAGAAACAGGGTTGGAATCAGGAGGATTTTGACAGGAAGCGTTTCTTGAACACAAAGCGCTCTAACTGGCTTGAGGGCTGGGGCCTGGGGGGGGGCAGAGGTGTTTAAGCAGAGGCATCCCCTGGGGGGGGGGCACTGGAGGATTCCTGCACTGGAGGGCCTTAAGGGACCATCCCCTTCCACTGGGTGGGCCGGGGGCTCAGTCTTCTGAAGGAAGGGGGAAAGCCTCTGCTTTTCAAAGGTGTGAAAAGTAAAAGAGGGTTACAGCAGCACTGCAGAATAAGACTAAGGATTACAAATTTTGTCTTAAGAGGAAGTTATTTATTTCTTTGATTTCAATAGCCCCCCACCCCATCCCAACACGCGACTCTGGATAGCCAAAAGCTGTCTGACAGGGGAACAAGCCAACTCTTGGCAGGAGGCATCGAAGAAGAGGCTGTTCTGGGCTTGGACACCCCCCCCCCCATAGAGCAGCTGCTCCCTGTCAGAAGACCACTTGGGCCCCCCTGCCAGAATCTGAAGCAGTCTGGCTCTCGTGGAGCAAAGGCAGTTGTGGGGCTGCAGGGGGTCCATCAGGAGAGACGCTCCCCCTCCTCCCCCCCCGCCTCAAAGAACCCGGGGAGACCGACTGACCTTTGGTAATAGGCCAACTCCTCCTCCACCAGGAAAAGGCTGGTCTTGAGCTCGTTGCGTTCTTGCAGGATCTGCTGCAGCTCTTCCTTTGAGAAGGTGCGCTGGTCAGGGGGGTGTTCGGGGGGGCCTGCAGCCCCTCCTACATCCCCCTCCTCCTGTTCCTAAGGAAAGATGGGGGACGTTTAGATTGCCTTGCACCGTGAGCCACCCAGGTCAGCCTGGAGTCACACCGAAAGTCATGAATAAAATGGTTAATAAAACGCTCAGACTGGCTCTCCCCAACTCCCTGGGGTCTTCCTATGGAGTCAGTTTCTAATCTGGTCTACCTCGCAAGGCTGGCAGCAGCCACTGTAGTTGCCTCTTGTTCAGCCGGGTGGAGGGGGGCCCGGGCTCCTCTGTGTTGCACGGGCCCTGAGCCCCCTTTGCCCTCCCTCCAGGCACTTGCCCTGTCCCTCTCACCCACCGTGGGGGTGCTGGTCCTGGCGGGCCAAGCCGCCCTGCCACGCCTCTCCATTTCCCAGAGGGCCTCCGCCTCCCCCTTCCTCTCCAGGGCGCTCCTGAGCTGGGCCTGCACCACGGCCACCTTCCGGCGCAGGTTCTCGTTCACGGTCATGAAGCGGTTGAGCTGCTCCTGCAGCTGCGGGGACAGACCCACAACCACACTCAGTGACTGGGGGAGTAGGAGCCCCCACCCTTTGGCTTCCCCTCCATCCAAGGCCCGGGACACTCACCGCCTCCGTGTCCCGGGCCTTGCGCTGGATCTCGTGGTCCTGGGCGCGGATCTTGTCCCTCTGATGGTCCACCACCTCCTTCAGCTGCAGCATCAACTCCCGCTCTCTGCGGCCAGGGCCCTCTGAGGCAGGACAGAGAGCGGCTTCGTGGGATCCCTTCGGCTTTGCCATCGCTCACCTGAGCTTTCACCCAAAGGAACCTTGCGAGGCTGATTCCCCTTGGCAGCACCCAAGGGCAGGAGAAGCCGCCAGGCACGCAGAAAGTCACCAGCAAAGGGAGCCCTTGAAGGATTGAAGTGAGGACCACCTTGCCTCCCCCCACAGCTGCAGCAGGCAGGATGTGCCCCCTCTGCCCACGGACATCGGGTACCCTGGCAGCATCTCCTGTTCCTCTGGCACAAGGGGGCTCTGAGAGAGGATGCCAGGGACCCCACCCCACTCGTCACCTCAGCGCTTCAGCTACTTTTCCAATCAAGAATTATTACCTTGCACCATTCCTAGGGTGCATTTATTTATTTATTTATTTTTGTTGTTCGAACGTGTAAGCTCCCAATGACGCTGCATAGCTCACAGCAACCCAAGCAGGGAAATTGTGATAAAACCAATTAGACAGAAGACGGAAGACAAAAGATGGCAAGACACCGGATGGAAAAGAAGGAAGCATCTCTCTCTCTCACCAAAGTCCCGTCAGTGGCAAACCACAGTTTGTTAAATAAACACAACTGACTAGGTCTGCACAAAAAGCTAAGCGGGAAACTTTTAGGTGGAATTCACATATCCTGCTAAACCCAAAACATGCAAACCACATTACAGTCTCTGAGCTTCAGCCATAGAACTTGCGAGGGCAAGTTTAACCCCCTCCCTCAGGAAGGAGTCAGCTTGCAGCACTCTCTGCTGCCAAGAGACGCCAAGGGAGGAGGAGGAGGCCTCTCCTCCCTCCCAGGGAGGGGCATCCTCTAAGGCAGCGCCAGCAGGTGTGATGGGCGCCTACCAAAGGTCACACCTGCCTTTCTCCTCTGGAGGCCCAGATTTCATTACTGGCCGATCTGCAACTCATGATGCATAACCGGGGACTTTCCCCGCGATGGATGTCTCCCTCTCCTTCTCTCCAGCCCAGCTTGATTCTGGACCGTTTCCTGGTCCATCCAGGCAGCTGCCGCCCTCCCCAGGCAGGACACGCCTGGGCTAATGACTTAAGCAACCAGGCTGGATTTGCACAGCACACCCTGCCACAGAGAAGCCTGTTGTGCAGATGCAACTGCTCTCTCTGCATCACAAACACACCCACGGGGTGGAATGGCTCACTACCCCCTTCCAAACTAAGCGTGGTCTGTAGCAAGGCAGCCCCCCCCCCGCTCCGTTCGGGGCCACCATTGGTGGGAGGCCGATGGGGCCAGCCCGCACTTCACAGCACCAAAACAAGGAAGTCAGCCAAACGGCTGCTGCAGTTGCCGCAGCCCCAAACTCCAGCGAGGTGGAAGCAGCAGGTGGGTGCAGGGAGGGGCTCTCGGCTCCGTCCTCCTCCGTGGCCCAAGGAAACGGCCAAGACTTTGCCCCCCCTCTCCCCCGCCGAGAAAAGTCCCTCCTGGCTCGGCCCGGCCTCACCTTCCTGGGCTTGGACCCGGGCCAGGCGGCTCAGGGCTCGCTGCTGCTCCTCTTCCAGCTGGGTCAGCCGGCTCTGGAGGCGCCGCTCCCGCTCCTGGGCCTCCGCTAGCCGCTCCTCCGCCACCTGCCAGGGGAAGAAGCGCACCGCCCGCTTCGATCTGCGCCAAGCGCTCCGGGACCGGCGGCGCAGGGGAGGCTGCCCGGTGCTGGCCCGGCGCGAGGGGAACCGGCGGCCCGGGGAGCTGGCGCAGCCTCGGAGGGGTCCCCTCGCCCGCCCCCCACTATCCCGCCACGCCCCCCCTCCGCGCAAGTCGCCACCGGAGGAGGAGGAGGCGCTCCTGACCCGCGACAGAGCAGGGCAGGCCGCGCGCCCAGGCCAGCAGCGGGAAAACGCAGGAGACCGCTCGGCCGGGGGAGCGCGCGGGCCTCCGCACCTGCAGCGAGCGCTCGGCCGCGGCGCCGGGAGATCCCTCGTCCGACAACGCTCCCAGCAGCGATCCCGGGGGCGACCCGTCCGCGGCCAGCGTCTCCAGCAGCTCCAGGAGGCGCACCACTTGCGGGACCAGCCCGGTCAGGGAGGCCGTCCCGAAGCGGTCCGAGAGCCGCTGCAGCTCCGAACCCAGCGCGCCCGCCAGGCGGTACACGTAGGCCGCCTCCATCCAGCCGGGCACCGCGCTCCGGCCCCAGACAGGCGACGGCGGCGGCGCTGCCCCCGCTCGCGCCCCAACGGCGACTACGCTCCGGCGGGCGAAGAGGAGGCGCCGCTCCGCCTTCCGCCTGGCTCGCCCCGCCCGGCTCGCGGCCGGAGGGAAGGCGCCCCTGGCGGGACTCGGCCTGCCGCTGGCCCAGCCGTGCTGCTGGGGGCGGGGGGCGTATCGGAACCGAACCCGCGGAGGTGGGGGCGGTGAAGTCGCCGCCGGAGTCTTCCAGTGGCTGGAGACAGAGCCAGAATCCCCGCGCAGAGCAAGTGCTCGGAAAGGGTGTGTTGTGTGCGTCACCGCTTTCACTTTCGAAGGAAAGCAAAAGTGGCGTTTCCCTCCAAGGAGGGGCTCCAGCCCAGACACTCCCCAGCAATGGGAAAGGGCTCCAGTCCTTGCCCGTGCGAGCGGGAAATCTTTCCCGAGACTGCCAGCCTCAGGGTGGGAAAGAAGGAAGGGCCGGTCTGGACTCACAGCCCCTTCAAGGACCGAGAATCCCACTCTGGTTGCTCCTCCCCTTTTCTTGTTGTTGTTAATTGCGAAGTCGTGTCCGACCCATCGCGACCCCATGGACAACGTTCCTCCAGGTCTTCCTGTCCTCTGCCATCTTCTGGAGTCCATTTAAGTTCTCACCTACTGCTTCAGGGACTCCATCCAGCCATCTCATTCTGTTGTCCCCTTCTATTGCCCCTTTTTTACCCTCCCTCAAAACTGAGCTGAGTGTTGTGGGGGGGGGGTGAGCAGCAGAGAGGTTCCACAAAAGACACACCTTTACAGTATACAAAATTTTATTAAACAACTGAAACGCCACTTGGACACTGACACTAAACAGAAACACTTCGCAGGAGCCCAACGAGATCGGGCGGGGAGGGGGGTCAGCAGGAGGTGGGGGGGCCAGGCTAGGAGTAGAGGTCCTCCCGGTCCGCTGAGTAGACCTCCCCCTCCTGCAGGAGGGCAAAGTTGAGGAAGTGGGAGGGGCGATGGACCTCGTGGTAAAACTCCTTCGGGTTCGCCAACTGCAGCTCATACTTCATGTTGGGGTCGTGCCGGACGCCTGCAAGGAAGGAGGATCCTGCTCCAGAGCCTGAACGGCCAGGGACTCCCTCAAGGGGCAGCCCCACACGCCCTCCCACCTCGTGAGCAGGGGGGCCAACGGAGGCAGCGCCCCTGCTGCTCCTTATGCCGCTCCTGCCAGTCCTTGCCCCCCACCAGGCAGGTTGCGACACCCAGGACCCGCGGGGGGCAGGCTCTGGACACACACACACACACACACACACACACACACACACACACCGTCTTTCCACTCACCCATGAAGTTGTAGTTCCAGGAGGCCTGGGCCGGCACCATGAAGAAGCCCAGGAAGCGGTCCGAGAGCAGCATCTGCACCCGCTCGTAGTGGGAGGGCAGGTAGCCCTTGGGGTTGTTGCCCTTGTCCGTGTTCTGCCGGCCCCACTCGTAGCCGCTGGGGGTCAGCTTGTAGGCCGTCAGGGTGCAGGAGCCCGGAGTGAAGCTGCGGGAGGAGGAGCCAGTCAACAAAGGGGGGGGGCGATTGCCTCTGGGGCTACTCTCCTGCCCCCCCAGGAGACGAGCGAGCGCCCGGACTCACCTGCAGGTGATGATGATGGTCTTCTCCCCGTCCCAGGAGGGGTTCTCGGCCATGACTTTGGCGTGGGTGGTGACGTCCTGTGGGGAGAGCTGGGGAGACTCGTTGGGCTGGGTGTGAATCCACCCCAGGGGCTCCATTTCCTGTGTTTGGGGGAGAAGCCGCGGGTCAAGCAGGGTGAAGAGCACGGAGGCCCTGCTCCCTGCTCCCCTCCCCCCACGGGGCACTTGCAGCAAGATGGAAGCGCCCAACTGCCTCCTCTGGAGAAACAAAAGACCCCTGCGACCCCCCCCCCCACACACACCTGGGGCACCCCAAAGAGGTTGCTTACCTTGAGGTACTCATGCTGGGGCAGCTGGCCAGGCAAGTGGACCGTCTGGTGGGTTCCCCACTGAGGCACCATCACAATACATCGGATCTCCTTCACCTGGGGGTTGTCTGGGGGACTCACCCCATAGAGGTACCCTGCAATCTGTGGGGACAGAGAGGCCAGGTCACCTGGCCACTTTCAGCCGAGGGTCCTGGCAAAGAGGGAGGGAGAGGGAGGCAGGCCAGGAACTCGGCTGAACTCCTGGGATGTGTGAAGGGACAAGTGTCTGGGCTGGTGCCTGCAGAGAGTGCAGGCGCTCTTTGTGGCACCCTCAGGCACAGATCGGTCAAAGAGGCTCTGGCAAAGGCCAGTGGCCGTTTTGGCTTTGTCCCCCCCCCCTTTTCAAGGACCCGCTCAAGTCGAGAACCCGATGCAGCAGAGAAGAGACGAGCGAGCGAGACTCTCGAGCTAAAACTGATCCCTGGTGGGTAAACCAAGGCAGCAAGAGGGGAGAGAGCCCCTGGGTGTCCCAGGGGAGGGGTCAAGGAGGCCTGGTGGGGGAGGGCGGGGGGGGGCACCTGAGCTCGCAAGTCGGAGATGCAGATGAACTTCTTCAGGACGTTCTTGGGCAGGATGTAGGTGTAGCCGGTCTCCTTGATATCGTCCGAGGAAACGTAGATGTGGTTGGTGCGCAGGTGCAGGTTGGCCGCGGAGATGGCCCTGGGGGGAGGAAGCAAAGGGGGTGACCGCCTGCACCAAGCGGCGCCTGAGGAGGGCGGGGGGCAGCCCTCCCTCCCTCCTTCTGGGCTTCCGCTGCCCACCTGACCCGCCACTCGGTCTTGGAGGAGAAGGTCTGGGTCTCGTAGTTGCTGGTGGTGGAGGTGATGATCTCGTCGCCGTGCTTGTTGACCGTCCGCGTCTGGGTGGCCGTCAGCTGGCTCTGCTCCTTGGTCTGCTTCTCGATCTCCGCGATCTGCTGCCGCTGCTGGGAGGGGGCCGAGATCTCCATGCCCAGAATGATGTCCCGGATCTCTGACTGGGTCAAGGAAGCCACGTTCACGCTGGCAAAGAGCAAGCAGGAGAAGGTCAGGGCTGGCCGACCAGAGCCTTCGGGGCACCCCCCCCTTGTAAGGGCTTTGGGGTGCTGGCGGAGATCCCCCCGGCCTCAAGCTGCCTGGCAGGCAGGGCAGGACCCTCCTCCGTGCCACGAGGGGAGGCCGAGAGAGCCACGCGGCCACCTACTTGTTCTTCTTGCCGTAGTCGGCCAAGATCAGGTCCTTCAGCTGCACCTCCACTTTGATCCACTCCTCGTCAGTCAAGGTGGGCCAGATGTGGTGAGGCTCTGTGATGGTGGTCTTGTCCGGCTTCAAGATGACTTTGGCCCGATCGTTGTTCACATGCAGCGCTCGCAGGATGAGGATCAGGCGGGAAAAGGCCTGGGGGAGGGAGGGGGGGAGAAACACAATTGGCATCCCACCCGCACCAGGGGGGCAGAGGCCGGCTGATCTCCAGCAGGCCCTCCGAGCGTGGCCCGTGTGGGAACGGCCAGGAGGCTCACCGTGTAGGAAGAGATGGTCTTCAGCCAGTCATCGTAAAGGTTGAAGAGGACCATCTGGGGTTCTGTCGCCTTCAGGATGAGGTCCCCAAACTTCTCCACCTTCAGGCAGGCCTGGAATGGCAGCTGCAGCTCTGAGCCCTTGATCACGATGTTGGGGAAGTCCAGCAAGTGCACCTGTCGGGGGAGAAAAGGCCACACAGGGGAGGGTGAGGATTAGGACTCATTGTCCAGAGCTCCAGGCTATGGCCACCGATCCAACTGCAGGAGGAGGAGGAGGTGGTGCCACCTCCCTCCCATCCCCCCAATATGGCAGCTCAGCCCCCCAGGGGCTCCCCTTCTCCCTCAGCCTACCTCCAAAGGGTCCAACATGCCCTTCCGGGTGACGATTATCTGCTTGGGCTGCTCCTCCACAGGCAGGGATCGGATCAGGGCTGCCACCTCCTCTGCCGTCTTCCACTTGGCCAGCTGGCAAGGGGGGCAGCGAGCAGAATGAGCGAGGCCCAGAAGGCTTCCCTCCCTCCCCCCCCCAAGAGAACAGGGGCCAAGACCTCACCTGGCCCAAGCGCTTCTGCCCAGCCCAAACAGAAGTGTGGATGATCTTCAAGAAGAGCTGTCCAGTCCGAGGGTTGAAGATGAAGATGGCCCCGTTGATCGGCTTGGTGGTCAAGTTTCCTTCAAAGGTCTAAAGGGAGCAGCTGCTGGTCAGAAGGTGCCCACCCCCCCCCGCCCTCCACATGCCAGGGAGGGGGGAGCCCAGACCCCCCTCGCCCTCACCTTGTGGATGGTGACCCTGTAGACGTTGGTGTCGTCCACAAACCAGATGATCTGGTTGGAGAAGAGCTCCCCGTAGTTCTGGGAGGACAGGTAGGGCTCGGTGGGCTCCGAGGAGTACAGCTGCAGCCCCTTGCGAATCCGTTCCCTCAGCACATACAGGGCTGGGTTGGCCTTCATGATCTTGGCCATGGCCTGCTGGATCAGGGGCTTGCTTCCGGGGAACCAGTTTCCGTAGGCACTGAGGAGGGTGGGGAACAGAATGAGTCCCTGAGGGCCGGGGACACACACACACGGTACCTGCCTCTTCCAAATGAGGCCCAAAGGACCACGTCCTGCAGCCACTCTGGCCAATCCACGAGGTCTGCCGGATCCCTGCCCCCCTCCTCACCTGTGCAGGTTGTAGGCCAGGTCAATGGCAATGAGGACCCCGGTGGGGGAGGGGTAGATGCTCATGTTGTCTGTCGTGTAGTCCAGGAACTTTGCCCGGGCGTAACGCTCGATGTCGTGCGAGTCATAGTCTCCCCAACGCAGCTGGATGTCGATCCAGTACTTCTGGGTGGTGGTGCTGTCCATCACGTCCCTGGGAGGAGGAGGAAGGGCGGGAGGCCATCAGCATAGGGGAAGCAGGCAGGGCAGCTGGGGAGGAGCCCCCGTCTCCCCCCTCCAGCTCCAAGGGGCTTACTTGGAGTCGGCCAGCAGGGAGGGCCGGGAGACGTTCCACTTGTAGGAGGCAAAGAGGAGGATGTCCGCGCAGGAGGAGTTCATCTTGTAGGACTTCCTGGGGTGGATGGTCTCCTTCTGGACAGTCTCAATCTCCAAGGCGTCCAGCTCCTGGTCAAACACCTGGAACCGGCAGAGGGGGGGGTGTTTGGCAGCGACTGGGGGGAGGGGGACCCGAGCCCCTGGTGTGCAGGAGCTCAGCCACCCAGAGCCCCCCGCCCCGGAGTCAAAGGGGCCCCCCCTCACTTGGCAGAGGTCCATGACGATGCTCTCATGGATCTTCTGCCACAGATGAGCCCGGAAGATCTGGATCAGGGAGATCTTCAGCGTGGGGATCTTGCCGTGCATGAAGATGCCAGTCAGGTCCAGCTGCACCTGGAAGCCCACGTACACCTGCCGGGGGGAGGGGGAAGGGAGAGAGGTGAGGCCTCATCGAGCTTCAACCCAGAGCCCTCTTCCCACTGAACGACACCCCCGAGGCCTTGCCGGCCCGATCCCGAGGGACACCCCCCTGCCCCACCGGACGGGAGCACGACTCACGTTGGCCCTGTTGATGGTGGGAGACCACCAGAGGGTGAACCTTCGGTTAGGGATCTGGTTGAGACCCGAGCGCTGGGCGTTGGTCAGCTTCTTCCACTTCATGGACTCCTCAAAGCCGCTGGCTTTTTCCCTGGGTGGACAGGAGAACAGGACGCGTCACGCCAGGAGGTGCCTGCAGCCCCCCACCCCCCAGAGGCCCTGGCATGGAGCACTCCTCACCAGAAGAGCCCCTCCCAGGTGGGGAAGTAGGTGCCCTTGAAGAGCGTGTGCTCCAGGATGCCCTCCACTCCTCCCAGGGCCTGGATCATGTCCGTGCGGTAGTTGTTCAGGTTCCAAAGCTTCCCGTCGTGGCGCTGATGGGTCCACCAGAAGGGGTTCTGCTTCAGCACCTGGGGGGAGGGGGGAAGAGAGAAGGGGTCTTGGGAGGCTCTGCGGCCCTGGGAGCCTCATGACTTCCACACCACCCACTATCAGGAGAGGGCACGCTGGGAGGGGGCCAGCCCACAAACCTGGTACTGCTTGAAATCCGTCCTGACTCTCCAGCCCTTGTCATAGGCCAGCGTGTGCCTGTCCTTTTGGAAGAGGGTGTTGATGCGTGGGATGCCTCTGTCCCACGAGTCCTCCAGGTCCTCCAGGGTCAGGCGCCTGCGGCAGGGAGAAGGGGCCAGGCCGGATGAACCAAAGGCCGCCTGATCTGCCCCACAGGCCTCACCAGGCCCAGGGGAGACCCACCGGCTCCATTCATAGGGTACACCAAGTTCGGTCCCTTTTAGCCTGGGCTAACGTTTTCTGAGCCTGGCACGATTTACAGAGCCAGCCCATTCGGATTGCGTCACGTTACGGTGCTGACCAGAACACGGATGAGTTCAAGAGCTACTTTAAGGGCAGCGTGCAAATCCTGCCTTAGCATCAGCCACGACCATCGCCCAGCCAGAACGCTCCCTGCTGTGGGCCTCTCTCCCCTCCTCCTGCCCAGTCTAGGGGCCTCTTCTTCCCTGCCCGAGGGTCTGCCTACGCCCCCCACAACCCACCTGTTCTGAGCAATGGCCTCCTGCCGCTTGAGGGCATATTCGGCCCACACCCGCTGGGAGTCGATGAACTCGCTCTCCCACGGCTGGATGTACCGGTACAGATTGGGGATCAGCTGGTCCTCCTCGTGGCTCATCCCGGACCGGAAGTGAGTGATGCCCACGTCTGTCTGCTTGGACCACCTGAGGAACAGACCGATTGGCTCAACCCGAGGGCTGAGACCGGCCCTCCCCACCAGCAGACGGAGCAGCCGCCTCCTCACCTGAGGTCGGACTGAGGGATCAGGACGTGGCCCATGGACAGCATGCCCAGCCCCCCAAGCTCCTTGGGGGTGTAGAAGACCACAGGCGGGAAGCGGCTGGGCATCTTGGAGTTCAGGCCGATCTTGATCCGAGTTTGGATCTTGTTCTCACACTTCACCAGCAAGTCCAGCAGCTCCTGGGTGTTCACCACGGCCTCCCGGAAGTAGGTCATTAAGCCGATCAGGGCCGTGTTCCACTTGTTCACGATCTGCCAGCGGGAGAGGAGAGGGGACGGGAGCTCGGACACCCCCTCTTGCCTGTGCCTGAGCCGAGGCCTTCTCCCACAACCGGCCTCCCTACCTTGGTGAAGGTGGTAGACCCCGAGGCCATCAGGATCTGCCTGACCCGGTTGTGGAACCTCTGCATGGACTCATCATCTACTCGCAAGAAACACTGGGCGGTGCGTTCCTTGGTCACCTACGAGAGCAGAGAGCAATGAGCGGGAGGGGGGACACTTTGCCGGCTTCCCCCCCAGAAGGAAAACCCTTTCCGGAGGCCGCCCACCTCGTTCTGCAAGTTCCACACGCCGTCCTTGTGGGTGAACTCTTCATAGCTCGTCCGGCACTTGGGCAGGATGCGACACTCAAAGCCGCACATGTTGAAGAGCAGGTTTGGGTTGTCCTTGCTGTACACAGACACAAAGCTGTTCTCCCACTGCACGGTGGTGACGGAGCGGGGCAGCCGGTTCTTGATGTCCCAGAAGACAGCGCGGCCCCTGCCGGGGGGAAGAGCCAAGTTTATGGGCTGGCCCTCCAGCCCCACCCGGGGACAGCAGGAGGGCAGCCACCACGCCAGCCACACACTCACAGGTTAACGTCATGCTTCATGAGGCGCATGCGAGCATCACGAGGCCAGCACTTCTTGTTGTTGTAGCCCACAATGTTCTCGTTGTTTGGATCCGGGTGCTCAGTCAGGTAGCGCTGGATCAGGTCCCTGGCCTCGTCCGCGCTGAACCTGCAGGACGGCAGCCCAGAGGCGTCAACCCTCCCCATGCACTGTCCCTGGAGATGGGGAGGGGGCTGGGGCCTGGGAGTACCCCCACTGCTCTGAGAGACCCCCAGGCTGGCCAAATGGAAGAGCAAGCAGGCTGGACAGTCAAAGCAGCCCAACCAGCCGCTGAGAATTAACGTAGATAGAGCACAGTTATGACATCTCTTCAAGTCCATCAGCTCCCTCCCCACGAGGTCCACCCACAACCAACTGGTGGGAAATATGCAGAGTGTGTGTGTGTGTGTAGGGATGTCTCAATTCAACAGACATGCCATCCCTGCCAAGTGCCCCCACCCTCCCGACTGGCACCTGAAGAAGATGTGGATGCGGTCAATGTATCTGCAGAACAAGCGTATCGGGTGGGCCACCTCTGTGGCCAGGTCCTGGAAGCTGAGGAAGTCATTGGGCATCTGTGGGGGGCCAGCCATCTCACTGGCCCGGTGCAGGCCAAGCACCAGCAGGTCCATCACCAGCCCATAATACTGGACGATGAAAGAGGCGAACTGCAGGCCCCGGATGATCCCGTAGGAGTTGGTGTGGTTCATGTCCTGAGGGGGGGCAGGAGAAGAGGGTCAAGGGCGCCTCCAGGGTCATGCCTGAGCTGGGAGGCCAGCAGCCCACTTAACCTACCTTGTAATTGATGACCACGTTGTTCTTGGCTGTCATGTAGTCGGCGATGTTGTGGTCGACAATGAGACGCAGCAGCCTGTTGAGCAGCGTCAAGTCGATCTTCTCGTACATCTTCTCAAAGCGGGACTCGAGCATCACGTTACACTCCCCTTCGCTGGTCTCCCACACGTCCTGCAGGTTGTTAATCCCTGGAAGCCCCCGAAAGCATGTTGGAAGATTGCAAGGGGGGGAAGGGCCTCCTTTGCACCCTGCAGCAATCGGGGCCAGAGGCTGGCCGGTCACGTCCTTCTCTGCTGTCCTGGAGGAACTAGACATTCCCAGCCTGGACCATCCGGCCCTTTCCTCCCTTCATAACCACAGGGTCAAAAACCCACCACTGTCTCCCAGTTTACGCTACCCAGTCTTAGGAAGGAAGGGGTGGCTTTACCAGTGAGACCCCACGCCCAGACTCACCCTGGCACCACTTGTAGACTAGCAGCGGAGGGGGCTCTGTGTCAGCTGGCTTGATCCATGGAGGGAAGAGACGTCTCTTGTCTGCCTCGTACCACAGGTATTGGTCCAGGTAGGCGTCTGTAATCTTCTCCAGGGGCTCCACGTCATAAACAGGGACCAGGTGGCTGTAGAGGTCCATAAACTCGATGCCCACCTAGCCAAGGAGAACACTGATCAGGGCACTCGTGCGTTAGGCTCTGGCAGGCAGCCACGCACTGGCGTGAAGCCCGGCGTGAGAAACCGTGTCCTCTTGCCGAGGCTCACCTCCTTGAAGGCTCGCTGGGTGAGCAAATGTCGCTTGATGCGTGAAAGGGCCTCGTGAGGGTTGTCGTATGCCTGCTCGATCAGGCCCAGCTCCTCCCGCTGGGACTGGTTCAGACGAGACTTCACGCTGGAGGAAGGAAGTGTGGTTTGGGAGAGCAGCTCGGACCTCTTCAAAGAGAGCTCCGGGAAGCAAGTCAGGTAAGCAAGGAGGCAGGTGAAGCCAGCGGGACCTCCTGCCACGTAATCTCCCAGACATAAAAGAATGCACTTGCAGCCAATAAGCTCAGTGTGAAAGAGAGTTGGGGTAAAAACCAGGAAGGCCTTTTCACAAACGAATGCTTGGGTGCTGCGTTGCGTGATCCTGAGCAACCCACCCCTAAGTGTCACACATCCCCTCCCTCCCACACCACACATCCCCTCCCTCCCACACCACACATCCCCTCCCTCCTCAGGGTACCTGTAAGCCTCTTTCAGCCTCTCCAGGGCCAAGATCAGGAGCTTGGTGTCGTGTTTGTAGGAGAGGGGGGGGAAAGGGATCGGGGAGAAGCGCCGGCTCTCCAGCCAGTGCACTGTGGTGGTGTAAACGGCCACAGCCTCCTCTGCGGTGATGTACGGACCATCCTGCAGACGAACCACGGCAGGGTCAAAGCCAGGCCACCCATGGCACATCGGCCTGCCTCCCCCGACGAGAGGCCCAAGGGACTGCCCACCTTCAGGTAGTTGTGCTGCCTCTCCTGCTCGGCCTTCAGGTAGAGGCGAGTCAGGCGGCCCAAGTTCTTCTTGCAGACCGTCTTGTCCACAGTGGCCCCACGGCGGATGCGCTCCCGGTTGTAGTGCGCTGTGTTGGTCCACCAGTCTGCTTTGGCCTTCACGTACCGCAAGATCATGTTCTCGATGGGAGTTGGCAGCCCCGGGACCTGCAGTGGGACAGGAGGAAAAGGAGAAGCTGCCCCACCTGAACGGCCGGCTCCACGGGGAGGGAGGGGCGGGTGCCTCGGGGACTTGCCTTCCAAGGGATATTGGCCTTCCAGCACCGCCAGGCTTCGCTCAGGTGCTGCAGGATGGTCCGGGCCTTGTTCTGCTTGATCCCCTCGGGCATCATGTCCAGGATATCGTGCATCACTGCTGCCCGCAGCTCCAGGTCAAAGTGGGACTCTACCCGCTGCTTGGTGACAGTCTTGGCAACCCCCTTTGAGTGGCGGCCTGGGAAAAAGGATGGAAAAGAGATCCCTTGCGTGATTGCTCCTTGGACCTCCCCAGGGCAACAGAAAAGCTCCCAGCTTTTCTAGGATTCAAGGTCGATTTGGAAGGACTTTTAGCATTTTTAGAGAAAAAAAGGGATCAACTACAGCACTAAAGCAGCAAGGGAAATGGGCAAGAATGGCACCAACGTGTCCATCTGAGACAGAATTTATTTGGGGCTAGAGCTGGAGAGTGTCCTGGATGAAATTTACCCAGCCAGGATTCACAGCAAGTTGCCTTGGCTGGTCTTGTGATGGCTTCAAGCGCCAGCAACTCTGCTACCATCTGGGCCAGCAGTGAAGGTGGGCAGTGGGGCCAATCTTCCCGAGGGGTCCCCCTCTTTCCCAAGGGGCCAGTTCCAATCTAGAGCAGTGGGGGGGGGGTCAAGCCCAGGGGTCACCACTAGAGAATGCCAAATGTTTGGCTCCTCTCTCTCCTGATGCTCAGCGTCACTGGGGGAGACCATCCCCTACCTTGGGGTGAAGCTACTCAGCTACAGATCTCTACCCACGCCAGGTAGGAGAGGCAGTGGAGCATGGGACCTGGTGCCCGGGAGCTATTAGCATCTGGCTGGGGAGGAGGTGTGGATTTGGAAGCCAACTGTTTCCAGAGCTAACCCTAACCCTGTGACGCTTCTGGAGGATTAGTAAAACTACAGGAAATCCTTCCAGGATGAAAACCTTACAGGTTCACAAACAACCCAAAGCCATTTGAGGATTCCACAAGGGGGGCATTTTGCTGACCACCGTCTCTCGTTCCCCCCCCCAGGATGGGGCTGCTCAAGGCGGCCTGAATGGCCCGACTAAAGGCAGCCGCCAGAGAGGCTCTGCTTACCTTCAAACTGCCTAGCCAGGAGGTTCCCGAGCCAGCGCTCCAGCAGAGGCGTAATCCCTCTCATGAAGAAGAGCCACACGCGCCAGCCTGCAGCCCAGAAACCGCAGCCGGGGCCCTTCCCCACCGGCCCCTACACACGGGAAGGAAGCGCCCGGTCGGTTTCATGGGGACCTCCGGACACGGCCTGGCGCCCAAGAGCCCTCGCGACTGCCTGGAACGGAATGGGCCCACCTGACGTGCAGGTCCCAGGCTGGGGGAGAGGGCCGGTAGCCCCCCACCCATGAGATTCACCTGCTGCAGTGCCCGTTTGTCAGAAAAGGCTCCCCCCTGAACCCAGGTTGACCTGCTGGAAATTACAGAGCTGTTCCGGAGACCCCCAGGTTAGCGATTCTGCAGTCAAGCGACTTAACTATTTTTACAGAACATTATTTCCCATAAGCGGGAGAGCCTCTTGGGGTCGCAGCAGGGGCTAAACCTCCCCGTGGCTCAGCTGCACTCACTGTGTTGAAGCGATAATAAATGAGGTGCTTGAGGTCCTTGCACATCCGGATCTGCCTCATGAGTTTGTACTTGTACCGGTACATCCCCGTCAGCTGCCCAACGTGAGCAAAGATGTACTGGAGGCCGTCTGACAGCTGTGGGGAGAGGCGGCAGAAGGGCTTAGAGAACGCGCCCAGCCCAGGGTTCAGCTGAGGGGGGCTGGCAGGGTGCCCCAGGGCCTCTCAGGGCCCCGGCATTCAGCAGCAAGAGGGCACCACCCACCTGGAAGGCATCCACGTTTCCTAGCCTGTACTGGACGTGGCTGTCCACCACCAGCTTGGTCAGACGCAGCACCTCACGGCACAGGTGGAAGGCGTTGCCAAAGCGAGACTTCTTCCTTTCCTACCGAGTGAGAGGAGAAACCCTGAGCAGGGCAGCAGGGGGCATCGGGGAACCCAGAGGAGGAGGAGGAGGAGGAGAGGGTGGTCCAGCAGGGACAGTCCCACTGTGTTCCTTTGCCCTACCCCAGGCGCAGTTGCCTGAAAGCAGCATTGAGGGGGGGATGTGCAAAACGTGAGGGGCCTACAGCTCCCGGCCAAGGGCGGGGGGGGGGAGGAGCTGACCTATCCCTGCTGCCGCTAAGGGGCAAGGGAAGGGGGAGGCACCTTGGTGGTGAGGGTCTTGACAGGCTTCAGGTTGAAGTTGTAGTCCAGGTGGAGGTAGTTGAGGTTCTTGCGATGGATCAGAAGGTTGAGCATGTTGTAGCCCTGGCGGCAGACCTGCAGCCCCACCTCCACCCAGTCCAGCTTGGTGGACTGGAAGAACTTGGTGGCCTTGAAGGAGCGGAAGAGGTACCTGGGGGCGGGAGACGGGAGGGCTGGGCGGGCACACTGGGAGGGCCACTGTCTCACCAGGCCCCCGCTCTCCCTTCTGCCCGCCAGCCGGTCTGAGCTGCCCCCTCCTTCCAAGGAGCAGGAGGCGCCAAGAATGGCTGGGGGGGGGGCTCTACTGAGTTCCCAGGGCCCCCACTCACCTCTTCTTCTGCGCCTTGGGGGGCCTGTGCTTGAGGGCGTTCAGGACGTAGTACTTCAGGAGCTTCTGGTAGGACACCCGCACTTTCACAGGCTGCCCGGCAGGACAGTGCTCCCGGTACCTGTCAGCCAGGGGGAGAATGCTCTGAGTTCTCTGCCTGTGCGAAGGAGGGCAGAGCCCCAGAGGGCAAGCGCAGGTTCGGCCAAGGCTCCAGGAGGTGAGAAGCAGAGCGGCCATCGGGGGCTTTCGGGAAGCAAACTGGGCCACCCCAGCTACCCTTACCAGTTCTTGACCAGCGGTATGTCGAGGGCTCGCCGGGTCCGGCCGGAGCGCAAGTTAAAGGGCCGCGGTGCCCAGAGCAGGGCGATGCCGTTGGCTGTGTTGTCCGTGTAAAGAGGGGTCTCCTTGAGGAAGGGCTCCACAAACTCCGGCAGCTCAAACTCTTCATCGTCATCAGGGAGCGGCTCCTGGCTCTGGGAGGATCAGGCGCAGTCAGAGGCCCCCAAGGGAGCCCAGCCCTCCCCCTGGCCGGCCCTCTGCCAGGCAAGAACCACTGCCCCCTTCGGGCGTCCCTACAGACGGTCGCGCGGAAGTCAGACGGGGCAGAAGCTTCCCTCTTCCTCCCTTTGACAGCCCTGGTCCCGTTCTCCTGAATTTTATTAAAACGAGCGTTTCCCCAATTTCCACCCATTATTCATTTGTTTTGGTCCCCCAGGGTGGCTCTTATATCGCTGAAACTGCTGCTTTTAGGGTATGTTGTATTTTCGTTTCTACCCGGAAGACCCTCTGGGCTCCCTCCGGGCAGGAACAGAAAACCCCAAAGGGCCTCACCTTAACCGAGTGTCTGTGTGAAATGGGGTTGATGAGAGGGTCGAAGTAGAAAGCTGGCAGGTCTGGGTCCTCGGTTTTGATGAAGACCACATTGGGGGTGTGATACCTGCAGAGGACGAGGTGCCGTTGGGACAAAGAGCCCGGACTGGGCTGAACGCCAGCTGAGCCTCTGGGCCCGGCCCCCTTGGTGGGGCGCAGCATCCAGCCTCTTAGCCCGCCTCTCCCTGCCCTCCGCCCCCTCCCTCACCAGGTGAGGTGGACGTGATGGGGAAGGTTGTTGTAGAGGTAGGGGAAGGCGATCTTGTACTCCGTCCGGATCGGCTGCCGGATGATGATCTTGTTGATGTCGTTGAACTCATTCCAGTCTTCGTCCCTTTGAAGCCAGAAGAGGAAGAGCTGTGTTCAGGGGGAGGGCTGCTCGGAGAGGCTCCCAGGCTGCCCCCCCCATCCCAGCAGAGGTCAAGGGATCCACATTCTCTGTCTCTCTCTCTCACACACACACACACACACACAACCCCGAAGCCTTCAGGCTTTTTTCCCAAGCCAATAAACCCAGCTGACCACGCCCATTCTGACAGTCACACAGAGAGGTTCCGCAAGTGAGCCCCACCCATAGACACCCCCCACCACCACCATGCATTCCCCCCAACGCCCCCAAGGCAAAATCTCTGCCGCTCACTGCAGGTTGATGTCTCGAACCAGGGGCTCAAACTTGGGCCCCCCTGGGATGGCCATGTTGAGGGCCTTGGAGGTGAAAAAGGCCTTCAGGTCAAAGAGGTAAAAGTAGTTGTCGTCCACGAGGTCCGTGAGGAGCTGGTTGGCCAGGCGGTAGAGGGTGGACATCATGGGGAGGGTGAACTGCCATCGCTGGTAGGTGGAGCCGTTGACGTACCTGCAGCCCAGAAGAGGCCGTGAGATCCCTGGGGGTGAAGCGGGGGCTGCCTTTGGCAACTGCCCTTCCCTGCAAAGCCTCTATTCCACAGGGGAGAACCGAGGGCCCCGGGGAGGGGAGGGTTACTCCTGCAGGTCTTCTGGACCCTCCACGAGGTCAGAGCATTAACCGCAGAGACCGAAGATGGCCTCTCTCCTCAAGCCCTGCCCACCTCAGGTCCAGGAGCCGGAACCCCATCAGTTCTCTGGCCAGGCATGTGGGGGGGGGGATACTTGGCACCATTTCTTACTCCTCCCCCACCCCGGAAGGGAACACGTAGGGGTACGCACTTGCGGCTGTCCTTCAGGGGCTGGTGGTCATAGAACCAGTCCAAGACGGGAGCGTCTTCCTCCGTGTCCAGCTCCAGCTGGATGGCCTCCAGGGGCTCCACGTCCAGGATGTTGTCTGCATAGTCGAGGGGGGGCTCTTCATCATCAAAGGGCGGGAAGCGCATCCGCTTGAAATGCCGCCGGTCCCTCTTCTCCCGTCGCATCATGATCCACATGGACCTTGGGATACATCCAGTTCCAAGAATCAGCCGCTGTACGGGGCCAATCCTGGACCTCCTCTGCCCCCCAAGTGCCAGCTGGGGAGACTCCCTTACCCCCACTGGGCGATGTACACCGGCTCGATCACCCAAGGGATCTCGTTCACGAAGGAAATGGCACCAGTGATATGGTAGAGGACAGGCACGTCACGGATCTGCTCCCAGGGCATCGGCATGTTCTCCAGGAGCTTCAGAACTGCGTGAGGCATGTACTTCAGGGCCCTGGGAGGGAGAGGGAAAGGGGAGAAGCATGTGACACCCACCCTAGCGTTAGACTAGCCCCTGCTGGATTCTGGATGGCCAGCACAGCCATTACAATGCAGGGAAGGACTGGCAGAAAAGTCTGCTCAGCTACCGGAGTGCAATTCTCAAAACATGCAGGAATTTCACTGCAAGAAACCAGCCCCAGGACCTACAAATCCCCTTCAGTCTAGCCTGGTGGGACAGAATGTAGATTTGGCCTCGGAAAGTGGGAAGAGGGCAAGAAACTGTTATGGTAAAAGACAACTCCGTCCTGGAAAAGTGTGAGAAAAAAAGCTGTCTCAACCTTGTTTGGGGTAAGATGGGGCATAGGGAACTCTGGCTGGCTTCCAAGGTTCTGTTATTGTAGCCTACAATAATACAGCACCCTCCTAGAGTCTCTGCAGCTTCCGCTTCCTGGCCTACCTCAAAGGCCGACATCCATCACGATGCCCTGTCTGAAGAGGTCAAGAAAAAGTACTGCTGGCCATTGCCGCAGGAGATTCCTGGGCTCCGAGGGAACCCTCTGTAAGCCCCCCTCAGGCTCACAACCCGAAAAGAATCTGATACGGTGCGACTAGCACGCCCTCTCTCTCCCTCCTCCGGCACTGCCAAGGCCACATCCAGATCAGCAAAATGCCCAATGCGGGAACTGCAGTGCATCTTTTTTCTACTAAAGCTGAACCACAGCACTCGACCTCTGACCCCTCAGACATCTAGTGGGCAGCATCAAGCAGAGGCGAGCCTCCCACGCTCTCCACCCAGAGATCTCCTCAATGAAAACGTAGGTGATGGAGAAGATATGCGCACAACTCAGCCAAGCCTCCCGCCTGGCTCTTTCTTGGTGGAAAAGGAGCTTCTGCAATTACCCAACCTCCCAGTCCAAGCAGGCCGTGGCATCTTCCCCAAGGCTCACCCCAGATACACTCGCTTGTCGTGACGGAATTTCCTATTGGTCATATCTCCATGGTCACGGATGATCTTCCTCACGTGCTCAGGTGGCATGTCCTCCTTCTGGGCGTCCACAAAGCCAAACTTCCTCTTCTCGGCATAGCGCTTTGCCTGCAGCTGTTGCCATTTGCGGGCTGAAAGGAGAAAAAAAAAAAAAGCCCGGCGTGAAAGTCTCTTCATTCATCCCTGATATTCCCTCCCACCCAACCTCCAATGTGGGAGCAGAATCGGAGCAGAGCTGGAAGGGACCTTGGAGGTCTACTAGTCCAACCCACTGATCGAGCAGGAGACACTAGACCAGGGGTAGGCAACTTTGACTCTTTTATGACTGGTGGACTTCTGGGAGTTGGTCCACGAGTCATAAAAGAGCCAAGGTTGTCTATCCCTGCGCTAGACCATTCCAGACAAGCGGCTATCCAGTCTCTTCTTAAAAACCTCGAGTGACGAAGCCTCTTCCCGTCGGAGGCACACGCGTCCCACAACCGTTACCTTTCTCCTGCAATTTCTCCTCCGACATGTAGTCAGGCAACGGCGTCAAGGGCGTAGGCAGGGGGGGGCAAGGCCCCCGGAAAGGGAACACTCCCGCCATGGTGAGGAACGCAACCTGGGGAAAGGGAGCAGAGACCATCTCTGACGGGGAGGAGAAGCGCAGGCGGGCCCGTTTCTCCGAGAGTGCCATGTCTCCACAATCCGCCTTCCTGCCCTCCTAAGGCAACTTGGGAGGCGCAAGCAACTCATGCAGAATTGCGGGGAAGACGCGGCATCTCGGGGGCTTCACCTACAAAACATCTGCAGGGGGATGAACGACATTCTATGAAAGTGTGGAATAATTGTGAAGAAAAATGGCCACCCGTCACCCTGCAGCCCAGCGGAGCTTCACCCACGGAGCTTCTTCACAGCCCGCCGCCTCCTCGTCCCACTTCAGCTCAGGACGACCCCCGTCCCCCCCCGTTTCCCCCGAGCCAGCTGGGAGGGAGGGGAGGGGGAGGGCGCAAACCCGCCCCCCGTCCCTGCGGGGGGCCGAAAGTGCAGCGACGCCTCCCTCTCTCGCCCCGGGGGGGTCGCGGGGAGGGGCACTATCGGGGGGGAGAGAGGAGGGGAGGAAGGGCGGTGGGGGGAGCCTCGGCCGCCCTTCCATCCTGCGGGCCCGAGGACTCCGAGACACCCCCCCCGGCAGCGCGGACGAATGACAGGCCGAGCCTGGCCCGGAGGGGGCGCAGGGCGGGCGGGGGACGGGAAGGGACTCCCCGCACCTGCCTTCCCCTCGCGAGGGCTCCGGGCCCCGCAGCCCCGCCGGCTCCGACCAGGGACTCCCTTCGCTTCTCCGCGCTCGAACTCCGTTAATGGCGGCGGCAAGCACCGCTGTGCACGATCCCAGCCGAGAGTGCGCAGGCGCAGGGCTCCGGAACCGGATGTGGAGGCAGGTCCAGGACTGCCTCTGACCAATCAGCGCCGGCTCCGAAGGACGGTTTTTCTCCGTTTGCCTCGGAAACGATCGGAGCCCTTCCGGTGTCGGCTGCGGGGGGGGGGAAGTGTTGGTTCGCGGGCCCGTTAGCCTCCCCCCTCGCTCCGCCCCCCCTTTCCGGGCCCTGGGCTCCCCGCGCGGGACCGTCCGCGGGGTTGACGAGGCTCCTCGTGGTGGCCCGGCGGCCTCGTCCCGAGCAGGCCCTGGGCTCTCCTGGAGGGACACCCCGCCCCGGGGCCGGACTCCCTCGAGCGGCGACCGAGTACCGGGGTTCCCTCCCCGCCTCCCGGATCCGCACACCGCGCGGGGGAAGCGACACGGTAGCCGGCTCGACCCGGAGGGAGGAGGCGCATCGCTCGAGGCCCGGAGGGAAGCGCCGCTGCCGAGGCTGAAACGCCTCGCCACCCCGCCGGCCTTTGCTGGGCGGCCCGTCTCTGGGTCGGGGAACCTCCGCCGGAGACACCGGACCCAGAGAGGCGGAGGCCCTTCCCGTCCGTCGGCCAGAAGAGCAGCCCCGGTCCTGGCGGTTCCCGTAAAGGGAGGCGAAGGCTCAGTTGCCCTGAAGGCGCTTTTTCCAAAAGGCAGCTGGACTTCCTAGACTATTCCTTGAAGACGTTTTTTCGCTTCCCATCCAAGGAGCTTCCTCGGTTCTTCTTCGGTTCCGTTCTCCACCGTCCCAGTCAGCGCTGAAGAAGCTCCTTGGATGAGAAGCGAAACGTCTTCAAGGAATAGCCGAGAAAGTCCAGCTGCCTTTTGGAAAAGCGCCCTGGGGACCTCTGTGACCCAGAGGAGAGAGACCCTCCCTGGACGTCAGTGGTCGAACCCTATGCTCCTGCGCTGGAGGGTTGCTTGCAGGCGCAGCCCCATCTGCCTGAATGAGTGCAGGGTCTGGCCACTGCGTGGATGGGGGAGGTTCGGTTTTCTCCCTGCAGAGTGTAGTGAGGATGCATCTGGGTACCTCTATGGCCTCCTCTCCTTTGGGAGTTGCATCATCCTTGCGTATCCCCATTTCTCTTCATAGGGACGGAGGGGGCTGTTTCCACCCTGGGCAGCCGCTTTGCCTTCAGGCTGCTGCCTTTCGGGATCAAAAACTTCCCCTCCGTAAACCAAACCGCAGAGGCTCTGCCTGCCTGCCAAGCAGGGCCAAACAATTAGCATTTGCTAAAGTTTCTTTATTATTGTGTGCACACACATCTTGTAACATCTTGTTACACACATAAAAAATCACATAACTGCTTTGTAATCCCAGTTTAGAGACAATTACTTGGCACTTAGTGGGCTAAAGGCACTGGCAGGTGGCATCAGGGTGACAGTCCCAGAAACGGGCCTCGGCTCTGTTGCTGACAGCAGCAAACATGCCTGAATAGCCTTGGAATGCTGCCTTCCTCGGCTCAACTGCAGGACCTGTTCGTAACTCTTGGGAGGGAAGAAAGGGTGAACCGCTGTGTGACAGTGATAATCCCAGCAAAACTCCAGCGATAGTGATCCATCCTTGCTTCTTTTTCTTTCCCACGATTCCCAAGTCTGTTCTAGTCTCTTTTGTACCAGAGCTGGTGAAATTTACCTACAGAGCAATCAAACCCCAACCAGGGAGGTTCCTTAAGAAGTGCTATTCTCCAGAGAGTCCGCCGTAGGCATCAGGGTGGGGAAGGGGAGACAATCTCTCTGCCATATCCTTCCACGGCCCAGCAGCTTCCTGGCTATTGCCACGGGGTGGGGGTGGAAGGGAAGGGGTGGGGCTAAGAGCACCTGTTCTCAGGAGGCTCACCTTGCACGGGGAAGTGTAGCAGAAGTAAACATCAGAACACAGATGCACAGGGCGAAGTCATTTCAATAAGGCCCCTACCTCAGGGAGGGCAAAGCGAAGCACACCTTGCTGTGAGACCATCACTCCCGGCCCTCCCGCCAAACAGCACCATGACACTCTTCCACGAGGCTCTCCAGAAAGGCTGGCCCTGCTCCCGACTTGCATCGCTGGGCAGCCGGGGGGGGGGGCGCCTCCTGAGCAGCTGGGGAAACCCCTTCCTCCTGCTTGCGTGGGTGCTGTCTGCCTTGCTCCGGCTCCTTCTCCCTTCCCCTGGCGCTTGGCCGGGAACTGCTACTTCTTGTGAGACGGGAGTAGATCGCTGCGTAGCAGACGGTAGAAGAGGACAACGTTGATGGGCAGCATGATGGCCATGCCCATCATGCCCATGGCACAGGGCACTGCTGGGACGTTCTCCCAGTTCAGGGCCAGCCAATGGCTCATCCAGGCCAAGATCAGGATACGAAACACCAAGTAGGTGCCAAGGTTGACCAGGCTGGTGAGGCGGAAGGAGGCGGTGTTGGCCAAGCCAGCCATCTGCAGGATCTTCCGGAGGTGCAGGAAGACGGAGTTGATCTCCACCAGCAGAGCCACCATGGCGAAACCCACGAAGCGACGAACCAGGAAGGCAAAGCCGAAGCAAAGGATCACCTGGAAGACAGCAAGGCTGAGCTGACTATTCCCCTGGGTGCGCTCTGCCCTGGACCCCCTGGCAGAAGCGGCTGGAATCCGGCTGCAACAGATAGGAACCCTCCTCCTGCTCCTGATCATCACCGCCAAAAGCAACCTCGGTGCTCCAGCTGCCACCCCTGCCCCAGGGCGGATCATCACGGCCTGACCCGCCTCCTGATCCATGGACTGGGCCAGCCCCCAGGCTTCAGTTCTGCTCCCACAGACCTCGGAAAACTGGCTCCATGACAGAGGGCAGGACAGGTAAGGTCAAGACCCAGTGCCTACAGCCTCCCCCCTCCAGTAGCCAGTTTTAAAAATTAGTTCTCAGCCTTAACTGCGGAAGCATCTCAAGCACACATCCAACAACCTTTTCAGCCATGACCTTTGTTGGACATCTGGGGTTGATGGAAAGCACACAAAGGTTCCCCTACGCCTCCCCACCTCTTAGCCCCTCCCCCCCCCCGGTCAGTTCCTGGGGGAGAGTTGCAGCTACCGAGGGGGGGGGCAGGCAAGACAATTCAAAGCGTCAGTTGCTGAGGACTGGACTCTCCTTGAATGGTAGAACAAACCTGTCTCTCTCCCTCCCTCTCCCCCCCCCCCCCCGCCTGCAAGATGTGCTTCAGGCGGATTGTAAGGAGTTTAGCTGTTTAAGTTGGAAGCCAGTCTCGGTCTCTGCTAAATTTGATTCTGATGTGGGCAATCCAGAGATCAGGAGAGAGATGGCAACTCCCTACTGAGGCTGGTTTTCAAAGGCACACTGGCTCCCTCCCTGGGTGCCACAAAGGCAGTCTGCACAGACTCAGAGGCCCTTCTGCCTTCCTGTCCCCTCTGTTGCCCTGAGGCCGAGGATTGGCATCCCAACCAACATGAACTATCGCAAACTCGGCAAGATTCCTTCATCCTTGCTGTAGACCAGCCTGACTGGTCAGATGGCCAGTGGGCAGCGGGTGGGCACGGCTGCAGCAGTCCTTTGGGCTGAAACTGAGGCTGGACCTCTTTCCCTTTGTGTAATGTGGAGAGCAGCTGGTATGAAACGAAGCCAGGGCAGCTCCAGCTGGTTCCCCTGACCCAGTCAGAATGTGGGCAAGGCTGCTCATCTGCTCCCCCATCCTGCCCCCTAATCGAAGCCTTGCTGGTCCCCTGAAAGCAGCCCAGCAGGGACAAAGCACCAATCTTCATGCGGAAAGATTGGGGGGGCTCTGGATATGCCTTACTATTTATTTGTGGGCTCCTTGGTGCTCTCTGTGTTTGGTGGTTTGCTTGCAGATGTTTCATTATCCAACTAGGTAACATGATCAATGCTGGTGGATTTTGCTCTCTGCTTATATACAGGGGCGTGCCCCGCCAGTACTGGTGGAGGTTTTATCCTTGATTAGGCTATTGTTTTCTACTTGATTGTTTGTCTGGTGTTAAATCCTGCTTATTTGGCTGTTGACAGAGATGTTTTCCAGTCTTTTTGTTTCATTCTTAGCTTTGAACGGGGTATAAATATGGTTTATTTCTATCTATCTGTTGATGGCTGATTTGTTTCCGGGAATTCCCCAGGTCTGAATTTGGCTAACCTTTATAACCATTTTTCACACGACCGTTCAGGCATCCCCACGGTTATGTGATCAAAATTCAGACATTTGGCAACTGACTCATATTTATGACGGTTGCAGCATGATGCGACTCCCCTTTTGCCACTTTCTGACCAGCAAAATCAGCGGAGGGGAAGCCAGATTCTCTTAACAACCGTGTTGCTAACTTAACCCCTGCAGGGATTCGCTTAATGTGACAAGAAAGATTGTAAAATGAGGCAACATTCACTTAACAACTTTCTCACTTAGCAGCAGAAACTTTGGGCTTGTAAGTCAAGGACTGCCTGCCCTTGGTCTTTGGGCTTTAGGATGTTCCTGAGGGTTTGTGTGCTGTGTGATTGTAATAGTTGGTTGACTGTTTCTGAGATGTTTTTGATTCCTGATAGTGTTATCCTTTTCATAGCCTGTGTGGGTTGCAATGTAACAGGTTGAGTGATTGGGCACTTTTCATTTATGTTACCAGGCTTCAAGTTACTCTGGCTGCAGACACCTAAGCAGCGAAGAACAGGAGCCCGGTGGGGTGAGGCCAGACCCCCTGGAAGAGGGAGGTGCCCACAGCAACTGGCAGGCCGAGTCAGGGCCAGGGGATGTCGGAGGCCCCGAGCGTTCATCCCACAGGGTCACCCTTGCCACGGCCACCCGCCCTGAGTCCCACACTTGTGGTTCTCCCTTCCCCCAGGAGGAGCCCAGCCTGAGCCGGGAGAGGCCTCCCTGCCAGTTCACCCAGCCCTGGGCATCCTCTGCACCCTCCGAGCTTGGCTGCTCCTGCCAACTCACCCCTTGCCCGGGACAGCCCTGTCTTCTTACCATGAGAAACACGAGTAACTCACCACAAAGTGATGGAACAGCAGCTCCCAACATTTCTGAAGCTTCTCATTACAAATCATGTCCAAGGAGTCCTGCACAAAATACCCTACGGAAGAAGAAGTGTCCCATCAACAACCTGGTTCTCCTTCCAGGGTTACTCCACGCCCACTTTTCAGACCAGCTCGGTGGCCGGGAAGGCCAAGCAGAGTCAGGTCCCCGGGGCGGGGAAAGTGGAAGAGCCGGGCAACCAGCAAGCTGGCAGGGAAGCTAAGAGGAGCCTTGCCGTCTTCTTCCCGGTTCGTCTCTGGGGCTGAATGCTGGGATGAAGTCTAAACTGGCTCAGGCCCAACCCTGGTTAACTTCCTCTTGCCTCTCCCCTGCCCCCCCCTCCACTCCACTGTCTGCAAAATCAGGAAGCATCATCAGAAGGGGAGGCTGTCCTTTGGCCCGGCAAGTGGACTCATAGTTGTGGACGTTCTTCATCCTGCTGTTTTCCCATCAAGCTGCAGGTTTAATTCTGTTGAAGGTCTAAAAGCTGTGAGATGTTTTTAAATGTTATGCTTTTGCTTCACTTTAAACAGCCCTTGTTTTTACTCCAATTTAAATAGAACAAATGGATGAGAATTGTAGCTTTTTTAGACATGCTGTAGTTTTTGCTCAACGTGCTTAACTAAGTTGACTTAAAGGGCTTGTGGGTGTCTTCACACACCATGCCAACCTTTCACCAGTTTATCACGTTGTGGGTTGGAGGGATCGTGAAGATCATCTTGTCCAAACTTCTGCAATGCAGGGAAAAGGATGAAATCACTCGTGAGATTCGGCTGCCCAGCCTGCCCTTAAAAACTTCCCAAGATAGAAAATGCACAGTTTCAATAGACAAATCTCTTCTTCCATTCGTTTCTCCTAATATTTCGGCAAAATCTAGGAAACTGCAGCTCCTCTCCACTGCCTATAGCCACGGACAAGAGTTCCTGACCCTCTTCTCTACGGGCCTCTTTTATACCCCTGAACACAATTACCCTGTTTCCCCCTCGCCTTTCTGTGGCCCAGAGCGAGCACAGAATCAAAACCCTTGGAAAGGGTGCTGGGGGGGGGGCTTCCCTTCCAGAGCCCCACCCAGAGCTTGCCGCACTAATGGCGGCCCAGCTGTTGCATGAACACAGCTCCAGGAGGCCAGCTGGTCACTGTGTCATGGTTCCGAAAGAAGAAGCTTCACTGCACTCACAGCCAGGCGATTCCTGCTGATTTAGAGTTTGGATCTCCCTCACTAAAGAAAGCTTCAGCCCATTGGTTCTTGGCCTCCCCTTGGACACGGTGCAGAGTAAGACCAGGGGCTCTTCCCCACGGCGGCCATTCAGGCACGGCCTCTGGTGCCTTCAATCTTCTTGCGCATGAAAACAGCCTGCTACGTTGTTCTCCGTGGGATTTAGCCACCCTTCCCCTCTTTGCTGCACTTCCCATTGCCCAGTGCTCTTCTTGTGGCACTTGGGCAACCAGAAGGGGACCCGGCATCCAGATACAGTCCGAGCAGTGCAGCCACAGAGCAGCACGACAATTGCCTCACTTCCGGTGTTCTTGTCCCGTGTTCCTCCATTGAGGCCACCCAAGATTGCATTGGCTCCTTTGACAGCTACCGCAGACGGCCGACTCGTGCTTCATCGTGGCCCCCCAGAAGACCCGGATCCTTCCCACGAGGACTGCTGCGTGTTCCACAGTGCCAGCTCTGGCAGCCTCTCCTCACAGGGCACATCCCGAGGGGCCTTCTCTGAACCAGTTGCAACCCATCCATGTCCCAGGAACAAGGGTCCACAGTCATGTCACCAAGGATTCCACGACAGCAGCAGCAGCAGCGTGTCCTGCACTAAAATGCCCAGCTGAAGAAATTCCTAATGGTGAGAGCAATCAACCAGTGGAAGCTGCCTCCAGAAGCAGTGAATGCTCCAACACTGGAGGTTTTTAACTAGACATTGGACGGCCATCTGTCTGCAATGGTATAGGGTCTCCTGCTTGAGCAGGGGGTCGGATTGGAAGGGCCCTTCCAGATCTTTTATTCTATGTTCTAAGAAAAGTGGCTGGGCTGGGTCAAGGCCACAACTTCCCTTTTAAAGGCACGTTCACAGGCACGTAGGCCAAGAGGGCGAAATGCCAGAGGCACCTGCAGGGTGGCATTATATGTCTTGGATACAGGATATAAAAAGCGGCAAGAAAAGCAAAGAAGCGAGATGCAAAATGGGACCTCGACGCTGGAGGAGGCTGACAGGGTAAGAGAGGAGACGGGAACTGCTGGAGAGGGTTTCACTGGCAAACTTGGGAGCAAAGGGGAGCCTGCCACTGTTCTAGAACCGGGAGCTAGATTGGCAGGAGAGAAAGGGCTGCAAGCAGAGATAAAAAGCAGTGGAGACGGTTGCTCTGGAGCGGCTCTCGCAGGTTCTAGCCGCACCATTAAGTTCTGGGTGTGAGGGCAACATCTAGATGGTGGGAAGGAGCCAGCTGGGGATTCATCAGCAGCTCACAAGGCAGAGAGGTTGCCATTCCGGCAAAGGGAAAGTGAAAAAAAGAGTATAGTTCCCCAGAAGGAAACCTAAGCAAGGAGAAGCGCCTCGCTAGGAAGACCTCTTGGGCTCACCTTGGCTCTGCCAGAAGGACCCAAAGGAAACAGGGTAGCTGCCCAAGGAAGCTGCGCTAAGGAGGGAGGGATGCACTTTGGCTGGCAGGTAGAAGGGTGGGGGGAGGGAGTTGAGCCCTCCGGTGAGAAATGCACCCAGAGTAGGCAAGGAGTATCTTGCAAGTGCTTTTGAAACCAGGGGGAAGGTCCCCACGGGGAAGGCCAAGACAAGCCTATACAGCACTTTGGGCTGCGAGAGAACAGCCATCGCATGACTGGCCCTGGCTGACTCATGAGAGGAAGGCTGGTGGCTGCAAAGGAGGTCCTAGTGCCAGCGCAAGGAGAAGCTCCCTTTTCACAGGAAGACAGGCTCAGGAGGAGGAGAGGGAAGATGAGGAGGAGGAGGGGGAGGAGCGAATGCAAGGGTCTCATGAAATTCTCCCTTCCTTGCCCCCTGACCTGCTTCCTCCAAAGAGGGAGTCCAAGTGCAAGAGGGACACAGGCTCCCTTCAGAGCGCTTGGGAGACAAGCCTGAGACAGGCTTGATTGGCAGGAATCACAGTGGAAGGAGGAAAGAGCCTGTCTGTCTGGAGCGCCAGCAGCCTAGACCTAGACCAAGGGAGCAGGTGAACAGGTGCTCTAGGCCAGTGGTGGCGAACCTATGGCACGGGTGCCAGAGGCGGCACTCAGAGCCCTCTCGGTGGGCACGCGCGCCCTCGCCCCAGTCCTAGGCCTTCAGCTGGGTTTTATAAAAGCTTTTTGCTTTAGGCCTCCGCTGCCGTGGGGGGAAAAAAAAAAGATTCAATCAATCGGTCAATTTCAACTTCTTGCGAGGGGAGGAAAAATCTTGCAAAGTTGGAATTGATTGAACTTTTTAGTCCCACCCAGTCTGCTGTTACCACCGCAGCCACGCCCACCCAGTGGGCCACACCCACCCAACTGACCACAACCACCCAGTGGGCCACACCCACCCGAGCATAAGTGGGTTTTGAGTTGCAGTTTGGGCACTCGGTCTCTAAAAGGTTCGCCATCACTGCTCTAGGCGCTATAGACATAGGGAGATCTTTAGCTAACGCAGCCTAAGGCAGTCTTTCTCAACCTTGGCTACTTTAAGTTATTTAAAAATTATTAAGGCAGCATATAAATAAAGTAATAATGTAAACTGTAAATGTAGTATATCTGTTCAACCAGGGACATCATCCAAATAGGCAAATCCCCTGGGATGCAGGCATCAATCACCGGGTCTCGATTCTTGCTGCTCCTGACTCTCTGTGCACAGCAGCCCCTCTCTGCTGAGGCTGGAGCCCCCAGGTCCAGATGGCCACCACACCTGACACCCTGAATCGGTTCCCATCAGGGAAAGGGTGACAACCCCAAGCACACAATTAGCCTAAACCTAGCCCTAATTCTAATGAATGGAATGGAATGGAATGGAATGGAATAGAATAGAATAGAATAGAATAGAATAGAATAGAATAGAATAGAATAGAATAGAATAGAATAGAATAGAATAGAATAGAAAAGAGCTGGAAGGGGCCTTGGAGGTCTTCTAGTCCAGCCCTCTGCTCAATTCCATATGGATTCAAACCAGAAGTGAGGGAATGATTGACTGAACTCTAGAGTCCACTGAACTGGGGAAGCAAGTCCTATTTTGTGCACTGTGAAATAAATAATAGACTAATGATGCTTTAATTTTTTGTGGAGTTTTAAAATTACACCTTGAATTCAGTAAAAGAAGTCTCTAAAATGTAGCAACAGCCTGTATTTACCCCCTTTTCTGAATGGTTTTTTTTCTCTGCAGTTTTAAATCATTTCCTGAAATGGGGAAAAAAACTTTTTAAATCCTAGCAGCCTCAGAGGGATTAACTTAATCCTCACCCGAAACTTAATCCTATAGGGATTCAAATACCTTTTGTAACAGTTAAAGACATGCAAATTTTAATCAGAAAATAGACATGCATGTGCACACATTTGCAAATGTAACCAATAGCATAAATACACATTTAGGTGTTTGTAAACATCCTGAAGCATCACCTTAATAAAGTTTTACTCCACTCCAGCAAAACCCAGGAAAATTTAACTAGGAACCAAATACACACCAATCAAGCAGCAAGTGTCCAACAGTGATGATTGTTACCTGCACATCTGGACATGTCAGAGACTGATTCTGGTTTTACTGCTAGAAATGTCCATCAGTAGGTGGTCATTTTACCTGCTCTTCTTCAGGGGCGGAATGGTGTTGTCATTGTAGGGTCTGGGCTGCCCCTAATACTGTAACGTTGCCTAAGCCAGGAAAGACTGTATGGAAAACTTTTAAACAGCAAAAGAGGAAAAGGATCTTAGGGTCGTGTCCTCCCCCCCCCTTGTCTGTCCGGGCATCCAGCCTGAAGGGAAAAGGGCTCCCAGCAAATCTCCAGGGGTGAGTCGCCTCTACTTGAGCAGCAAGAAAACCCAGCCCTTCCCCTGAGTGGCCGCTGCCAGCACTCTTGAGCCATGTCCGCCCCAGCTGACGGGGGGGGGGGGCTGAGGGGGTGCACAGTGAAGCGCAAGGGAAAGGGAGGGGCCCTCTGCCATTTCTCAGTGCATAATGCTCCTCCAGCAGAGCAGTAACTGGGGACTAGTGTAGGCTGAGCTGACAGGTGGGACTCCCTTCGAATGCCTCCCTTCGCTTAGGGAGGGGGGCGGGAGGATCCATGTGCAATACCAGAGACAGGTGCAGCAGACTGAAGTGGTACCTCATTGAATAGTAGCATCTGAGAGAGGGATCTCGGAGTCTTAGTGGACCATCACTTAAATAAGCCAACACAGTGCTAGGCTGCATTAACAGAGGGATAGAATCAAGCTCAGATGAAGTGTTAATACCACTTTACAAGGCCTTGGTAAGGTCACACTTGGAATATGGCATCCAGTTTTGGTCACCACGATGTAAAAAAGATGTTGAGATTCTAGAAAGAGTGCAGAGAAGAGCGACAAAGATGATTAGGGGACTAGATACTAAAACATATAAAGAACAATTGCTGGAATTGGGTATGTCTAGTTTAATGAAGAGAAGGACGAGGGATGACATGATAGCAGTCTTCCAATATCTCAGTGGCTGCCCCAAAGAAGAGGGAGTCAAGCTATTTTCCAAAGCACCTGAAGGCAGGACAAGAAGCAATGGATAGAAACAAATCAAGGTGAGAAGCAACCTAGAACTAAGGAGAAATTTCCTGACCATTAGAACAATTAATCAGTGGAACAACCTGCCTCCAGAAGTTGTGAATGCTCCAACACTGGAAGTTTTTAAGAAGAGATTGGACAACCATTGGTCTGAAATGGTATAGGGTTTAGGGGGTTGGACTAGAAGATCTCCAAGATCCCTTCCAATTATTCTGTTCCTATCCTATCCTATTCTCAGTCACCGCTCTGGCTCTCTCTCCTCATCACCTCATTACCTGACCCAGATCCAGCTTCCAAAAGGGAAGAGCAATTGGTGGTTTATCCCCACCTCACCTGCTGTTCTGAAGAAGGGGGTGTGTGTGTGTTTCTTTCTGCACCATGCCTCCTCCAGATATTGTCGAGAATTCCTGGGAACCCCAGTCCAACCCGCCTGAAGGGGTAAAGTTTACTGAACGATCCTTTGCCGCACTTAATGTGTGTGTGTGTGGGGGGGGGCATTGGGGAGCACAGATGAACGAAAGGGAGACCGAGCTGTAAGCTTCCCTCAAGAGGAAGGGGCAGGGGCCATCACGGCCAGCAGTGGCTGCCACGGAGCAGAAAAATGGAGCGATTGTGTGCCCCCGCGGTCACATGCAAGGAAGGGAACGACGGGCTGGCTGGCACCAGTTGCCTCCTCCGCCAGATGCCAACACAGAAGTGTGGAGGTGCTCTCCAGGGCCGACAACGTGGAGCTCGGCTGCCCCCTCCCCATCCAGCAGGAGAAGAGGGGTGTTACTGGCCACAGGATCGGGGGGGGGGGCTTCTCTGCTTTAGCGCTGTCCCTGCATCGCAGGAGCCCTTTCAAGCAAGCCGAAACTAAACGGCGGCGGCGGCGGCGGCGGCGCTTTCCTTTCCCGGCTCCCGCTCTGCCTCTTCCCGGGCGGGGGGGGGGCAGGGGGCTGGTCGGGGAACGGTCTGGGGCAGGAGAGGCACTTACCGATGGAGATCCCCAGCAAGCAGTGCGCGGAAGGCGAGAAGTGGTCGATGAGATCCTCGCCCATCGGGGGGTAGAAGTAGAACCTGCGGCCGGAGAAAGGGGGGGGGTCTGTGAGTCCTCGCCCGGGGCGGCTCCGCCTGCCCACCCCGACCGCGACCTCCACCCACCCGAGTAGGGCCCAGGAGCCGCTCAGCAGGCTGTGGGCCAGCGACGTCCAAATGTTGCGCCACTTCCAGCGGACCGGCTGCGCCGGGGAGGGCGGCGGCACCAGGCGCTCCAGGACGGTGTTGAGCAGCCGAAAGGCGCCCATCGAGCCCCCCGGCAGCAGCAAATCCATCGCGGGACTGCCCGAGCCCCGAGCCCGCCGGCCCCGCCAGTCGCCCTCGCCCGCAGCGGAGCGCAGCAAGCCCGAGGGCGGCGGGGAGCCGAGAGCGCGGAGGGCCGGGCGGGAAAGGGGCAGCCGCCAGGGGGGGAGCCGGAGGTGTGACGGCAGACAAACCGTCCCCCGGCGGCGCCCGCCATTGGCTCCGTCGTCGCCCCGTCTCCATGGCGACGGCCCCCCCGCCGGGGAAAGGGTCTCCTCGGACAGCCGCCGGCCTTCCCGCCTCTCTCTCCCGCCGCGCCGGCTGAGAGACTCCAGGCGCCGCGAAGTGCCCGGAGCGCGACGCCGGCGCGGTGGGCTTCGGCGGCCGTTCTGAAAGCCCGGCCCGGCCTCGGGGTAGCGCACCGCCGCTTGGCAACCCCCGCGGCGTCCGCAGGGCGGGCAGGGCCGGGCCGGCGGGATGCGCGGGCGGCCTTCGGAGCGCGAGGAATCGGGCGACACCGGAGCAGGTGGCGGGACGGAGCTGAGCCGCGGGGACCGCCTCGGCTCGCAGCGCATGTTCCGGGGCTCCAGGCGGAGGGGGCCGCGTGGCGCTGCCGGGAACCCCCGGAAGCGGTTGCCCGGGACTGCAGGCGGCTACCCACCCCAAAGCGGGCGGGAGCTGCCCCCCTCCACCCGCTCCCCGGTCAGCCGTTCCGCCGGCTGCTTTTGCCCAGGACCGCCGAGGCGTGAGCGCCGCCCCAGCCCGCGCCGCCGGTGTAGGTTGCGGCCGCCCGACGCCTTTCCGCGGCTGCTGGGAGTCGCCAGGGCTCCCCTTGCTGGCAGCAGTCCCGGTTATAGCTTCCCCGCTCGGTGGCTCGAGCCAGACTGGCCAGCGCGGGCGCCCCGGAACGGGGGGGTGGTGTCCGGGCGGAGACCCTCCAAGCTTCGCCAGCAAAGCTCGGGCGCGGCGTCAGGTCTTCTCCTCGCCTGTTCCCCGCAAGCGGCCCGCTTCTGCGGTCCCACCCCTGCGGTCTCCGGTTCGCGGGAGTGGGCAGAGCCCCAACGCTGCCCTCCGGCCCCCCTCGGCTGCGAGTCGCCGGGATCCTCGCCGACGGAGCCGGGCGGCTTATAAGTAAATGCAGGCCGCCCACTTCAAGCGAGTTCGGGGGCGGCGCCAGGTTGGATGCGCGAGGAAGGAACGGGCTGCTTGGCAGGCGCGCCCCGTCCCCTCTTCTGTTCCGAGACGCCGCCGCCGCCGCCCTGTGTCCCTTCCCGATGGCAGCGCCAACGCCAAGCCCCGGTGAGTTTGGGCTCCTCGGGGCGGCTGCTCTGGGGATGGGCGAGGGGCTGGCACCGGGGGGGGGGGCGCAGGGAGCCTTGGCTGCCGTCGCACAGGTCAGCCTGGGCTGAGTGGGTCAGGCGGGGACACCCCTCCGGGCGGGCCAGGACGGAAGAGCAGAAGCCCTCAGCTCTCGAAGCTGAAGGCCTCCCTCCGCGGGGATGGGCAGGCATTCTGTCTTGGGCGCCAAGGGGGCTGAGTTCCCCCTACCAGCTTTGCGGCAACCCTGTGAGGAGCGGTCAGTTAACGGGTTGTGGGGTCCAGCTCAGGAAGGCTCTTTGCCTGATCCCTCGGGGGCTTGGGGGGGCTGAAAGGGGACAGCGCAGCCCCGTTCCTTTCCTACCCAAGAACGGTCACTGCGCATGGAGCAGAGGCCGCTTCAACAACTGGAGCAGTTATTGACCCTGCGCGAGGGGCCATCCTGGGTGGACCCACAAAGCCACCTACCCCCTCACCAGCCCTGCCTTTGGCGAGGGAAAGCAGCCACCCTCCTTCAGCTCTGTTCTGCCAGATTCTAGACTTGAAAAGGCCTCCCCTGCCCCACTGGGCTGCACTATGATCCCCTCCCCCAGGATTCCCAGCCTGGAAAACCTGTCAGGCTGGGAATTGCGAAGGAAGGACGCATCAAGCTTAAGGAGGCTGAGCCAGACCTTATTGCATTTGTTTGATGTGAGGTGGATAATTCTTCCCCGCGAGGGGGGTCACGGGTTGTGGCAAGCACCGTGGGGAGGGGAGAGGCTGGCGACTTGGGTGGGGCTGGGAAAATGAGGCTGTTTTACAGAAGGGCCCCCCTCCCCGCCCCTTTTCCCAGGTGGGGTGGGAGTGGGGACTCTAAAGCACATCTGACTTTATTGGGTTTGCATTTCAGTCAATTAACATTTCCCGTAAAGTTTAGATCTTCTTAAGCATCAGCCCAGAGAGGCACCTTGGCCTAGTGATTAAGGCACCAGGCTAGGAACCGGGAGGCCCAGAATTCTAGCCCCAGGAAGCCAGCCGTGGCGGGACTCGGGCCAGTCCTTCTCTCTCAGGGCTGGGGAAGACGGGGGGGGGGAGACCCACAAGACAAGCCATCACCCCCCCCAAGCTCTTTGTCAGTATCTGTGTGTGCTATTCATGGTAGGGATCCAAGCAGCATGGGGGTGGGGGTGGGGGTTGTCCGCCTCTGGCAGGGCTTAACTACAGATAAGAGGTGTGGTTGAGTTTGCCTGGCAAAGAGTTCCTCAGGTGGCACAAATGGGGCAACAACTCTCTCTGAGATGGCATAGGTTCTCCTGCTTGAGCAGGGGGCTGGACTAGAAGACCTCCAGGGTCTCTTCCAGTTCTATTCTGTTCTGTTTTGTTCTATATTTTATATCCTATTCTATATTCTATTCTATTCTGTTCTATTCTATATTCTATTCTATTTTCTATTCTATTCTATCCTATTCTATCCTATCCTATCTTATAATTCCATTCTATTTTTTATTCTGTCATTCTATTCTATTCTATTCTATTCTATTCTATTCCTATTCTGTTCTGTTCTATATTCTATATTCTATTCTATATTCTATTCTATTCTATTTTCTATTCTATTCTATATTCTGTTCTATTCTATATTCTATATTCTATTCTATTTTCTATTCTATTCTATCCTATCCTATTCTATCTTATCCTATCATATTCCATTCTATTTTTTTTCTATTCTATTCTATTCTATTCTATTCTATTCTATTCTATTCTATTCTATTCTATTCTATTCTATTCTATTCTATTCCTCTCTCGCTGTGCTTGCAAAGGCAACTCCTGCACTTGGCCCCAGAAAAGGCAGCATCCTCTCTTGACAGCCAAGAAGACTTCCTTCCGGCTGAGGAGCTCTCATCTTTTTTTGGGGGGGGAGTCTTTCTGCCTGCCCCAGTGCTCGGCCTGGTGGTAGGAAGGGAGGGGGGGGATTTTGTGAGGAACTCTTCCCTGGCCAGGAGGCTCTCTGCTACTTCCAAGGCGCCATGCAGACCTGCAGCTGCTGCGGAGGGTCCCCTGGGAGGGGAGGGGGGATGTTAGTAGGTACCCCCAACTTCCTCCTCCTCCTCCCCCTCCCTCTCTCTTTCCAGTCTCAGCCCAGAAGATGGATGGAGCAGACACTCTGGTCACCCAGCATGTCTGCCGCGAAGATGAGCTCCATGACGGAGAGTAAGTCCGCATCCCCGGGGCCAGAACGGGGCATGGGGCCCCTCTCCTTGCACAAGGGGTGAAGGAGGAGCCAACGCCGGCATGCACAGGGCTGCAGGCTGGCGACTGGGTCAGCCTCCCAGCCAGTTGAGGGGAGCCTCCTCAGGGTCAGAGAGAGGCCCCTGTGTGGTGGGGGGGAGGTCCAGGATGACCTCATGGCCACACCCTTTCCCTGCCCTGAGATCCAGCCCTCCTGCTTCCCAGGCGAGTCAGTGGGGCTGGCTGGGACTATGCTCCTGGCCCTTCAGTTCGGCTGGGCTCAGCCTGTCGCCTCCAGAGGCAGCCGAATGCCTGGAAGGCTGCCGGGGCCTGGGCCAAGAGGACCCGGCTTGTCCTTCAGAGCCTCCCTTGGGAACCCGGAGGGTGCTTCCCTCCTACCCGCCTGGGTGCAGCTGATGGCAGTTTCGGAATGGATGATCAGGGCCAGCCCCAGGACGGAGGCTCTTCTGCAGCCTCTGGGCTCCCAAGGCAGCCCTTGCAAGGCCTTGTGGTGGGGGGGGAGGGGAGAGGGGGCTTTCAGCCAGGGCTTTCTCTTGTTGGGGGGGGGACTGCTATTTCTTAGCCATGTGTGAAATGTGTCTCCTTTGGTCCATTTCTAAGAGACACCCCCTTTTTTTCATCCTCTGAGAAAACCTCCCAGTTCTTGCTTTTACAAGGTGGCGGGGGGGGGGGAGGGCTTCCAACCAGGTGCAGGGGGACTCAATGCTGTTATGTTGTTATCACCAGCATTTCCTCCACTCCCCCCCATCCATTGTGTCTGGGGGGCTTTTTAGGAGCCTAGCAAAGGCTTCTTGGGCCAAGGCTCTTCTGCCCTCTCCTTGGTGCAGGATGCGGGAGGTCGAGGTGGCTGGATGCCCAGTGCTGCTGGTGAGGGAGGGCCTGGACCTCCGAGCGCTGGGCGGCAGATGCCCTCATGCCGGAGCCCCACTCTGCAAAGGTGAGTCCTCCCCCCACTGTGCAGCCTCCTCTGGGCTGGGAACAAGGGAGGGTGGGGCCCTTGTCATACTAAGCAAAGGCCTGGGTTTGGGTGCTCTGGATCCAGGCTCTGCCCATGGCGAGGGGCTGCTCCCTTCCAGCCCTGCCCCTTCTTGGGGATCCCGGAGAGGCCTTGGGCTTCAAGAGCAACACTCGCACCCCTTGCGGCCCTATACTGGCCTCGCTGCGGAGGGCTGGTGCCCGTAGCTGCCTCTTTTCAGCTCTGGCAGTCTCGGCTGCCTTTGGGCGCATTGCATGCCCAAGGTTTCTCAATGGACACTGCTCCCCCCCCCCGTGGGTCTCTTTTTCTGGGTTTCAGGCTACTTGGTAAAGGGCCGGTTGCGTTGCCCCTGGCACGGTGCCTGCTTCAGCACCAAGACTGGCGACATTGAAGAATATCCCACCCTGGACTGTCTGTCTGTTTTCCAAGTACGTCTGAACTCTGCCTGCCCCCACACTCCCCAAAGGGGAATGTGGGGTCCCAGGTCCGAGAAGCTTTCATACACTGTTCTTGGGGGAGGGGTCTTCCCCGGCAGCCTCTCAAAGACTCTTTTTATTGGGGGGCGATGGATGCTTCTGGATCCCTTAAGGTGAGAAAGGAGCCACACAGGTTGCCACTGCTGAGCCCTTTAGGATCTGAGCAGCAGGGCAGCTCCTGCCAACGCCACCTGCCCTTGTGAGTGCGCCCTCAGGCCTAGGCCCACTGGGGTTGCATGCCATCCTGGTGGGGCACCACAGGCTGCCCCTCTCCCCACCCCTGTGTGCCCAGCCCACTGCTTTCCTTTAACCCCTTTGGCACGGTTCTGTAGCCTGGGCAGAATAAAAAGACCCCGCTGGGGCCCAAGACGCAGGCAGATATTATATTTATATCCCACCTTTATAATAACTCAAGAGCAGATGTTATTTATATCCCACCTTTATTATTTTTACAAATAACTCAAGGCAGAGAACATATCCAAGGCACCTCCCACCTCCTTTTCCCCACAGCAACAACCTTGTGAGGTGGGCCGGCCTGGGAGAGGGACTGGTCCAAAGACACCCAGCCAGCCTTTATGCCTAACGCAGGACTAGAACTCACGGTCTCCCACTTTCTAACCTGGCCCTTTAACCTCTAGACCAGGGGTGTCGAACTGCCGGACTGCGGGCCGGATGCAGCATAGCGACACTGCGCCCACCCCATTGCTGGCAGTGGGAAAAAAGTTGTGATGTTGCGAATTTGACACCCCTGCCCTGAGCCAACTGCCGCTGGACAAAGCTGCCTTCCAGTTCCAGCAAAATGGAGCTCAGCCAAGCCAGGCACCAGCCAAGCTGGCGGGCAAAGCAGTGACACAGAAAGAGGGCGCTGGAGCTAATCCCACCCATTGTGGGGAGGGGGGATTTCTCATAGGGAGGGGTCAGGCCGGGGATCAGCAGGGCAGCTTGGACGGGGGGGGGGGAGAGGATTGGGGGACTCCGTCCCCACAGCAGGACCAATGGCTCCTCTGCCTTCCCCTCCTAGGCGGCAGAAAGGGCTCTCTGGGGCTCGTAGGCCACTGCTTGGAGGGGGGAGGGTGCAAGAGAAGAGCCACTTCGGGACTCCCCTGACGGCCTGGCACAGCCCCCCCCCCCCGTGGGCCTCTCAGGACAGCCCCTTGCTGTTTGCAGGCAACCGTGAAGGAAGGGCAGGTGTACGTCTCAGCCAGGCTGAAGGTAAGTGGTCTCCCCGCCTGACACAACGGACTGCAGGGCATCTCCCCACCCCACCCCCCACCCCGCTTTCCTCCCTCTCCTTCCCTCCCTGGCAGGATCTTGAAAGTGGCCGCAGAGTGAAGCCCATGGCCAGGGAGTGCCAGCTGGACCACCAGACCGCTCTGTTGCTGGGAGCAGGTGAGCCGGTGGGAGGGGGAGGGAGGGAGGGAAGGGCAAAGCCAGGCCAAGGTCCAGGGCAGAGCTGGACCGGCTCTCTTCCTGCCCACCCCAACAGGCCCGGCAGCCCTGACCTGCGCTGAAACTCTTCGGCAAGAGGGCTTCACCGGCAGGATCATCATGGCCACCTGGGAGAACCACCTTCCCTACGACAAGACAAAGTTGACCCAGGTCTGGGCTGGGGAGGGACGGGACTTACCTTGGCATGGGGGGGCATTTGGTTGAGGGGTGTGCAGGGGGAGGGCCGTTGCTCAGAAGGGGAGGGGGACAACCCTCTGGGCTTTGAAAGCAGCCATCGGAGAGGGAACTGGCCCAAGAAAGTGCATGGAGGTCCAGAAGGGGGACCCCTCCCCTCACAAGCCTCCGGGATAGCCCCAAGAGCAAAAGTGGGAGGGAGGAAGAAGGGGGATGTCTATCTCCCCCTCCTCTTGGATGCTCCCAATTGCTGAAAGGGCCCCAGGTTCCCCATGCCTGGGCACTGGGAAGCCCCCAGCCCATAAACCTTGCTTCTCCTCTGGACTTGTAGGACTTGGGTGCTCCAGCAGAGAGCCTCTATCTGCGAAGTCAGAGTTTCTTGGATGCCCACAACATTGAGGTCTGGAAGCAGAGAGAGGTGGGTGGGGATGGCTTGGCACGATTCAACCTCCCCTTGGGGCTTTATGTCCCCCTCCCCCTGGCAAGTAGCTGGCCCAGCCCGAAGCTCAGAGGAGAAAACAGCTGCACCGTGAAATGCCCACCCTGCTCTGTGAAGGAAGCCCACCTTTGGGAAGATCTGTCCGCTGTGCCCCTACCTCATGGATCCCGTCTCAGCTCGGTAGCACATGGCCAAAAGCCAGCACAGGGGCCACCGGAAGGAATTGTCTCAGTGCTGGACCATCCAGACCTCCTTTGAGTCTGCTGCTGGCTTGGGGTCAGCCTGCATGGGGGGCAGGGTTTCACCTGGGCATCTGCCCACCCCGTGTGCATCTAGCCTGGCTCTCATCCGGCTGCAGGTGGTGTCTGTGGATCCCGCAGGAAAAATGGCCCACTTCCGGGATGGGACATCCCAGGCGTACAGCAGCCTGCTGATTGCCACGGGCTGTAGGTAAATGATGGCAACTGAAGTCTTGCCCGGGGGTGGGGGGAGCAGAGGGGGTGACCCAGGCAAGGGCTCTGATGGGCTTCTCTCCCTGCCCAGCCCTCGGAAGCTCCAGTGCCCGGGCTGCAGCCTGGGGAATGTCTGCACACTCCTCACCCCTGAAGATGCCAACTGGATCCTGGCCTGGGCCTTGGGCAAGACCGTGGTGATTGTGGGAGCCTCTTTCATTGGTACGGAGACTCTGGATTCATTTGCGCCCATAGCTCTGAGCTAGAAGGAGTGGGGGCTCTCCGCCCCTCCCCCAACTTTTCATGCCAGCATCCTCTCAGCTCCCAGCCTTCCTTCCTTCCATACAGGGATGGAGGTAGCCGGCAACCTGGTTGGCAAAGCAGCCCAGGTCCAGGTGGTGGAGAAGGAAGAGCGGCCCTACCAGCTGACCCTGGGAGGTCAGGTGGGCACCGTGGCCATGAAGGTAGGGAAGGGCAAGCAGTCCCAGGGCAGCGAGGGCTGCTCTCTGGGAAGCCCCCCGCCCCCGAGGCTCTCCCCAGGGGCACCTCCTCATAGGCCGATCCTTATAGTCGAGTTTAGGCAGGAAATCTTGGATGTTTTGCCGGAACAACATCTATAGTTTGCTTTTTTTTTAATTGTAGCCAGCACAGGAAGATGGTGTCACAGGGACAAAGCCCGAGCAATGCAAACATGTGGTGGGCACAAGTCCCGATTTGGTTCAAGCACTCCCGGGCTCAGCAAAACCCCTTCTAGGTCCCCCCTAGAGAGGTTTCTTGGAGCAGCCCCAGAGATGTGACTGGACAATGGCAGTGCAGCAAGGAGAATAATCCATCCATCCATCCTTCCCTCCCTTCCAGATGCTCGAAGCCCAGGGAGTTCTGTTCCACCTGAAGACAGATGTGGCCCAGATGCAGGGAGAGAATGGGAAGGTCTGAGACACGCCCCCACCCCCCACTGCCCCAGAGGCTGGCAGGCCAGGTCTACAGAAGGGATGGGGGAGAACTGCTGCATCTGCCTTCTTTTCCCTCCCAGGTCACCAACGTCATTCTTAGCAATGGTTCTGTTCTCCCTGCGGACTTGGTGGTGGTGGGCATTGGTGAGTTGGCAGCGCCTTGGCACCATGTTCACACTAAAAAAGGGGGAAAACAGAGGGAGGCTGTCGGGAGGGGAAAGGGGCAGGAGCGCCTTCTGCAGAAGGAGCTGCTTCCTATTTCCGATGGTCTTTGACCAGCATGGAACAGGGCCAGCATTTCCTCTTCTGGCCACCAGGGGGAGCAGTAAAGGCAGGGGCACAGAGGGCTCTGCTCCTGCCTCTTGCCCACCAGCTGGGGATCCCAGGGCTGCAGCTGGGCACATCTGGAGGGGGCAGGGCTTTTCTTGCAGCTTCCTCATAGATAAAGACATCCATCTGATCTTGAGGGGAGGGGGGCCAGCCCCGGCGTGAGATCACTGGCCTGACAGTTCCACTTCCTCTCTGCAGGCAACACTCCAAATACCAGTTTTGTCCAGGGAAGCTCCATCAAGCTTGACCGCACAGGGTCCATCCTGGTGGACCTGGTAAGCAGGGGTGGGTCCACCCTGAGGTAGTGCCCCCCCCATATGCACTGACTCTCTGCTCCCTTCCAGTTCATGAAAACCAGCGCTCCGTCTGTCTTTGCTGCTGGGGACGTGGCCTCCTTTCCTGTGGCTCTGGCTGGTGGCAAGTCCACACCCATCTACCACTGGCAGATTGCCCAAGCCCATGGTACCCCCCTCTTTCGAGCTAGACTTTGGCTATGGGGCAGAGGGGGCCCAACCGGCGGCAGCCAATCCCACCCCAAGCTGAAAAGGGTGGCTTGTGGGTCCCAGAAAAAGAGCAGATCACGGGTCTGGTTGGGCCCTGAACCAGCCCCGGCTGGGGGCTTGTCCAAATGGGGCACTCAGCCATCATCGACCCTCTCGGGGGCAACCTTGGCTCAAGCGCAGGGGAGCAGGGGACAGGCGAAGCCCTCCGGCCCCTGCAGTCCCAGAGCGAGGCTGGGCTGGGTCTCTCCATGTGTGGCGCAGGGAGACTCGGCTGAGCCCAGGGCTGCACTCTCTGCCGACCCTTCTGCATGGGCCTGGCTTAGTCCCTGCCCCCCCCCTCCTCCCAGGCCTTCCAAGCGCTTGAGCCAGCCAGCTTCCTGGGTTCCTTGTCCCACAAGGGGGGCAGACGGTCTGTCTCTCTCCTGCCCAGGACGCGTGGCGGCCCTGAACATGCTGTCCAGGCAGAGGCCGCTCCACACGGTGCCCTTCTTTTGGACCAAGCTGCAGTCAAAGACCATCCGCTATGCAGGTACAGCCTGGGGGACTGGGGGGGGGGCTGGGGTCATCCTGACAGGGCAGCGAGACGTCCAAGCTGGAAGCTCCCAGGCCAGGGAGACTTCCAGAGTTGCTCGGCCAGAGTTGGAGCCCCCCCCTCTCTTTCTCAGGTTACGGGACGGGCCACACGGAGACGGTGCCGGAAGGTGACCTGGGCCAGGAGAGCTTCCTCCTCTTCTACCTGAGGTGAGAGGAGCCGGAGAGGCAAACCGCCCACCTGGCTCTCCAGAGCAAGACAAGCGGATTCTGGGCAAGGCCTTTTGGGAGGGAGCCGGAGGACTCCCGTACTGTAACCCTCCTTCCTGCGGGAATGACGGTGACCTCGCCTGGAACAGCATCTGTGCCCCACCCGTGCCAGTGAGGGCAGACGGGGAACTCTGCTTAGCGGTGACCAAGTCCTCGCAGTCAGCTACGGCCAGAGGGAGGGGCTGGGGAGAAAGCAACTGCCCCTCGGTCAACTTTTGGGGCGCTCTGCACCCCTCCCCCTTCCCCGGCAACAGGGAGATGGTTCCCCCTCTGATATCTCTCCTCCCCCAGGGATGGCTGGGTGACCGCAGTGGCCAGCCTGAACTGTGACCCCCTGGTGGCCGTGGTAGCTGAGACCCTATACTCGGGGAGACGCATCTCCAAGCAAGAGGCAGAGTAAGTTCCCCCTCCCCACTGCCAGCCCTTTGGCTCTTTGTCCTGGCCTCCCCTGAGCCAAGTGTTATCTTTGCAGGACCATGATGGAGGCCAAAGAGCTGCCAAAGAGAGAGCCACCCCAATAGTCTGCCCACTGCTTGGGGATCACAGGCAGACGCATCCCCTCATCGGGCTGAAATAAACCGAGGTCAAGAAAATTGCAACTTCGTTCCCTTTCTTCTGAAACTTGAGCTGGGGCCGCTGACCACCAGCAGGCTTTCAGCTTTGCTCGGGCCTCGAGGCTCCAAGGCAGCACCCCCAAGATATGCGGACTTCTTTAACTCTCAGAATCCCCCAGCCAGTCATGTTGAAGTCCATCCATCTTCAAGGCTAGGAAGCTCTGCTGGGGGGGGGGGGAAGGTGCCAGACGCATGGCCCATTGGAGGTCACTTCCAACTCCCTCCGGCTGGAACAGCCCACTTCTCAAACCCTTTCTCTGTTAAGGAAGAGGCTAAAAGCAATGAAGAGACCACGTCATTTGTACCTGCGGTCCTGGGGGCAATCCCGCTGCAGGGGGAATTGGGGGCCAGATGGACCAGGAGCAACCAAGCCCCAAGGAGGGGGGGCAGAGGAAAGGTTGTGAAAGCTGTTCCTGTCCATGCACGCTCTATGTTCCTTCCTGGCTTAGAATGAAGGAAGCAGGGACCCTCCCCCGAATCCCAGGCAGAGCCAGAATCCCCCCAGCCACAGCAGCCCTCTCAAGGCACTCCCCTTGGCCACCAGCTTCCACAGCCCAGCAGTTCCATGCTCGGCCGGCAGATGGAGTGACCATCCTGGCATTGCTCCACAGGCTGGAGGGCACCGACTCCTGAATGTCAGGGAAGTCTATCCTCTGCCCTCCTGCCCCCCCCCAAAGGTTGTCTGGGGACACAGGAAAAGGCAGAGATGGGCCAGGACCACTTCTCTTGTCTCAATTTGGCTTACAGGCTCCTGCCTAGGTCCTGGAGCCCCCCCAATGCTGGGCAGATGGGGAAACAGGATCACACACACCCCCGTTTCCTCTCAGCCCCACCCAGCAAAACCTGCCTCTTCCTGTATTGCCCTGGCCTGGGAATCAGAGTGAGCACCAGGGTGCAGCAAGGGATCAACTGGCTAAACCCATCGTGCGCTTCCGGTCAGCAAGAGGAAGCAGCTGCCCCTCACTCCTCAGCTGCTGCTGCTGTGATGGGGCAAAGGGGCTCTGAGGGTCCCACTGGCAGCTCCAGAGGGAGATCTGGGGGGGGGGGAGACAGGTTCAGTTGAAAGCCCCAGGCCTCTGCCCAGCAACGAAGAGATCCAAAGAATGCAGAAGGAAAGGAGGCCAAGCTCTTTGGCCAAGAGAGCAGCCACCCAGGCCCCACACTGATCCACAGAGCCGAGCTCTGACCGGGCCTGTGGGGAAGCCACGGGCAGAGGCAACAGGCCAAGGCCTGACTGGGCGGGGTGGGCCATGGGGCAACGCAGCAGCCGCCCATTTGCAGCTGTCCAACGAGGCCGGTCTCCGAAAGGGCCGGCTGGAGAGCCCTGGAAATCCGGTGTGGGTGTGGGGAGCTCTGGAGAAGGAGAGGACAGCAGGCCGGCTTACCTGTCGGGGACTGGTCCAGCTGTAGGGCCCGGGCTGCCTCCATCCATCCATCCATGCGCAGGCCGGCCGGCCCTGGGCGAGAGCAGCTACGGCCAACAGTTCTTCAACTGGCAGCTTTAGTTGCTGGAGGGGACGTAAAGCGTGCCACCGAAGAACTGCTGCGCGGCAGCCAAGGGGGCCGGAGCGCCAGGCTGGGGGGCAAGGGGGGCGCCGTTAGAGCGGAGGGAAGGGGCCGGGTCCGCCTCCCCAACCTGCAGAGAGACCAGCGACCGCTTCCGCCCCAGACGCCGCCCGCCTGAGTCATCGCAGAAGGTGCCGGTCTCGGGGCTCCTCCGCAGCCCTGGACCCGCTGGGGCTCCGGGGAGACCCGCCGCCCGCGCGTAACGGGGAGGGGAGCCCTGGCAGGGCCGCGCTCACCCCGACGCGCATTCCCCGCGCGCCTGCTCCGGATGCTCCGCATTCCAGCCGTCTGCCGGCCCCTCCGGCAGCGCTGAACTTCGGCCCAAGGACGGGCAGGCGCTCCGCCCCGCCCCGCCCCGCCCGCCGCCGGCTGCGAGGCATGAATCAGCAGCAGGGGCGTCCCGGCCGCGGCCACCGACAGGCGCGACAGCCAAGCCTCCAGCCCAGCGCGGGCGCTGCAGAAAGTTTCTTCGGGGCGGCGAGGGGGCGCGCTCCCTTCCCTCGGAGGACGCCGAGGCCGGACGGCCGCCCCGGGACCCCGGGCTGCAGACGGGAGCCTCGCGGGCGCCGCTTTCCCCGAGCGCCCTGCGCTCCCCCGGGCGCCCCAATCGGGAAGGGGGCGCGGCGGCGGCGGCTGCCAGGAGAGGCGGAAGGTGACCCGGCCGCGGGTGCCACCTCTTCGACGCCCGGCTTCGCGTTGCCCCGGCGCCGCCGGCCGGCCCGCTACCATCCGCCGGAGGAGACTGTGCCCGCTCGGCCGGCCCGCCGGAGACACCGCCCCGGTCCCGGCGCCGCCTGCCCTGCCCGCCGCCGCCGCCACGCTCGCTCACCGGCTGCCGCTGCCTCTGATCAGCTGGCCGCCTCGCCGGCCGCCCAATGGCAGCCCGGCCGCTCCGCCCTCGGATTGGCGGTCGGACCGGCCAATGGGCCGAGGCGGAGGCGGTTCCTTCCCGCCCCCTCCCGCGCACAGCAGCCAATGCGCGAATGCGCCCGCGATGATTGACGGCCCGGCTGCCCGGCTGGGGCTTGGCAAGAGCCGCTGGCCAGATCCGCGGCAGGGAGCCCTTTTCTTTCCCTGGCGAGGGGGGGGGAGGAGGCTGCTGGGAAATGTAGTTTCGCTTCACCCGCGCCCTCCCGTCATGCCCAGCGCCACTGTGAGTTGGCATTTTCTCCCGCTCGGGAGAGGGCCTTAAAGGGGCGAGATTCCCCCAGTTCCCGCGGGCGCCTCCTGACTCGCAGACCGCGGCCTCCCGAGGCGCGCGGCGCGGCCCAGAGAGCTGAGCGGAGCTCGATCCCGCCTTGGGAGGCCGCCCCTTCTGCGCCGGGCCCCTGTTGCGCGCGCCACGAAAGGCTCCCCGGGCGCCCGCGCCGCGCCCCCTCCGCGCGCACTGCAGCTTTAAGAATTCCAGCTCAGTGACGTAGGCAAGATTCCGAGAAGTTGTTGCAAAGTGCGGAGCCCAATCGGAAGTGGAGCTGTCCTCGGCCGCAGGCCAATCAGGGCTCTCGAGGGGGGTGGCCGAGAGGACTGAGTTGAACCCGGTGACTTGGCAGTCCTGGCCGGGCGGGCGATGACTGCGCAGATCGCTTAAAGGGCCAGCGCCGCCGCCCTCGCGCCCCTCCCCCCCGGGCGGCTGGCTGGACGCCCCTCGGGACGGAGGGGGCTGCCTTGCCCTCCCGCGCACCACGCGCCGCTGCCTGCCTCGGGCGGAGCAGCTGGGCGGCGTCCGGCTCCAGTGGGCTTCTGATTGGTCTACACCCGTGTCATGGCCCTGCTGGGCTTTCGTAAGAAAATGCGGAGCGTCCGATCAGCGGACTACTTAGGTGCGATCCAAGCGCCTCACCCAGGGCGCCTGCAAAAAATGACATCCCCGTCTATAGGGGAGCGAGCGACATTAACATGTGTGGCAAGGTCGCAACAAGCCAGCAAACCTAGCCTGCCACAGAAGGGTGGCGAAATCCGGGGTTGGGAGGGTCCTCCGAGGTCTTCTAGTCGTGCCCAGGGCAAAAATCTTCCATTCTGCAATTTTATTAATAGAGAGAGATGGAGTAATCCCCAAGGGAGCTGGGGTGTTTAAGAAATATGAAACAAACAAATAAATCTCATGAACAAATCGGGGTGTGCAGCACCTTCCTTAGAAGACCAGTGGGAGCAGGAAACCAAGAAAAGATCTGAGTGAAAATAGCAGGATTGTGTGCAACTAAACAAATGCAACACTTGAGTCACAAAACAGTACCATGCAGGGTATCTGGATCACTTATGAAAAAGGTCTCGGTATAAGCATTGATCTGATACATGAACCAGCACTAGGAAAGGGTCGCAAGAAAACAGAAATAAATTTTATTTATTTGTAACATTTATATAGGTGCCCATCTTATACCAAACTCTGGGGGGCTCATCAACAGATATTCAAAAGTTGGGAAGTCACAGATGTGCTACCTACTCCAATGTTTCTCAACCTCGGCCACTTTAAGGTGTAAGGACTTCAACTCCCAGAATTCCTCAGCCGGCTCTACTCTGCCGGCTGGGGAATTCTCGGAGTTGAAGTCCAGACACTGACCTACGCCGCCGTTTCTATGGGACTCCAACTTGAAATGTATTTATTTCTTGTATTTGTTCACGGCCTGATGCTGTTCACGGATGAAAACATCCAGAGCAATAAAATAACAAGAATGAAAGATGGCACAAATCAGACAACCAGAGCAAGCCCACATTTGGGGGGGGGCTTTGATCCCGCTTGCCAAAGGCCCCGGCTGAAGAGCTAGTTCTTCAAGGATGTCTAAAATGCCAGCGGGGGAGGGGCACGGCGTTTGCTGAGGCCAAAGGCTTTGGGTCCAGAGCGATGCTTGGCCACACACACACACACACACACACACCACATTCCCATAGCAGTAGCCAAAGCTGGCCACAGGTCCACAAGTGCTGAATCCAGGCTTCTTTCCCACTAGGCCCGGCAAGGAAGTGGCTGCCTGCGCGTGGGGAGAGCCCTGCCCATGTGGCTCTGTGGCTCAGGCCAAACCTTCTGGGAAAGGGCAGGCTGGCTTTGGGGACCCTTCTCTGCCCACCTCTTCAGCTCTCCCTGGACGGCCACTCCAAGCTGAGCCAGCGCAGGACAATGCCACCTACTTGCCGCTTCCCTCCCTGAGTGGGTGGGCAGCTGACCCCACGCAGGGCTGGCTCCACAGGGTTTTACTGTAGCTGTTGGCGTGGAAAGCTGGCCAGAAGCCCTGGGCAGCCACTCTGGCCAATCCAAGGAGCAAGGGGCTTTTGCCAAGATGGAACAGCTTGTCCTCCCCATCCTCCCTTCCCCCATGGTGTCTTCCAAATTGGAGTGGGTGGGTGGTGGGCAGTAGCAACAGCGGTGTGTGTGTGTGTGTGTGTGTGAAACGGGTAAGGCAGGCAGACAGGCCAGCCAAAGCCCTGCCCTTGGCCGGCAGCAAATCCCCTCTCCTCCAGACATTCCTGGGTGAGTCACGGGAGGCAATGCGCAGCCCAGTTTCCAGGCAGAGCTGCTGCTCCCGCCCAGCACTGCCCTGCCCATCTCCCCATCACTGCACCTCCTAATGGCCAGGCTGACCAGCGCTTGTATAAATGTGACAAATTAAATGAGTCCTAGGAAGCCCTCTCCCTCCACAGGTCCTGGGCGCACTGGTGGGGCTAGTGAAGGATCGGCGGAGGGCGGGATGCTGGACCTGGAGGCAGGCTCTGGGCACCTGCAAGCCGCTTCCAGTCAGTCCTCTGGCCCCAAAGGGGTGCAGTGCGCCCCCCAAAGGCCTCCATAAGCCTTAGCTGGGTCCAGCCACCCACTTCAGAAGGCAGTCCGTCCAGTGCTTTACCAGGAAATCTCACAGGGGCTCCCTCCACAGGCAGCGCGCTCTCCCCTCGCTGGGGAAGGCCTAGCAAAGTGGATCCATCACGCGTGGGTCTTCCTCCAGCTGGCGGTGGCTAGCCCCACCCTCCCCTCCTGTTCGTTTCCCTGCGAAACTCCGCGTTCTGCGGCGGGGCAGGGGTGGTATGCATGGCGGGGGGGGGGCGTTTGCGCAGCCTGCTCAGGAAGTCCAAGGAGGCTTCCGGAAAATCTCCCACGCAGGAATTCCCCCACGTGCCCACTCCCCAGTGATGCCCCCTGGCCAGAATGAGCATCTGCAGGCTGAACTGACCACGTTGGCGCGGCGCGCTTTTTTACTCCCTCCACACCACCGGTTCGCATTGCTACGGCCCAGGCTGAGCCGTCTGCCTGCCCAGCGGACTCTTGGCCGGGGTGCCCCCGCCTGGCCAGAGGCTCCCTGCAAGGGGGGAGGAGGGGCCGGATCGGAGATTACCTGGAGGCGCCGCAAGTGCCTCCTGATCGGCAGGGGCTGCCGCGACAGGCAAAGCGATGCCGGCCACCTTAGCCCCGGCGGCTCCTCCTCCTCCCCGTCCTCTCCGGGTTTGGGCACGAAGCGACCGGAGAGGCTGCCCAGTTGCTGACTCTCCCCTCCCGAAGGGGCTGCAACCGGACGCCTCTCAGTCGACAGCCGCTATAATAGCCGAAGGAAAAAGCGCCGCCCGCCCACCGCCTCCTCTTCCAGCAACGACCGCGCCGAGCCCGCTGCAGACGCCCCCTGCTGCAGCCCGCGCCCTGTCGCCGCATTTGGACCAGGACTCGATGAGAGGCGTCGGGGCCGGCAGGAAGGGGCCGCGGACCCGGGCCGCACCAGCTCCCCCCCGGGGCTCCCCGAATGGACGGTCCGCGGGGGCAGGAGAGAGAAGACGTTCCGGGCGAGCCCGCTTGGCCCGCCCGCGGTCTCGCGGGGGAGGCCCGTTCCTTCGCAGAAACCCGGGGGGGGGAGGACTAGGGACGAGCTCCGACGCGGGGGCCACGTGGACTTTGTGTCCTTCCAGAGAAGCGGCGCCACGTGACTCGCGCATCAGCTGATCTAACATGGCGGGAGGCGGGGCTGTCGCGCGCTCCGGGTGAGCTCCGGGCAGGGGGGAGAGGTACGGTCACCCCCGCCCCACTCCCTCCCTTCTCCCCCCCCGCCCCAGCGCTGAAGGGCGCCCCCGCCCGCCGCCCCGCTTCCCTGGCCCGCTGGGCTGTGCCGGGAACGCGCCGGTGTCCGGCCGGCGCCTTCGCCTCGTGGGCCCCTTCCCGCTAGCCGGCTCGGAGGCGGTTTCGGCGGGGGCCGGAGCGCAAGGACGGGGCTCCCGGGACTCCAGGTGTGGAGGGGGATGCGCGCGGGAGGGGCCCGGAGCCCAGGAGCCCGTGAGGAGGGCGGCGGGGGGCGCTCTGCGTCGCTGCCGCCCTTGCCGCGTTCTGGAGGGGGCGATAGAGAGGCGAGCAAAGGCAGGGCCCCCAACTACTAGGGGGGTAGACCCGTGGTTGTGTTCCGGGGAGGGGCTGCCAAAAACTGCAACTGCCAGCCGCCACGGGGAAAGCAGGAAGTGCCGGCCCAGCCCTGCTTTGCCCGCTTCTGCTTCCCGGCGTTGGTTCCCGGTCGGCTGTGTGACCCGGGGCGCTTTGCCTGTGCAGGGAATGGTGAGGAGCTGCCGTCGCCAGAATGGATCCCCTCCTGGAGCAGGTGGAGAAAGACCTGGGCATCGCCCGCAGCCAGCTGCTGCTCAGGGGCTCCCATGTGGTGGCTCTCGTGCCCCTGAAATGGCTGGCAAGCCTAAAGGAGCGGGGGGTGCTGCCTGCTCTGTGCCCGCAGCCGGAGGGCCTCAGCGAGATGGAGGTCCACGCCTGCCTCCAGCACTCCATTCAGAAGCTGCCCACGGGCTGGACTCGAGTGGAGATCCACGGGCTGCAGAAGCTTTGGCTGCGCTACCGGCTGACCACAAATGCCAACGGGCAGAAAGAGCCCCCAGGGGCTCCAGAGACCCTTCACAAGTTCATGCGCAGGGTGGCTTCCCAGAACTGTAGGAATCTATGGAACCAAGCCCATCGCTTGTATGTCCAGCGCTACTACCCAGCCCTGGCTCCAGCCCCTGTCCAGGCCCTGGAGGGGCTCCGGGCGGCCCTGCAGAAGCTCTATGGCTGCCCCCTTGTCCCTGTGGGGAGGACCCCTTCTTGCTCCTCTCCTGCCAAAGAGGAGGAGGTCCCTGGCCACACCCCCCCACGCTTCTCCAGCGTCCTGCAGGCGGACACCCTGTTGGAGTCCCCAGAGATGCTCTACCTGGTCTTCCCGTATGTCTGGCACTCCCTGCATGATCTCATCACCTTCAGCCCCGCCAAGCTGATGAACAGCCACGCCAAGCTGCTCTTTATCCTCTTCCAGGTCTTGCTGGCCATGCAGGCCTGCCACGAGGCGGGCCTGGCGTGTGGCATCTTCTCGCTGGAGGACGTGTCCGTGGATGAGAAGCTGTGTGCCCGGCTCAGACTCCCACTTCAAGGGTACGAGCAGCCAGGCAGGGAGGAGGCCGGGCAGGGAGGAGGCGTGGCAGTGGCCTCGAGCACTCCAGGCCAGGGGTCAGCAGAGGGCCAGGTGCCCAGGGGTCCCACTGCTGCAGAAGGGGCGGGGGCCCTGCCAGACCTCGGGGATCTGGTGCTGGACTGGGTGCACGGCCGCCTCAGCAACTTTGACTACCTCATGCACCTGAACCGTTTGGCGGGGCGGCGCCCGAAGGACCCCAACTATCACCCGGTGCTCCCTTGGGTGATGGACTTCACCCCCCAAGGGGGCCAATTCCGTGACCTGCGGAAGTCCAAGTTCCGCCTGAACAAGGGGGACAAGCAGCTGGACTTCACCTACGAGATGACCAAGCAGGCCTTTGTGGTGGGGGGCAGTGGCCTGAGTGGGGAGCAACCCCATGTGCCTCATCACATCTCTGACGTCCTCTCCGACATCACCTATTATGTCTACACGGCCCGGCGGACGCCCAAGGCGGTGCTGTGCACCCACGTCCGGTCCCAGTGGGAGCCCAACGAATACCCCGCCAACCTCGAGCGCATGCAGGCTTGGACCCCCGACGAGTGCATCCCCGAGTTCTACTCGGACTCCACCATCTTCAAGTCCATCCACCCTGACATGCCGGATCTGGAGGTGCCGTCCTGGTACGGCTCCTGCGAAGAGTTCGTTGCTGCCCACCGGGCCCTGCTGGAGAGCCCGGAGGTCTCCCGGGACCTGCACCACTGGATTGACCTCACCTTTGGCTACAAGCTGCTGGGTAAGGAGGCAGTGAAGGAGAAGAACGTCTGCCTGCACCTGGTGGACAACCACACCCATCTCACCAGCTACGGGGTCGTGCAGCTCTTCGACCAGCCCCACCCTAGGCGACTGGTGGGGACCACCCTTCTGCCCGCAGAGGCCCCTCTCTCCACCCGGCCTCTCATCCCCACGGTCCAAGAAACACGAGTGCTAGAGACCCCCAAGGGGAGCCAGATGGCCGGTGGGCTGGTCATCAGTGCAGCTACCTGCGAAGGCAGGATTGGGCTGAGCACGGAAGAGGAGGTGGAGCAGGGAGCAGAGGCCCTGGAGTCTGGCCCGGCACCTGGCAGAGGCTCGGAGCCACCTGGTCCTCCTGCCCAGGGTCCCAGCTTCCCTGTGGACAGCCGGCCACTTGCCTGGCGGACCAAGGCCCCCGCCCCCCTCTTCCAGGTGGAAGGGGTAGAGGAGAAGGTGGTCCTGCCGGAGGGTCACCAGCTGCTTCAGGCCTTGGAGGAACTGGAGAAGCTGGATACTTTCCTGCTGAAGGCCGTGCACAGGGCAGTGGATTGGCTGGAGCAGCCCCCCTTGCGGCTCCCGGTGGCTCTCTCGGACCTTTTCCAGAGGGACATGCAAGTGCTGGGGGTGCTGGTGGGTGAGATCCTCTTTGCCCCCAAGCTCCGCACCTCCAAGCCGACGGCCTCACTGCGTGAGCGCTTCCAGGCCATCCGGAGGCTTTGCCGGCTTCACCCCAAGGAGGTCCCCCCTCCACTCCAGCATCTGCTCGAGGTGCTGCTGCAGCTGAAGGTTCCTGACCCCCAGCTTCTCAGAGAGGCGCAGAGCAGCAGGGGGCCCCAGCTGTTCGCCTACGAGCCCGTCTGGCAAGGCCTGCCCCCACCGTGCCCGTCGCAGCTGCTGAGCCCCTACAGCGGGGTCCTGCCCTTCCCGGCATACTTCCCTGCCCTGCATAGGTTCATCCTGACCTATCTCTCCCAGGGGGCTGGGGACGAGGGGCAGGGCCGGGAGCTGGTCTTCCAGCTGTGGCAGCAGCTGGACGGGGTGCTGAGTGGCATCACTCCCGAAGGCCTGGAGATTCTGCTGCCCTTCATCCTGGCCCTGCTGTCCGAGCAGAGGACGGCTGTCCATGCCGCCTGGTACCTCTTTGAGCCCATCGCCAGAGCCCTGGGCCCCAAGAACACCAACAAGTACCTGCTCAAGCTCCTGATTGGGGCCTACGAGAGCCCCCGGGGCCTCCACGGCCGTTTCTACCTCTACACGGACTGCTTCGTGGCCCAGCTGATGGCCCGGCTGGGGCTGCAGCCCTTCCTTGCCCACCTGCTGCCCCACATCCTGCAGGTGCTGGGGGGTGCAGAGGGCTCCTTCCAGGAGGAGAACAAGGCCTTGCTGCTGAGCACGGCGGAGGAGGACAGTGAGGAGAGCGACAGGAGCAGCCCGGCCTCTCGGTCCTTTGGGGAAGAGGCCAAGGGGGACGCCGGCCTGGAGCTGGTCAATTACATGTCAGGCATCAGCCTGCACGACCAGGCCTACCCGCCAGAGAGCGAGGAGCTTCCAAATGGCCTCTACCTGGCTGAGGCCCTGAGCCTGGGTCAGCTGAGTGATAAGGGTGGTGCGGGCGAGGGGCTGCTGGGGGAGGAACCGCAGGACAAAGCCGCCGGCCTCCAGGGCCTGGATGGCAGCCAGGACCCGAAGCACAGTGAGGAGGAGGAGGAAGAGGAAGAGGAGGATGGGGAAGAAGGCCGCAAGGAGGCTGCTTTGGCCACAGAAGAGCCGGTCTTCTCAGAGGCTGCCGGCCCCTCTGTGGAGCCCACTCTGACCGAGGAAGAGGCCGGGGAAAGCCAGCAGGATCTGCTGGACCAGGATGTGGACAAAGAGCAGAGCATCCTGATAGGTGAGTTGCCGGCTCAGTGTAGCGGAGATGCACCCTGTGAAGAGTGCTGGCCGTGGGTGTCTGAGCTTTCTGGGCATTGCTCTACGAAGTGGGTCGTTGCTGCTCAGGGTTCCCCTTTGGCTGCCTTGAAGAGCAGGAGGGCCCCACACAGAGGGGGTCGTGATCCAGGAGAGGAGAGCCATGAGGTGGGAGGGGGTCCCAAGGCCCCAACATGGCATCAGGAGGCTTTGCCTGTCCTGGCATGTCGCAGGATGGGGGGGGGGCTGTGAGCTTTGGGTGTGGTGGAGCTGCGGTTTACCTGCCCTCTTATCTGCAGACACCGCCTGCAGGATGGTGCGGTGGCTGTCGGCCAAGCTGGGCCCTACCACCGCCTGCCGGTACGTCGCCAGAAACCTCCTCCGGCTGCTGGCCTCCTGCTATCTGGGTAGGCTCCTCTGCTGGGTGGGAAGGGTGGCAATGTGGCGCAGCTGGCAAGGCTGAAGATGCCTCCCTCCTGCTCTCCACAGGTGCAAGCAGACAGCAGTTCGTGGCTGGGGCCGAAGAAGGTGGCCCTCTGAGCGCTGGAAACCTGGAGCAGAGGCGGCCCGTGGCAGGCGACGTGGTCTCCGAGCCGGTGCTCACCTGCCTGGTCCATATAGCACATCTCTACGGGGAACCAGTCCTCACCTATCTCTACCTGCCCTACATCAGTTACCTGGTCAGTCTTCCACCTTCTGCCCCAGCCCCCCTCTTTTTTTTTTAAAGAAAATTTTATTGAATTTCTGGTTTTGCATTTAAATATTTGAAAAGCAACGTGGCGGCTGGATTGATCAATAATTCAATAACATACAAATATCCTTAGTACAGATTTCAAATTAATACATTAAATATTTCTTCTCTTTTCCCCTTGGTATTTACTGTCTCATATTTAAATTAATACAATTCTTATATCAATTAAATAAAAATAACTTTCTTACATTTATCAATAATTTTTAGTTTATATATATATCCTAATTGATTTAACATTCATTTTAGACAATCAATGTGCTGTTTAGTTTTTCCCAATTTTTAGTTTCCCATTAATATTTAAATTTAATGTTTAATATTTATAATTTCCAAGTTTTAAATAACCCCAATTCCCTTTATCACAATTCATCACAAGATCTAATGTTCAGGATACACGTCTTATCTATTTGAATTCTCACCATCTTACATCAACTAATTAGTAATACAATATAATATTCTTATTTTCTAGTAATTTCCAAATATCTTTAGTAACCAATTTTTTTTTATCTTAACATTTAATACTTCCTCTCTTTTTCTCTTAATATCTACTATCTCATATTTAAGCTAGTAATTTTTATTATTACCGCTAAATAAGCATATTTATTACATTCATCGATACATTTTTACTTATGTACAGTATATCTTAATTACCTTTACATTTAATCTTTATAAGCAAATCAATGTTCAAATTTAACTGTTAATATTTATACTTCCAAGTTTTAAATGACCAAAGGTTTCTTTATCTCAATTCATAACAATATCTAATATTCAAAGTACACATCTTATCTATTTGAGTATATTCTATTTTAATTTTCACTAATGTCAAAACCCCCATTTTCTTCAGTCTTATTCTAGCTTTCTTTCTTTGCCAAATTGTCTTCCATATCTTTGCTTTTGAATCATCAAATAAATCTCCCTGTGTTGTTATGTATATTGTTTGACATAGAAAAAACCAGGCGCCATTTTTTGGAGAGGACTAACAAATCATCTCTCAATGTAGTTGTCCTGAACTGTTCATCTTCTCTTCAGTCTGTTCTTCTTGATCCTCAATAGTCTTATCTATTGTCTGGGCTGCTGGCCAAGTCTCTTTTAAGCAATAACAAGTTGTAATATCAGGTTTAGCCACAAGATGTCACCCATACCATTTAAAGTTTTCTTTTAAGTCCAAAGTTTTTATAATCTTTTCAGTTTTGCTTCTTTTTTATGAGTAAAAACCCAGATCTTCAGTAAGAATAGAAAATCTTTTAGTCCACAAACTTTAAAAAATAAAATTCCAATTAGGATCAAGTTATTCTTGCAACGTTTTAAACTCCCCTGGATAGTCAGTCGCCGCTGTTTCCAGAAGGAGGGGTAAAATCTCCCGTCCCTCTCCACAGGGGGGAAAGTACTTATGGAAGTAAAAAAGATAGTTAGGATTTAAGAGAGGTAGATCTCATCCAATCTTATTTGCGCTGCTTTATAATTGCTTGGTGGGAAGTGTGACTTTGTCTGCAGTGATGAGCCATATTGCTATGGCCAGTCTTTCGTCCACCAGTTTGGAGGGCTGCCCCGGATCAAGCAGGGATCCCCTCCTTGCTGGTCGCCCCTATAGGGTGACTTTCAACCCTTTCCACGTCCCCTAGTGAACAGAAACTGGACGCGGAAGACGGAGGTCGCCTTCCAGACGTCCAAGGCGGCCACATCGGCAAGCCGGAAGTCGCCCCAGCCCCCCTCTTAACCCCCATTGCTCCCACCCAGGAAGCCAGGCAGCGTTGGCAGTACTGGGCACTTCTGCACGACTGCAGGTGTTATTGGTGGGAGATCCGTAGCCCCCTTTGGTTAAAAATCCCACCCTGAGTTTGGTGCCTGGGCCACCAGGAGAGACCAAGAGGCAGATGTGGACATCAGGTGGCTGGCCGAGCAGGGAGCATTTCTTGGAGGGTTCCTGCCCTCCAAGCCAAAAGACGATGGGCTGCCTATCCATCAGCACGTAGAGGTTGCCTTTAGCCAGGCCAGGCTTCCTTGTGCAGCAGCCTCCGTCCTGCTGAAGGGGTCCTGCAGGCCAGGGGCTGAGCCGCCCCCCGTTCTGCCCACAGCCTCAGCCAAGGTGGGGACCAATTTGTCAGCTGCACCTCCCTGGAGTGATCCATTTCTCAAAGGAAGCCCATTGCTGGCTGTTCTGCTTTCGGTTCAGGCATGCAGTTCCTCATTTTTATTTTGGCTCTTCCATCTGAGGCAGAAGCAGGATCCCCTCCTCCATTGTGGGAGGGGTCACTCCCTGGGAGAGCCTCACCCGAGCGTTTTCTCCTCCCCCCAAGACCATCGTCCTGTTCCTACGTCTCCTCTTAAAACTCACCGCATGAGGGGTGATTGGCAGGCCGTAGGGTGACGGCTGTAGAAGCATCAGGCAGCCACTTTCCACCATTGGTTCCTACCCTGCTTGGTCCAATATTTTTTCCAAAACTCTATTATTTAATTTATGCCACATACAATATATACCCCTCCCCCTATTTCATGTCATCTTCATCTTTGGTCAGTAACTGTCATCGTCCGTCACAAATGCTTGAAACAGGGACCCACAGATGACCGTTCTGCGCCAGCCCGTTTAATTGTCTTGCCATCCAGCTCCCCCCTCCCCCCCCGCTTACTTGACTCGTCAATTAGCCTGTGGAGAGAGTTTCTCATTCCCACCATCTGTGAAGGAACGCTCCAGCCAGTCCAGAGCGTGAAGTCTAACCCTTTCTGACCTCGGGGGGTTGCCTGGAAGTTCCTGAGAATCTGTCCTGGAGAAAATGGGTCCTGAGCACCTGTCCCTCCCTGCCATGGGCTGGACTGCCCCCCCCCTCCCCAAACCCTCGGCATCCCCATCAGGGTCCCTCTTTGCCGTGGTGGGAGATGCTGTTGTGGCGTAGTCCATGGGCCGGGCGAGGGGCTTTCAGCTCCGCAGTTGTTGGTGGGGGTCATACGGGGGGGGTCATATGCCTGCCCATCGCTAGCCTTTCCCTCCAGGTGGCTCCTGGTGGAGGGGCGGCAGCCGGTCGGTTGAACAGCCGCAAGGAAGCTGGGCTGCTGGCAGCTGTGGCGCTCGGACAGAAGATCGTGGTCTACCTGTCGGACAGCACCCTGATGGACATCCTGCCCAGGATCAGCCAGGAGGTCCTGCTTCCCCTTCTCGGCTTCCTCACCTCGCCCACCCTCAGGTGCGCCTGGCCAGGAGGGGGGCAGAGTGGCCACGGCCAGAGCAGCACCGGCCTCCCCCCTTCAGCAGCAAGGGATCCCCTAGGAGGGCTGCTGGAACAAACACAGCACCCCTTAAACCGATGCCTGTGATTCCGGGGTGGCAGCTGGGGGAGGGGGGTGGCGGGCAGGCACGCTGGGCAGAGTGATGGGTGCTGAGAGCCTCTTCCTTCCAGTTTCCCCAGTGGGGTCCAGGGCCGGGTCGCCTTGTGTCTGAAAACCATCCGCTTGATGGTGCTGGTTTGTTTACGGATCGGACCGGAGATGGCTCAGCAGCACCTGCGCCACACACTCCGGGGCTTCTTCGAGAGCTTCTCCTCGCTGCCTTTGGAGTCCGTAAGTCTGTGGCCCCGGGGAGCAGGGGGTCCTTGGTGGGCAGGCCATGGCTGAGGAGGGGACAGGGATGGTCAGTGCCCACCCCAGATCTTCCCCGCCAATACGCCTCGGGGGGTGGTGGTCAAAGGGGCTCCTGAGGGATGTCCAGAGATCCGGACAGCGGCTGCTTCAGAAATGAGCCGGGGGCCTTCTGAAGTACCAGGACAGCCTCCTGGGGGGGGGGAATCGCCTGGCCTAAGAGGAGGCAGCGGGCAAGTGGCCGGACTGTCTCCTTCCCCTTCGGCCTTTCTGCAGGTGTGACAAAGGAGTCCCCTTTTTTCAGGGCCAGCCGCTGTCTGCGGACGCCTCTCCTCTCCTGGAGCTCCAGAAAGTTTTCAGCCCAGAAATGGCCTACGCTGCCTTTGTGCCCTTCTCCAGCCTGCTGGGTGAGACCCCTGTTCCCCCCTCCCCACTTTTTCCTGATCCTCTTTCTCCTGCGCCCTGCACGAGAGGGAGGCTGGGCTTCTCCTCCATCATTTGGGGTGCAGGAATCTTCTCAGGGCCTGCCCCAAGAGGGGGCTTTTTGCGATAATAAACCCACCCCCATGTGGGGCTCCTGGGCGCCTTTGCTTCGGGAGCAGAACTCTCCGATCAGCACGTTTCTCAGTTGTTTTCTCCCATCTTGGCAGGTGACGCCTTTCACGCGATTGTGCCGAACCATGCCTTGGTCTGGCAGCTGGCCAGCCTTCACCTGGAGCAGGCCAGCCCCTCGTCCGAAAGACAGGCAGCTGCTGGGCCAGGCCAGGCCCCCTCGGAGCAGGAGGCACTGGGAGCCGAGCCCTCCTCCGGCCCTGCTGAGGACACGCGGTCGGGCACTTTTGGGAGTGTGCTGGTGGGCAACCGCATCCAGGTCCCCTCCGAAGCCCAGCAGGACCCCTTGAGCGGGGCCAGGGGCAGCCTCTGCCCTAAACTGGGGGGCCAGGAAGGGGGGACACTGAAGCAGGAGCTGCGACGTAGCGCTCGCCTCCTCCTGGGCAACTGGCTGGCGTACTGGCAGTACGAGATTGGGGTCAGCCAGCACGATGCCCCCTTTCACTTCCACCAGATCAAGCTGCAAAGCTTTGTGGGCCACGGGGGTGCGGTCAAGTGCATGGCCGCTCTGAGTGGAGAGGACTTCTTCCTGAGCGGCAGCAAGGACAAGACCGTGCGCCTCTGGCCCCTCTACAATCGAGGGGACGGCAGCCACGAGACCGAGCCCCGGCTGACCTACGACCGGCACAAGAAGTCTGTCTTCTACGTCGGCCTGCTGGAGGCCCCGCAGCACGTGGTCAGCTGTGATGGCACCATCCACATCTGGGACGCCCCCACTGGTAGGCACCCCCCTCGCCCTAGTCTCTGGCAGCACCACGAGCAAATGGCGTGGATGGACCCTGAGGTGCTTGGGCCAGGAACATGGGAGACTCCACGCGCTTCTTTCTGTGGCCATCGTGGGGTCAGCCCTTGCGGTCAGTCCCTGGCAGAGGGTCTTGCTGAGGCTCACCTCTGAGAGGTCTGGGGCCCAAAGCTGATGCAGCGGTTAGACTGACTCCTCAATTGGAGGGAGAGACCCCCTCCTACTTGAGCTGAGGAGAGGAACTCCCGTGGGACAGTCCTCCCCTCCCCGTCTAAAGGCCCTGACTAGGTAGCCCACTTGCTAAAGGGTTCTCCATAAGGCGTGTGGCAGGTTGTCCTGCCAATTGCACGGACAAGATTGCTGTCAGAGCTGCAATACTTTCGCTTTCCCCCCTCCAAGCATCCTCACTGTCCAGGGTTCAAGGCGGAGGGTCACACGCACACGAGCGCAGGTCAGGTGGCAGCTGGCAGTTGCTCTAAGCAGATTAAGGCAGGAGACGGGGTCAGCGGTGCATCAGGGTGCACTTTCACATGCAGAAAAAGACCCCGAACCCCCCCTCTTTTTTAGAGAGAGAATTTGGGAGGAACTCAGAGACTCTGCTTCACACTTCTGTACCCCACAGCTCCTCTTTGGTTTGGGTCAGAGCATTGGGGAGGGTCTCCTCAATCCCCTCCAGTGCTTCCTGGGCAGGGCCCCTTCCCCTGAGGCTGGTGCCGCCCCTTCCCTCTCGGGCACAGCTCAGCTGAGTCTCTGCTGCAGGCAAAGTGGTCCGTACCTTTGAAGCGCTGGACTCCAAGGCGCCCGTCACCGCACTCTGCCCCATGCCTCCCCCCCATGGCAGCATCAGCATCGCCAGCGCAGACTCGGTGCTTCGCTTCATCGACCACCGGAAGCCAGGCTGGCAGGTAGTGCCTGGGGCCACGGGGGGAGACGAGGAGTGGTCGGGCGGGCAGGGGTCTTGCTTTGCTTTTCTGGGCTGGGAAGAGATAGTCATGGGGGCGGCAGCCCCTCCTCTGACATCTCTTTGCTCTCTCGGCCCTGCAGCAGGAATTCCGGCTGGCCAGCGGAGCCAGCGCCGGCCTCATCCGCTGCCTGGCTATCAGTCCTAGCGGGCGCAGCGTGGCGGCCGGCTTCTCCTCTGGCTTCATGGTCCTTCTGGACACCCGTACAGGCCTGATCCAGAAGTCTTGGTCAGCCCACGAGGGAGACATCCTGCAGGTCAAGGTGAGCTGCTGGGCTTGAAGGGTTCATTTGTGGCCGGATGAAGGGTGCAGCGGCCCAGCTGGGTCTTCCGGGCCCTGTTCTGGTCCTCCTGCACTGCGCCCAACGGTTGGAGGCGCCACTTCCAGGAGACCCAGCAGCCTGCCCAGTTCTGGGGTTGCCCAGCACCCAGAAGTGCGTGCCTGGCAAGGAGGTTCAGACTGACCTGAGTAGAAGCAGAGCCTGTGGGAGCTCTGGAAGTGCCGGCGCCCGTTCCCACCAGGACTTTTGATGCTGGTCGCGCCCTTTTGCCCTGGCATCGGTTGGCAAAGATGCTGGGAGCTTCCCCTTGACTGAGCAGATGGGCTTCGCTCCCTGGGCAGAAATCAGGCGCCCCAAGGAGCCTGCAGCCCCCTCGGGGTGATTGGGTGTGGGCACTGCCCACTAACAGACTCCCACCCCGCAGCCTCACCTTCCATCCTGGAAAGGGGCAAAGAAGGGCAGTGGCCGAGGGCTGTCGCACCACTCTCACCGCTGGGCCAAGGCGTATTTGCTGCTTCCCTCTCCCTGGTAGGCCACCGAGGGCAACGTGCTGGTCAGCTCCTCCTCCGACCATTCGCTGACCATCTGGAAAGACCTGGAGCCGAAGCCCCTGCAGATGTACAAATCGGCCTCCGAGCCCCTCCACCCCTTTGACCTCTATGGCAACGAGGTGGTGGCCGGCACAGTGGCCAACAAAATTGGCGTCTACGCCTTCCAGGGGCCCTCGGCCTCCAGCACCACCAAGCTGAGCTCCGAGAACTTCCGAGGGACCCTCACCAGCTTGACCGTCCTTCCTACCAAATGCCACCTGCTGCTGGGCTCGGACAATGGCACTGTCCGGCTGCTGGCGTAGCCCCTGCTTCTGAAGCAGAGGGGGACAGTTGTGGCTGGCCAACAGCCCTGGGGGGGGACCAGAAGGTTGGGGACGCCCCTTCCCCCCGTAGTCCCAGCCCAAGAAAAGCCAAGACACCCTCCATCACCGTATGTGCCTGATGCTCCCTGGGGACTGGCAGAGATGCGCCTGGATGCCTGGAGGTCATGCCCTTCTCCCCTAACTTGGGGGCTAGCAGGAAGGAGGGAATAGCGGCAGATCCCACGGCTTTTGGGTGGTGGGCCCCTCCGCTGCTTTCTCTGCCCTGATTAGCCCTTTGGGGAAGGGGCTTCTGGGCAGGAAGGAATGATTGCCCCTTCCAAGTCTTCCCATTGTCGGCCAAGTGTTGGAAGCCCCCCCGCCCCACACACACACTTTCCTTGCCTGGCCACAAAGCCCTCTATCTGCCAAGGAGCCCTCCCCCCCATCTTCCTCCCACGGCCCAGTCCAGCACTTTCCCTCTCTTCCCTGGAACTGGGGGGGAGGGCTGGAGGGGGGGCTTCTCACTGCTGATTGAAGAATTTGCAAGAAATAAACCTCCTGAGAAACTACGATTCTCTGACTTTTTGCTGAGGAGGTGGGGAAGTCCCCCCTCCCATCTCAATGGAGCAAGCAGGGAGCAGAGAAATGGCGGAGCTGCTGCCTCTCTGCCTTCTCTTTTTCACCCCAAACATCATTCTCCCCCTCCCCCTCCGTGGGGCAAGGATAAGGCAGAAGCCAGAAGTGGCGAAGGTGCGGTCAAGGAAGAGCCTTCGCTGAAATGGCCTCCCCCCCCCCTGACTGGGAGTTTGATTCGAGGATATGCCGGTCTGGCCGACCAACCCTTTGGGGGCTCCAGAGACCCTCTGGGGAAGCGGCCACGCTCTGCGTCTGCAGCGGGGGAGGCCAGTAGGTGAGCCTGGCCTTACTCCAGACCTGTGACCGAAGTGACAACGGCTCTGAAAATGGGGGGGCACAGCAGCATCCCCAGGGTCAACTGATCAAAGTTCGAACACTTTAGCAACCGGCGGTTACAACACCTGCAGCGTCTGAGGCTCACGTGGTCCCCCTTTGCGACACAGCAGTGAGCATGGATCCGTTTCATGACCGCCAGATTCATTTAACTGCAGTGATTTGCTTAGCAGCCTGGCAAAAACGGTTGTAAAATAGGGCATGAGTCACAACCGCCTTTCTTAACAGTGGAAGTTCTCCGAATTACTCTTAAGTCAAGGCCTGCCTGGAGGCAGGTTAATCCCCCCAGGCTTGGGCAACTCCCAATCTGGCCTCTGGCCTGGGGGAGTCCCTTGCTGGGTAGGGAAACGGGTGGCCAGAGGGGGCTCCTGCCCTTCCCTCCTCTGGGGGCTGGATCCGCTGGCTTCTAAGAGGAGTGGGCCCAATCCTGCCTTCTCAAGGGCTGCCCCACGGAAGCCCCGCCTGACCTCTTTTGTCAAAGCACAGCAGTGGAGGTCTTCAGAGCTGCCCCTTTATTTTTATTTTAAATACTTTCTCTGGACCCTGGGCAGCTCGTGACCAGAGAAAGTTCTGGAAGGGGGGGGGAGGCTATGAATATCAATGATACGAACAGACTAGCCAGGATGTTCTTGTCTGTTTCTGAAGGGTGGGGACAGACACAGCAGGAGTGCCTGCAGGCCACCCTGGAACCCCTGGCCAAGAGAGAAGGTGCCTGAAGGCCCCCCTGGGGGGGGGGCTGCTGGTGTTGCACAGTTGCTGCCTGGAGTGAGGAGGGGGAAAGGGGGGGCATTGGGCTCCGGTTGCTTTCTGCCCACTTGTTCAGAGGAGCTCAGGAGGGGCCAAACATGCAAGAGAAGGTGGGGGGCTGGGCCACGTTCCCCTCCGCAGACAAGGTGCTTCCTCAAGGGCCCCGTCAAAGGGGGAGGTGCCAGGGGGGCTGCATTGCCCCTTGGACCTGAGATTCTGAACAAATGTTTAACCGGATACCGGAGAAAGTCAATATTTGCCTGCCAGGGGGAGAGGCGTTGCTGCTGGTCCCTGGTTAGGCTGGGGCTCTTCTGCCCCATTTAAGGGCCAGAGAGGGGCAGTGGCAGAGCTGTGGGGAAAAGCTGCTCAAGGAACAAGGTGAAGTAGGGGGCAGCAAGGGGGTGGACTGGCACAGGGGGCAGGAAAGCTGCCATCTTTGGGCTGGGCCACCATTGCCCTTTTTTGGCAGTGTGGAAATCCCTCTGTTTCCTGGGTTCTGGTGTTGGTTCTGGGTGGGGGAGACTGGTACTTCCCCCTCACACACACACACACACACACACACACACACACACACACACACACCAGGAGATGTGGCACTTCCTCCCAACTTCAGGGGGAGGTGGGGGAGAAGGGGCTGAGAAAGAAGCCCAACCAGGCCAGCCGCAGCCAGTGCCACTTGGTGCCAGGCCTGACCCCGTGGGTCCTGCAGGGGAAGGGAAGGGGGGGAGAACAGGCGCCTCAGTTTGGCCCCCTGGGACTCTAAAGTGCACCAGGTCAGCACAGCCTCTTGCCTCCTGCAGCCCCCTCCTCTGCTGCCTGATGGCTCTGCTGCTCTGGACGCTGCTGGCCACCTGCCTTCCTGCTCTGTGTGCTGGGTCAGACCAGGTGAGTTACAGCCTGCTTCCCTTTGAGAATTCTTCCGTGAGGAGGGAGGCTGCTCTGTTCTGCGGGAGAGGGAGGGTGCTCAGGGCGTGTCTCTGTTCGAAGCCAAAGAAGCAGGTTCAAATCCTGCTTCTCCAACCTGCAAGGAGGCACTGAGGTCAGCGAGGCAGCAAAACGCGACAGCTCAGGGCCAGGAAGTGGGGGGGCTTTGCTGGATTCTGACTGGCAGGCATGTGTGAAGGCCTCGCAGGCCCCCCCCCCAGAAGGGGCAGGCCCACTTGGGAACAAAGCCAGAGATGGGCAGCTCTTAGCCAAGCTCAGAGAAGGGCCAGAGGCAGGAAGAAGCAGGTCTGTGCTGGGATCTGATCTGATCCCATCTGCAGTGCGGGATCCATTCGTGTATCTCCTTTGAGGCCAGCTGTCCAGTGGGCTGCTTTAGACAGATCTTCCCCTTGAAGGGTGTCGCTCCACCTTCCCAGATGAGCCGAGATTAGCACAGGATTTAGCACAACAGACCAGCAATCAAGAAGTAAACAGTTCCCCGGTGAAGGAGCTGCCAACTCAAAGAACCAAACTAATATTGAACAACCGCCAAGAATGCAACCACCAACACTGACACATGTATAGCAACACTCAGCAAGCCGCCCTTCGTTCCAGCACTGATGAGGTTACCTAGCTGGGTAACGAAACGCCTGCCAGAAAGCAACCTGGCTCAGAGAGGACCCCCCAGGAGCTGCTTTGAACTGGAGGGGGGGCTCCTGGCAGGAGATTCAGAGATTCTTCTCTCCCCCCCCTCCTCCCCTTGCAGGTCACTGCTGCAGCGGTTCCCCCTGAAGACGGTCTGCTGCTACAGGCGGGAACGGAACCCGGGTCCCAGGGGGCCCTTCAAGGCCCCACAAAGCTGCCTCCCCACTTTCCAGATGAAGATGCCGGCCAGGGGGAGACGTTTCCGGACGGCCTCCCCAATTCTCTCGAGGGAGAGGAGGAGGGGGAGGAAGGCTGCCGGGACTGGGCCCTCTCTGGAAGCGCGGGCCAGATCGCCTCGGCCATGAGGGCCCTGGGGGTGGACCTCCTGCGGGAGATGGAGGCGGAGAAGGGCACGGGCAACACCATCTTCTCGCCCCTGAGTATCGCCCTGGCCCTCTCCCACCTGTCCTTAGGTAACACCGCCCGGAAGACCCTTCTCGGAGGGGGGAGGCTGACCCCCCCAGGCTGCTGGGGAGCACCCCTCAGGAAAGAGCCTCCTGCAGAGGCGCAGCTGTCCTCCTCCTCCTCCTCCTCCCGCTAATCCCAGCTGTCTCATTTGCTCTGCTGAGCTCCAGTTGCCACTAGTGCCAAGATGGCCATCCTGGATGCCATGGCAGACTCCCCAGGAATGAATGGGGGGGGAGAAGCCTTGCAGCCCCACTGCCCACAGACTACCAGCCCCCTCTGGTCCAAGCAGCTCACCCGGGGGAGGGGGGCTGCTCCTCTTACGCTGCCAAGGGTGGGTGGGCTCCTAAGGGCTGCTCCCCCAGACCCCCTTCGGCCACTGCTTCCCTGGCCCGGGCTGAGCCTGCCTTGTTTCAGGGGCTGCCAACGAGACCCAGAAGCACCTCCTGGAGGTCCTGCACATGGACTCTGTGCCCTGCCTCCACCAGGCACTGCGGGAGGTCACCCAGCATCTCCACCAGACGGCCCTCAGCATAGCCGGCCGCCTCTTCCTAAAGAAAGGTGAGCCATCCCTGTGGGCAAGAGGTGGGCAGCCACTTCAGCCCCTGTGTGTGTGTGTGTGTGTGTGTGTGTGTGTGTGTGTGAGAGAGAGAGAGAGAGAGAGAGAGAGAGAGAGAGAGACGCTTTGCCCCAGGAGGAGAGCGGCAGGGGGGGCACATTGCACTGCTGGGATTTGCCAAGATGGCCCTGGAGGGCAGTGAGAGCACCCGAGGCCTGCCCATCCGCCCAGGGTGCCAGTGCCGGCTGTCGGCAGATGAAATTCTCTAGGCTTCTTTTGGTGCCAGGCTGCCAGGCCACCTCGGATAGCCTTAGGAGGACACTTAATCTGCCTGGCCGTTTCTTCTGGACGGAGCAGTTACTAAATTTAAATCGGGAAAAAAGGCCGACCTAATCTCAGCGAAATTTATTTATTCACAAATAAACGCTACTCCGACACAACCGCGGCCCCTTAGAGTCAGGAAGGGCCTTCAGCCCATTCGGGGCCAGGGGACTGGGCATCACAGCCTCCCCTCCAGGAGGTGGCGCAGCAGTTAGAGTGCAGTACTGCAGGCCACTTTAGCTGACTGTGTTCAGCAGGTCAGCGGTTTAAATCTCACCAGCTCAAGGTTGACTCAGCCTTCCATCCTTCCGGGGTAGGTAAAATGAGGACCCAGATTGTTGGGGGCAATGTAAATATATATATATACATTGCTTACTGGTGTACACCGCTTAGAGAGTGCTCGCACTTAAAGCGGTATATAAGTCTCATAAATAAATAAATAAATAAGTTGGGGAGCGGTGAGGCCCCCCTGCTGGGCCTGACTCCCCTGCCTCCTTCTTCCCAGGCTTCCCGGTCAAAGACAAATTCCTGGAGGCGTCCCAGAGATTCTACGGAGCAAAGCCAGTCCTCCTTTCTGGGAACAGCACGGCTGACCTGAACGCCATCAACAGCTGGGTGAAAGAAGCCACCAATGGGAAGATCCCCATCATGCTGACCGAGCTGCCTCCCAACGTTTTGATGGTCCTTCTCAACGCGGTCTACTTCCAAGGTGGGCCTCTCCCGCCCGGCTGGGGGGGAAAGCCACCGCGGGCGATCTGGGTTTCTTCCAAACGGGACTGGAAGCCTGGAAGCCGAAGACCTTCAGCTCTGAGGGTGAAAGGACCAGCTTGGGAGAGGGGAAGGTCGCCGGCCTTTTGACCCTGGGCCTGATGTCCTCTCCGTCGTGGACCAGGGTTCTGGAAGACCAAGTTCGACCCCCTCCTGACGGAACGCAGCCTGGTCCACCTGGACAAGGAGACTGCGGTCTCCGTGGAGATGATGAAGGGACACATCTTCCCCCTGAGCTGGTTCACAATGGAGTCCCTGGAGGCCAAGGTAGAGGGGGGGCAGGCGGGCGAGGGGGGTGAGAGGAGAACCCAGATGTGAACTGTCCCAACTTGGCCAGTTAGAAAAGAAAGAAACCTGGTCCCTGATTAGCCAAAAGTAGACTTTACTAAAGCCAAAGTGGTTACAGAAGAAGCAAAGCTGGATCTGAGATTTTTGCATGCAAAGATAAGGTTAGCTTTCCCTTGTTCCAGGCCAACCCCCTGGTTATCAGTCACTGGCCAATGAGGTGTTAACGAATCATTTGGGAAATGGTCCCGTCTTTGCCACTGGGGCTGCACATTCTTTTGGTGTGACCTTGAGATGTGTGTCTGTGTGTCCTTGTGCTTCCCACAGGACTGTCTGCTTGGTTTCACTTCCTCCGAGCCCCCTCCCTGCCTGCCCATCCCCCACTGCTCCCTCCCCCCATTACTGATGCCAGGCTGCCATCTTGCCATCCGTAGCTTAGCAGAAGGGCAGCCATGACACCGGATGCTTTTGCATTCACTCGCCCCACCAGGAGGCCTCAGGGAGGCCCTGGTGGCTTCTGTGAGAGGGGGCCACCCACAGGCCCCCATGATTGTGCCTGCCTCCTTCCCAGACCCTCCTCTGCCCTTTCCTCCAGGTTGCCAAGTTCCCCTTTAAAGGCAACACCTCCTTCGTGGCCATCGTCCCCAGCCTCGACCAGCAGAAGAACTTCGCCCAGGTTCTGTCTGAGGTCCTCCAGCACAACCTGCAGACGTCGTTCCCCGAGGAGATGTCCACCAGGGTGAAGATGCCAAAGCTGAACTTAGAGGACCACATGGACCTCAATGAGGTCTTAACTCGGTTAGGTGAGACACACAGACGGGGCAGAAAGCCTGCAACTCCCGCCCCCCCTTCGCCCAGCTTCTTCTTGCTATCTATGTTGACTTTCCATCCAGAGTTTTTTTTTCTTCCTCCTCCTCCTCCTCCTCTAAAGCACCCTGTCCAGAAGAAGGAGATGAGCTGGTAGCTTCTGCAGGTAAAGCCCCATTTGATGGGCAAGGAGCTGCTCCCACTTCAGCTGCGCTCCCCTCTCTTCCCTCCAGGTCTTGGGGAGCTCTTTTCTGTCCCAGACCTCAGCCGCCTTGCCGAAGGGCCCCTCACGGTCTCCAGCATCACGCACCGGGCCGCCCTGGAGCTGTCCGAGGAGGGAGTGAAGGCGGCAGCGGCCACCAGCGTAGTGGGCGTCCGCTCTGCCTCAGTTTTCTCCCTCGACCGGCCCTTCATCTTCATGATCACAGAGGACGTGACGAGCATCCCGCTCTTCATGGGCACCATCCGGAATCCCCGGCCGGGGGCCCCCGTGGAGAAGCATGTCCTGCCTGCTAATCGCACACATCGCTTCCAGATGCCCTGAAGGGCCTCAGAGCTGCCTCCCCAGTCCCAGGCAGTCTGGCCTTCCAGAAGACCCCTCCCAGTGGCTGCCCACCCAAACGCATCACCCTCCCGGCTGGCATCTCAGGGCGGGGGTGGATCCCATCCCAATCTTGAAAGGGAGAGTGGGGCCCTTCCTTGGCCACTAGCGGGTCCTGGATGTGGATCCTGCACCTCAGCTTGCTGGACGCCTGGGCTCCCCTAGGCTCCCCATCCCTCCACTGGCCTGGCCTGGCCCCACATTGATTTCCCTTGGCCCCCCCCTCGCTAGTTTCCTTGGCACCAGGCTGGAGGGATGCCTCCCCCTCCCCTTTACTCAGACTGAACCCCTCTCTGTCCAAGAAGCCCCTCCTCAGTCCAAGCTGCACAGGCCTAACCCCCTCCCTTCGAAAGACCCCCCCACTACCTCCTGTCATTATTTCAGGGGCCCCTGCCTCAAAAAGGATAGAATGGCAATAATGGCACAACATCCCTGTGAGGTTGGAATGCGGACTAATTAACCGGCTGTCCGGAGAGCCTCCGAGGTCGTAATCCAATTCAAAATTCTCCTTCATGCTTGTGGAAACATAGAGTGAATAAGATGCGCAGCGGCACAGCTAAAGCCGAAACAAAGAGAGGATTGTTTTGAGCACTGAGAATTGGAAGGAAAATAATGCAAAATAAAACTGCAAATGTTGCAATGCCTTCATCTCCTTTGCGTCCAGCAGCAGAGCTACGTAGCCTCCTCGGACAAGGGGGGGGCTCTCCCATCAAGAGAGGGGGGGGTGGAAGTAGCCCTCAACTTAAACAATTGAGCCCCAAATTTCCACTGCTAAGTGAGACAGTTGTTAAGTGGGTTTTTCCCCCTTTTACGACCTTTCTTGTCACAGTTGTTAAGTGAATCACTGCGGTTGTTAAGCTGCTCACGCAGTTGTTAAGTGAATCTGGCTTCCCCATTGACTCTTTTGGCAGGAGGTCACAAAAGGGGATCGCAAGACTCTGGGACACTGTGACTATCACACTTACGAGTCGGTTGCTCAACGTCTGAATTTTGATCCCGTGACCAGGGAGATTGAATGGTCACTAAACAAACGGTTGTAAATCAAAGACTACCTGGAGCCAGCAGCAAGGGGCGATGGAGAGAGGATCCGGTCTCCACGGGGCATGAAGGCCAGAACCCCCAAATGACAGGGGACAGAGTTGGACGGGGCCTTTCCTATCTCATGCAAAGAGATTGCTGGATTTCACTTGAAACAGGCAGAATAAACTCCAAGGATAAGTCATATAAAATTACTTTATTCCAGACATCCTCAAGTCAATAACTTACAGTCACTGCAGAAGTTCTTCTAGAATGCAGATTGTAATCTGGACCCATCTCATAGGTAAAAGGATAATAGATTTCCCCATTCTTACGGAGCTCCTAACCCTCGTGGCTAGGATTCATGGAGAGATAATAGACTGGCACGTAAACAGGATATCCCGTAATAAAAACACAAGTCCCTCCCAGTGGCCAGTTAGAACACAGATCTGACCAAACAACTAAAACTACATTTCCCAGAAGGCCATCCTTAAGGGGACAGCACTTTAACCCTTAAAATGCTACTTGCTTTACACACCGTTCTTATTTCCTAAACTAGCTATATGCTCTGACCAGATGGCTATATATTGGACCAGCACACTCCCCACCTGGAATTATACAATTTCCACTATTAATTTTTCCACCAAGATCCTAAAGTATCAATTTTCAAATCAGAGGCCAAATTGTGTAAAATATTAATCTGGTGCTGGATGGTTCGTGAATTATCAGAAATATTGAAACAACACATCCCCTCAAAACTTTCACAACCCAAATGCTGATGTAGAAGCAAATAATCGATAGCAGCACGATTTTGCAAAATAGTTTTTCTCAAATTTTGCAGCTCATGGTTGATTGCTGACATAGCTGAAAAAGTAGCATTGTTTTTGCTAAATTACATACATTAGCATTAATGTTGAGGTGAGCATGAACAGCAGGTCCTGGCACACCCACTAAAGACATGGCCAATGCTACATATTCTGCTTTATTAAGTAAGGCTGTCTCAGAGTCACAAGTGCTGTCTAGCGTGACCCCACGTCGAGAATGGTTCAAGTGAACTTGTTGTTTGGAAAGCAAAACAGGAATCATCTGGCTGAGGCAACACTGTGCTTCACTAATATTGTTGTTGTTAATTGCGAAGTCGTGTCCGACCCATCGCGACCCCATGGACAACGTTCCTCCAGGTCTTCCTGTCCTCTATCATCTTCTGGAGTCCATTTAAGTTCACACCTCCTGCTTCAGTGACTCCATCCAGCCATCTCATTCTCTGTTGTCCCCTTCTTCTATTGCCCTCAATCTTTCCCAGCATTAGGCCCTTCTCCAGTGAGTCCTTCCTTCTCATTATGTGGCCAAAGTATTTGAGTTTCAACTTCAGGATCTGGCCTTCTAAAGAGCAGTCAGGGTTGATCTCTTCTAGGACTGACCGGTTTGAACGCCTTGCAGTCCAAGGGACTCGCAGGAGTCTTCTCCAGCACCAGAGTTCAAAGGCCTCCATTCTTTTGCGCTCAGCCTTTCTTATGGTCCAACTTTCACAGCCATACATTGCAACTGGGAAAACAATGGCCTGGACTATACGCACTTTTGTTGGCAGGGTGATGTCTCTGCTTTTTAGAATGCTGTCTAGATTTGCCATAGCTTTCCTCCCCAGGAGCAAGCGTCTTTTAATTTTTTGGCTGCAGTCCCCATCTGAGATGATCTTTGAGCCCAGAAAAATAAAATCTGTCACTACCTCCATTTCTTCTCCATCTATTTGCCAGGAATTGAGAGGGCCAGATGCCATGATTTTGGTTTTCTTAATGTTGAGTTTCAAGCCAACTTTTGCACTCTCCTTCTTCACTCGCATCAAGAGGCTCTTTAGTTCTTCTTCACTTTCTGCCATTAGAGTGGTATCATCTGCATATCTTAGGTTGTTGATATTTCTCCCAACAATCTTAATTCCAACTTTTGATTCATCTAGCCCTGCCTTTCTCATGAAGTGCTCTGCATATAAGTTAAATAGGCAAGGCGAAAGTAGGCCGGACTCCTTTTCCAATTTTGAACCAATCAGTGGTTCCGTGTCCAGTTCTCACTGTTGCTTCTTGACCCGCGTATAGGTTTCTCAAGAGACAAATGAGATGGTCTGGTACTCCCATCTCTTTAAGAACTTGCCACAATTTGTTGTGATCCACACAATCAAAGGCTTTTGCATAGTCAATGAAGCAGAAGTAGATGTTTTTCTGGAACTCCCTAGCTTTCTCCATGATCCAGCGTATGTTGGCAATTTGATCTCGAGTTCCTCTGCCTCTTCGAAATCCTGCCTGTACTTCTGGTAGTTCTCGATCCACATACTGCTGGAGTCTAGCTTGTAGGATTTTAAGCATAACTTTACTAGCATGTGAAATGAGTGCAATGGTGCGATAGTTTGAACATTCTTTGGCATTGCCTTTCTTTGGAATTGGAATGTAAACTGACCTTTTCCAATCCTGTGGCCACTGTTGAGTTTTCCAAATTTGCTGGCAAATTGAGTGTAGCACTTTTACTGCATCGTCTTTTAAGATTTTGAATAGCTCAGCTGGAATACTGTCACCTCCACTAGCTTTGTTGTTGCTCAGATTTTCTAAGGCCCATTTCACTTCACATTCTAGGATGTCTGGTTCGAGGTCAATGACCATCTCATTGTGGTTATCTGGGATGTTAAGCTCATTCTTATATAGTTCTTCTGTGTAGTTTTGCCATCTCTTCTTAATCTCTTCTGCCTCTGTTAGGTCTCTGCCATTTTGGTCCTTTATCATGCTCATCTTTGCATGAAACGTTCCTTTCATATCTCCAATTTTCTTGAAGAGATCTCTGGTCCTCCCTATTTTGTTGTTTTCTTCTATTTCTTTGCACTGTTCATTTAAGAAGGCATTCTTATCTCTTCTAGCTACTCTCTGGAATTCTGCATTCAATTGGGTGTATCTTTCTCTTTCTCCTTTGCCTTTCGCTTCCCTTCTTTCCTCAGCTATTTGCAAAGCTTCCTCAGACAGCCATTTTGCTTTCTTGCATTTCTTTTTCTTTGGGATGCTACTTCTTGTACAATGTTTTCTTTGGGATGCTACTTCTTGTACAATGTTGCGAACTTCCATCCATAGTTCTTCAGGCATTCTGTCTATCAGATCTAATTCCTTAAATCTATTTGTCACCTCTACTGTATATTCATCAGGGATATGATTTAGTTCATACCTGAGTGGCCTAGTACTTTTCCCTACTTTTTTCAATTTAAGCCTAAATTTTGCAACGAGAAGCTCATGATCTGAGCCACAGTCAGCTCCTGGTCTTGTTTTTACTGACTGTATAGAACTTCTCCATCTTTGGCTGAAGAGCACATAGTCAATCTGATTTCTATGTTGACCGTCTGGTGATGTCCATGTGTAGAGCCGTCTCTTGGGTTGTTGGAAAAGAGTGTTTGTTATGACCATCGTATTCTCTTGACACAATTCTATTAGCCTGTGCCCTGCTTCATTTTGTACTCCAAGGCCAAACTTGCCTGTTATTCCGGTTATCTTTTGGCTTCCTACCTTAGCATTCCAATCCCCCATGATGATAAGGACATCATTTTTTGGTGTTAATTCTATAAGGTGCTGTAGTGCTTCATAGAACCGGTCAATTTCATCCTCTTCAGCACCAGTGGTTGGGGCATAGATTTGGACTACTGTGATATTGAATGGTTTGCCTTGGATTCGAATTGAGATCATTCTGTCATTTTGGGGATTGTATCCCAGTATTGCTTTTCCTATTCTTTTATTGACTATGAAGGCTACTCCATTTCTTCTGAGGGATTCTTGCCCACAGTAGTATACCTGATGGTCATCTGCGTTAAATTCACCCATTCCTGTCCATTTTAGTTCGCTGATTCCTAAGATGTCGATGTTCAGTCTTGTCATCTCTTTTTTGACTACGTCTAGCTTGCCTTGATTCATGGATCTTACATTCCAGGTTCCTATGGAGAAAAAATCTTTACAGCATCGGACTTTCCTTTCACCACTAGATATATCCACAGCTGAGCGTCCTTTTGGCTTTGGCCCAGTCGCTTCATTCTTTCTGGCGCTACTAGTACTAGCCCTCTGCTCTTCCCCAGTAGCATATTGGACACCTTCCGACCTGAGGGGCTCAGCTTCCAGCGTCATATCTTTTTACCTTTTAGTACTGTCCATGGGGTTTTCATGGCAAAGATACTGGAGTGGTTTGCCATTTCCTTCTCCAGTGGATCACATTTTGTCAGAACTCTCTGCTATAACCTGTCCGTCTTGGGTGGCCCTGCACGGCATAGCTTATAGCTTCATTGAGTTACGCAAGCCCCTTCGCCACGACAAGGCAGTAATCCATAAAGGGGTAATAATATCATCAGGAATATAATTAAAAGTTTCTTGACCACATGTAAAAAACCATCTTTGCAGTAGCCAAACATGTCCAAAATGAAAGGAAGTCTCTTCAAAAGCTGTGCAGTTTAAAACAGGTGAGCTAATGCGATGACAGTGAGGTTTTTTACTTGAAGAAGTACAATTAACTATTTTTGCACGTTATATTTGCAGGGATTGCTACCACCGGGGTGTGCAAAGCAATAGCGTCAGATATAGCCTTATAGTTAAAGTTCCCATTGAGTAAAATTGTGCTATAGCCAATGAAGTTTTGAATTACTGCAGAAGGGGTGCAACCAAGGACTAAACATGTAGAAAGCAAATTTTCCATGTCATACACTTCAGATAAGCAAAAGACATCATTTTGTGTGATGTTAGCCAGCTGCACCCATAGATTTTGCTTCATTTGTTGCTCAAATGATTGTTTGGGTGGGATGACAGCTGCTGTTGTCAAAGGGCAGATGTTAACGATCAGACACAAACAAATGATGGCTAAGGAATTTGCAGTTAAAACCACAAAAATGGCAGCGCACAGGTTCCGGGGGTTTGCTCTACTTGTTGCTGCTGCAGCATTGCCTGTGCTTTGGCGGTCAAGTTCTTTACATCTCCCCACGTCACTGGCCGACTGGCATGCCGGGATCAGATTGGTCGCTGTGCCATCTGTAGAGTCACCCTTGCCATTTCTGGGACCAGGTCCAGGGACTGGTGCCATGACATCCCTGGCTGGGTAAACGAAATTTGCTGGAATCCACAAAGGTCCTGTAGGAGTAAGTACAGCAGCATACTCTCACCCGCAAGTGATCAGAGGGACCGGTCCCAACCATGCTTTGTCTGGTAAAGCCCAATAATATACCAGAGTCAGAGGCAAGCTTGTTTTCTGTTGAAAGTGTCTCTGATAAGTGGTGGAATTTTGAATGGAAACATTCAATTGGTGTAATGTAAATAATACTTTTTAACCTGTTGTGTTACCCATGACAAATTGGGTACCCTAGATCCGTCCTTTTTTATTTGTTTGTGAAGGCAGTCCTTAAAGGACCGTTTAGCACAGTGGTTCTCAACCTTTTTAATGCCGCAACCCCCAACCGGTCGTAAGTTGAGGACTACTCAACCGGTCGTAAGTCGAGGACTACTCAACTGGTGCAGCACTGTTTGCAGAATGGGACTTTTGGCGGGCTCAGCACGGCAGAGACAGCCTGGACAATTCCTATTGGCTTTTGAAAACCAATAGAATTAGACTCTATTCAAGAGAGTCTATTCTATTGGCTTTCAAAACCCAATAGAATAAAAGGGAGTAGCACAGCTAAGGAAAAGGGGAAAAAAATGGTGGACTGCGTTGTTTGGCGACCCCCGTGAAATGGTCGTTCGACCCCCAAATGGCGTCCACTGGCTTGGAACAGCAAGGGACAGGTCCCTTTTAAGAGCTCCGTGACCGACTGATTTGTGGCTGAACCACGGGAGTGGGAGCCACGTGGGCAGGTGGAGATCTGATGATCTGGGCTCTCTGCTGAGGGAGGGGCACCCGCAGGGGCCCCAGCTCAACCCTTCCCTGAGGCTGCCCCCCCCCCAAGAGCTGCGAAGGGCATTTGGGAAGTGTGGAAGCCTCAGCCGGGGTGCCTGGAGTTGGGCCTGGCTTCTTTTAACACCCCCCCCCGCCAGCTGCTTCAGGAAATGGAGTGGCCTAGAAGAGGGAAGGCTGGGATCCCACGTGAAGGGGGCAGTCCATGGAATCCCAGGGCTGACCGGCCTCCGCTTGGGGCACCAGAGCAGAGTGTAGCTCCCCCAGGGCGCTTTGTTCCGCTCTCCCCTTGGCCTGTCCCGACTTTGGGTCCAGCCTTGGATTCTCAGATCCGCCTCTGCTGCCCAGCCCTGTTGCAGGAAGGGGGCAGATGAAGGAGGCGAGGAGGGGCCGGGCTCTTTGTCCAGGGGGGTCAGAGCAGGTCAGCCTTGGGGATCCCTTGAGCTGAAGCCCTTCCGGAATCCCTGACAACCCCCTGACCCCAGTTGCTGCCTTGGCCTTGGGGGCGCAACTCCCCCTTCCTCTAAATCAGTGGTTCTCAACCTTTTTAATGCCGCAACCCCCAACCGGTCGTAAGTCGAGGACTACTCAACTGGTGCAGCACCGTTTGCAGAATGGGACTTTTGGCGGGCTCAGCAGGGCAGAGACAGCCTGGCAGTTCCTATTGGCTTTTGAAAGCCAATGGAATTAGATTCTATTCAAGAGAGTCTATTCTATGGAATAGACTAAAGCCAATAGACTAAAAGGGAGTAGTACAGCTAAGGAAAAGGGGGGGGGAATGGTGGACTGCGCTGTTTGGCGACCCCCATGAAATGGTCATTCAACCCCAAATGGGGTCCCGACCCACAGGTTGAGAACCATTGGTTTAGCACATTCCACGATGGCTTGACCCGTGGAATGATAGGAAAGACCATGAGTAAAAACAATATTCCAGGTTGTGCAAAATTGCAAAAAGGCCACTGAAGAATAGGCTGGCCCATTATCAGTTTTTAAGGAAGAGGGCTTACCCAGGGCTGTAATGCCCGAAAAAAGATGAGAAATAACATGTGCAGCGTGGCCCAAATTGCTCCTGAATAGGTATCAATAGATAAATGAATATATTTCCAGGGAGCTAAAGAGGGAACATGGGTAACATCCATTTGCCATAGTTGATTAGAGGCAAAACCACGGGGATTAGGAAGACATAAAAAAAATTAGGCCCAGGAAGGGAGGAGTAACTACATATATGAGAAATAAAATATAAATGTTTTCAGTCTTGTAGCAGCTGCTGTAAAGGGAAAAACAAAGTCATAAGATTGGGGTCGATCCTGGGCGTGATGTAAGCACCTGGAAGATTAAAAATAAGTTGGCGCACATAATGAGAGTCAGAGATTAAAAGGCTGTTGATAAAAGGTCTGAAAAGCTAAAATAGCAGCAGATAATTCTGAGCATTGTGGTGAGGACTGTATTGCAGTGTAGGACACTTTCCAGGTATCCTCATGAGGATCCTTGTAAACAATTGCTCCTCTCGTTCGCCCTCCTTCGGAAAAAACAATAGGAGCTTGTGGCAAGGGAGAAGGAGAAAGCAGTGGGCGGACAGGAAAGGAAAAAGTTATTAAAGAAGCAAGTCAAGGATCTTTAGGCAGATGATATGAAATACAGCCTATATAGTCAGTTAAAGCACACTGAAGAGATAAGTTATTCTGAAAATAAAATTGAAAATCAGATTCTGAGATAGGAAGAACAATATAATCAAATCAGTTCCATTTCAACGGCAAGCTCGTGTGCTCCCTAAGGTTATTATTTCAGCAACCACCTGGATAAAAAATAAAACATTTTGGGATGTGGTGTGGGGTAAGTAAAGTCATTCAATACAATATATTTTTTGCACTTCTATCACAGTTAATACTCCGGTAGGTAATTTACTAGTAGGAAAAATCAAAAATGTTACTGACAATTTTTATGTGGAATTCTGTCCACAAATTGAGTACTCATGATGTCATTAATTTGTTCCACTGTGGCAAGTGCTACAGGTGGAACTACAATGAGATCTCCAGGATGTTGTCCTTTGGTCAATAAATCAAATAATGGACTGAGTAAATTTGAATTTCTGAAAGCCAATTAGATTGTATCTTTATTTATTTATTTATTTATTTATTTATTTATTTATTTATGAGACTTATATACCGCTTTAAGTGTAAGCACTCTCTAAGCGGTGTACACCAGTAAGCAATGTATATATATATTTACATTGCCCCCAACAATCTGGGTCTTCATTTTACCTACCCCGGAAGGATGGAAGGCTGAGTCAACCTTGAGCCGGTGAGATTTGAACTGCTGACCTGCTGAACACAGTCAGCTAAAGTGGCATGCAGTACTGCACTCTAACTGCTGCGCCACCTCGGTTCTTTGATGCTCCAATTAAAATATCATCCATATAATGATATATCAAAACCAATGGATGATGTTTGCGAAAAGGAGCCAATGTTGCAGCAACATAAAGCTGACATAATGTGGGACTGTTTAGCATTCCTTGTGGCAAAACTGTCCAGTGATAACATTTATTAGGTTCTGAATGATTCACTGCAGGCACAGTAAATGCAAACTTTTCCTGAGAGTGGGCATCCAATTTAATCAAATTCCATTCAGATGGAAACAAATTTCCAGTAAATAGGTGAAACAATTACAAATCTAAGCGAAACAATTCAGAGTCATTTCTTTTGGTTGATGGATATATAGGTTTAACTAAACAATTTAAACTCAACAATTTCCCCCCCCCCAAAAAAAAATATTGTCCAACAATTACTGTTTCCTCTTTCGAGTAAAAAATTTGCAAGCCGAAACTGCAAGAGTGGGTATCAAATTTCAGATCCATTCCACCCTTCCCAAATCGCAATTCTAAGCAGAGAAAAAAAGTTTTAAATGAACAGCTCCCCCTTCTTCTTTCTGTCTCTCTCGCTCTTAAAGCAACACAGCCAGCAGAGAGACGAAAGAGACAGAAAAAAATCTCACCACCCAAAAATAGTTTTCTCTCCTTCATATGCATTTTCCATAAATTCTCTCACACATCCTCCATAGAACTCTTCTCAGGCAAACAATATTACTTTTCAATTTACTTTTACAACAATAAAATCTGCAATTTACTATTTTTTTTCACAGCCTGGGAGTGGATGGGGGGGTGGGGTTTGAGGGCTAACACACACTTAGGTATCAACAAATTAATTCATTCAGTTCCATGCTAACTACTTGCATAAACAATTCCACATACAAATATTTCATTTCATACTTTCTCCAGGCAAACTATTTATTTTTTAATAAGGCCTTTTTGTATTGTTGTTATCAGAGAGGGTTTGACCCTCTTCCAAGTCTTGGAAATAACACAGAACAACACAGACAAACGTATATACGCAAATATTATTAAAACAACGTTTATTTAAACATACGGCTTGTCCTGCAAGAAGCGAGAAAAATCATGTGATTCCAACCAAACATGGTTTTTATAGGGCCCTTTAATAATCTATTTTTCTCACTATTACAAGCCCAAGCATAATGTTCTGGGTGGCCACACACACACACACATATACAAACTGGCCATTAAATGACATGAGCAACGCTCGCAGGTGTGGGTCCATATGGCCAACAACAATCACACGTTCGACCTTGCCGGGGTAGAGGCCATCGCACAGGATTTCTCCAAAGGTGGCCGATTACTGAAGGAGGCTGGGCTGTCGGATGAACATTCAATTAATCGCCACATAGATTTACTGCCTGCTTATCAGGCACTAAGGAAGTGGGAACAACAACACAACAACCCACAACGAGTACAACGGGTACAGCCTATGCAAGACCAGAACCGCTGTCTCATACAACAGCAAATAAATATGACTGGCAAAAGGGGAGAAATCCCCAGCACGATTCATACAGGAATCAGTGATGGGAAGCAGAGTGCCATACTCACAACAAGGGATGGCCACAAGACAGGATGCACTGGGGGATCATCCTATAGCAAAGTGTACCCAGATATCCCCAAAGCAGGCAAAGAGAGCGGCAATAAGAGAGGCGGTAATCCCTGAACTTACAAATATACAAACGGATGCAAGACTATTAGAAGTAATAGGGTCAGCTGGGGCGGGCAGACCAGTGATGCATTCTATGAGCAGAGCACATAAACTGCCAGTCTTATGAGCAGGCTTTCAAACCTCTGGCATTCCACTCTGATGACGTTGGTAGTTAGCTGACGAAAGCTAAGTTTATCAAACAGTTGTTAGTTTATTAAACAGTTGTTTTTATTTATCCCAGTGTTCGACTACTTCTCTCAACATACATATATATATATAAACAAAACACACTACATATCAACACAAAGCACCACCAGATATTGTCTGACAGGGTTAAACTTAACAGCCACTTGAAGTTTCAAAACATTCCAATTGTTCAAAACACATTGCAGAGGAGTACATTTTGAGTTAATTTATGTCTTTAAATTACTCTGACATTCCCCATATTATTTTTTTCCTACTTCAAGATAGTTCCTCTAATATTTTCTTGGTGGAGGTGTACGATGGCTGGGAAGAAGCAAAAGAATTAGCCTCTTCAGAAAGAGCTGGAGATCCAATTAAAGATGCTTCAGGAGGGAGAAGGGGGCTGGTAGTTAATTGCTGCCCTTCTGAAGCATCTCAGCCATATTCTTCCACTGCCTGATGGCACTGATACCATCGATGTAAGATCTGTACTGGAGCCCGAGGGTCAAGATGTAAAGTATGCCCTATCTTTTCCCAATCTCGTAGCCTAAGCGTCCGGCGCTCAGGATTCCAAGGGCAATGTTTCCCTACCTCATCCACCATCTTCCTTAGGTCTGCCTCAGGCTCTGTCACGCCTGATTTATGTAGCAGGAATCTGAGTTCCTGTGCCTGTTTCTGCTGGTGCTGAGATAACTTGCAACCCATACTTACCACTGAGGGGTCCCGTAGGACGAAAGTGCACTTAGGGGTCTATTCCAGATGATAGTAAGTATGTTGGCTGTTGCTCTTCCCCGGAGGGGGTCCCAAATGTCCCATCTGTCCCTGTTCGGGGGCCAGCTATAGTAATCAGTGCTCAGTCATTGCAGGGTGCAAATATGGCTGACTGCTTTCGCAGTGTTTATTGCCTTATATACAGGTATTCAAATAGCATAAAGTAAGATGGCATCAGCATAGCAACAGCAGTTCTATTGGTGAAACCCCTTGCCAATCCTTAAGAGGTCCCAGCCAGGGAGCAGTTTCTACCACATCCTGTTGATGTAACCAGGCTGATATCATGTGAACCAGGTGATATCATGTACCAGCCTGTGGTATTTCTCTACATTGCCATGGTGATGTGAATGGATGAGATCATGTAGAGAGAAGAGGCATGCAGGCTTTGGAGGGGCAGTTTGCTGCTCACGACCTCTACCTGGCCCCCATCTCTACACAAAGGTGTCAGGGGCATCTACTCCCAACAGAAGCAGGATTTCGGCTTCAGGATCTAGGGCAAGGAGGTGATCCACCATGTGCACCACGTGAGGTATGGTGCGTGCTACCTCTGGTGTTGGAATTTGACTGCAATCATCTGGTAAGGCATCCCATTCTAGCAATGGCGGCAATAGGAACTATGAACTCCCATCTAACGACTCTATGCGGAGTCCGATGACTTTCCTCCCCGCCATGCTCTGGGGCACAGTGCACGTTGATATTGTGAAAGGTGTCTCTTCAATTGAGAGTTCACTTGGAAATGGTGAGTAGCCACATACTGATGTGCAGTTGACACTCGCAGTTGCCTCTGGGTGCACTTTGGAGCCATGCTAAGCTTCTTGGTCAAAGGAGGAGTAGAAGTTGCTTGTTGTAGCTGCTCAGAATCTGGATGCAGGGCTCCCGGGTGCTTGTCACTCTTGCATGAGTGACACTTCACCTTAGCTGTGTAAGCTTTGGCCACATGTTCCGTAGGCTCACAGCATTTGAAGCAGACCCCATACTCCCCCAAATCCAACCTTCTTCTCCAGGATGTTGGAGGATACATTGGTGCTGTGCAGGATTTGCCGTCAGGCTGAGGTGGGTCAATGTTGAAGTTGCTAGGAGCACGATCAGTGGCTTCACGTTGATACTCATAGGCATTGCTCCCAAGAGCAGAAGGATGGGCCAAAGATGGCTGGAAGTTTTCTTCAGAGTACTCTTTGATGAGGGTAATTTCCCGTGGCACAGACAAGGGGCCTTGAAGGTCTGGCCAGAATTCTGATGCCATTGCATTGAGCTTAGGAATCATGGCTTCTTGTGTGCCCACCTACTGGGGAGTCGATGTTGCAGCTGGACCAAGGGGGGGGGGTGTCTCTCGCAATTCAGATGGTATGATGTTGGCTTTCTGGCTGGTTTGCACATCTGGTGGTTGAGATTCTCCTTCTTGTCCACTTGGTTTCGGAAGATTTGTAGTCATTCGTGACGCTCCTACCAGCTCATGTAGCGCATTCTGATCATCCACATAGGCCTTGACGCAGCTATACAGGCTTCCTATTTCTAGCCCTTCCAAATTGTGCATGGAGGGCTGCCCCACGGAAGCCCGGCCTGACCTCTTTTGTCAAAGCACAGCAATGGGAGTCTTCAGAGCTGCCCCTTTATTTTTATTTTAAATACTTTCTCTGGACCCTGGGCAGCTCGTGACCAGAGAAAGTTCTGGAAGGGGGGGGGAGGCTATGAATATCAATGATACGAACAGACTAGCCAGGATGTTCTTGTCTGTTTCTGAAGGGTGGGGACAGACACAGCAGGAGTGCCTGCAGGCCACCCTGGAACCCCTGGCCAAGAGAGAAGGTGCCTGAAGGCCCCCCTGGGGGGGGGGGGCTGCTGGTGTTGCACAGTTGCTGCCTGGAGTGAGGAGGGGGAAAGGGGGGGCATTGGGCTCCGGTTGCTTTCTGCCCACTTGTTCAGAGGAGCTCAGGAGGGGCCAAACATGCAAGAGAAGGTGGGGGGCTGGGCCACGTTCCCCTCCGCAGACAAGGTGCTTCCTCAAGGGCCCCGTCAAAGGGGGAGGTGCCAGGGGGGCTGCATTGCCCCTTGGACCTGAGATTCTGAACAAATGTTTAACCGGATACCGGAGAAAGTCAATATTTGCCTGCCAGGGGGAGAGGCGTTGCTGCTGGTCCCTGGTTAGGCTGGGGCTCTTCTGCCCCATTTAAGGGCCAGAGAGGGGCAGTGGCAGAGCTGTGGGGAAAAGCTGCTCAAGGAACAAGGTGAAGTAGGGGGCAGCAAGGGGGTGGACTGGCACAGGGGGCAGGAAAGCTGCCATCTTTGGGCTGGGCCACCATTGCCCTTTTTTGGCAGTGTGGAAATCCCTCTGTTTCCTGGGTTCTGGTGTTGGTTCTGGGTGGGGGAGACTGGTACTTCCCCCTCATACACACACACACACACACACACACACACACACACACACACACCAGGAGATGTGGCACTTCCTCCCAACTTCAGGGGGAGGTGGGGGAGAAGGGGCTGAGAAAGAAGCCCAACCAGGCCAGCCGCAGCCAGTGCCACTTGGTGCCAGGCCTGACCCCGTGGGTCCTGCAGGGGAAGGGAAGGGGGGGAGAACAGGCGCCTCAGTTTGGCCCCCTGGGACTCTAAAGTGCACCAGGTCAGCACAGCCTCTTGCCTCCCGCAGCCCCCTCCTCTGCTGCCTGATGGCTCTGCTGCTCTGGACGCTGCTGGCCACCTGCCTTCCTGCTCTGTGTGCTGGGTCAGACCAGGTGAGTTACAGCCTGCTTCCCTTTGAGAATTCTTCCGTGAGGAGGGAGGCTGCTCTGCTCTGCGGGAGAGGGAGGGTGCTCAGGGCGTGTCTCTGTTCGAAGCCAAAGAAGCAGGTTCAAATCCTGCTTCTCCAACCTGCAAGGAGGCACTGAGGTCAGCGAGGCAGCAAAACGCGACAACTCAGGGCCAGGAAGTGGGGGGGCTTTGCTGGATTCTGGCTGGCAGGCATGTGTGAAGGCCTCGCAGCCCCGCCTCCCAGAAGGGGCAGGCCCACTTGGGAACAAAGCCGGAGATGAGCAGCTCTTAGCCAAGCTCAGAGAAGGGCCAGAGGCAGGAAGAAGCAGGTCTGGCACAGGAGGGTTGAGTCAGCCCTGGGGGCAAAGGGGAAGGTCCTCCCCAGGGCAGGAAGGCCACCCAGGGGAGATCAGCACGTGCCCAAATGATGCGAAGGGCAGTTGGGGGAGGAAACGGGGGTCTTTGTGCTGGGCAGGTGGGCAAGGGGGGGTCCCTCTGTAGGCCAAGACCAGGCTGTGAATGGCCTCCTTCGGTTGGGTGAGCAGTTCCCACAGTCTGCGGCTGGCACTGTGGAGTGACGACATGCAGCCGTGTGCTGGGATCTGATCTGATCCCATCTGCAGTGCGGGATCCATTCGTGTATCTCCTTTGAGGCCGGCTGTCCAGTGGGCTGCTTTAGACAGATCTTCCCCTTGAAGGGTGTCGATCCACCTTCCCAGATGAGCCGAGATTAGCACAGGATTTAGCACAACAGACCAGCAATCAAGAAGTAAACAGTTCCCCGGTGAAGGAGCTGCCAACTCAAAGAACCAAACTAATATTGAACAACCGCCAAGAACGCAACCACCAACACTGACACATGTATAGCAACACTCAGCAAGCCGCCCTTCGTTCCAGCACTGATGAGGTTACCTAGCTAGGTAACGAAACGCCTGCCAGAAAGCAACCTGGCTCAGAGAGGACCCCCCAGAAGCTGCTTTGAACTGGAGGGGGGGCTCCTGGCAGGAGATTCAGAGATTCTTCTCTCCCCCCCTCCTCCCCTTGCAGGTCACTGCTGCAGCGGTTCCCCCTGAAGACGGTCTGCTGCTACAGGCGGGAACGGAACCCGGGTCCCAGGGGGCCCTTCAAGGCCCCACAAAGCTGCCTCCCCACTTTCCAGATGAAGATGCCGGCCAGAGGAAGACGTTTCCGGACGGCCTCCCCAATTCTCTCGAGGGAGAGGAGGAGGGGGAGGAAGGCTGCCGGGACTGGGCCCTCTCTGGAAGCGCAGGCCAGATCGCCTCGGCCATGAGGGCCCTGGGGGTGGACCTCCTGCGGGAGATGGAGGCGGAGAAGGGCACGGGCAACACCATCTTCTCGCCCCTGAGTATCGCCCTGGCCCTCTCCCACCTGTCCCTAGGTAACACCGCCCGGAAGACCCTTCTCGGAGGGGGAGCACCCCTCAGGAAAGAGCCTCCTGCAGAGGCATAGCTGTCCTCCTCCTCCTCCTCCTCCTCCCGTTAATCCCAGCTGTCTCATTTGCTCTGCTGAGCTCCAGTTGCCACTAGTGCCGAGATGGCCCTCCTGGATGCCATGGCAGACTCCCCAGGAATGAATGGGGGGGGAGAAGCCTTGCAGCCCCACTGCCCACAGACTACCAGCCCCCTCTGGTCCAAGCAGCTCACCCGGGGGAGGGGGGCTGCTCCTCTTACACTGCCAAGGGTGGGTGGGCTCCTAAGGGCTGCTCCCCCAGACCCCTTCGGCCACTGCTTCCCTGGCCCGGGCTGAGCCTGCCTCATTTCAGGGGCCGCCAACGAGACCCAGAAGCACCTCCTGGAGGTCCTGCACATGGACTCCGTGCCCTGCCTCCACCAGGCACTGCGGGAGGTCACCCAGCATCTCCACCAGACGGCCCTCAGCATAGCCGGCTGCCTCTTCCTAAAGAAAGGTGAGCCATCCCTGTGGGCAAGAGGTGAGCAGCCACTTCAGCCCCTGTGTGTGTACGTGTGTGTGTGTGTGTGTGTGTGTGAGAGAGAGAGACTTTGCCCCAGGAGGAGAGCGGCAGGGGGGGCACATTGCACTGCTGGGCATTGCCAAGATGGCCCTGGAGGGCAGTGAGAGCGCCCGAGGCCTGCCCATCTGCCCAGGGTGCCAGTGCCGGCTACCGGCAGATGAAATCCTGAGGCCTCTTTTGGTGCCAGGCTGCCAGGCCGCCTCGGATAGCCTTAGGACGGCACTTAATCTGCCTGGCCATTTCTTCTGGACGGTGCAGTTACTAAATTTAAATCAGGGGGAAAAGGCTGATATAATCTCAGAAGAGAATCAGCCCTTTTCTGTTACATCGCAATTATCTTCTAGATTGTGAAGACTTTTGACCCGCTCTTTAAACCCCTCAATTTTACCTCAGGTTCAGGCTACGATGGGGATATCAAAATGACAGCTGCTCTCCTTCAGGGGAAAATGTGGCCAGGATCCCAGGAATGCAGTTCTTATTTCTCTTTTTAAAAGTATTTTTTCTGCTGAAAAAAATAAGCAAAATTTATTTATTCACAAATAAACGCTACTCCGACACAACCGCGGCCTCTTAGAGTCAGGAAGGGCTGTCAGCCCATTTGGGGCCAGGGGACTGGGCATCGCAGCCTCCCCTCCAGGAATTGGGGAGCGGTGAAGCCCCCCTGCTGGGCCTGATTCCCCTGCCTCCTTCTTCCCAGGCTTCCCGGTCAAAGACAAATTCCTGGAGGCTTCCCAGAGATTCTACGGAGCAAAGCCAGTCCTCCTTTCTGGGAACAGCACGGCCGACCTGAACGCCATCAACAGCTGGGTGAAAGAAGCCACCAATGGGAAGATCCCCATCATGCTGACTGAGCTGCCTCCCAACGTTTTGATGGTCCTTCTCAACGCGGTCTACTTCCAAGGTGGGCCTCTCCCGCCCGGCTGTGGGGGAAAGCCACCGCGGGCGATCTGGGTTTCTTCCAAACGGGACTGGAAGCCGAAGACCTTCAGCTCTGAGGGTGAAAGGACCAGCTTGGGAGAGGGGAAGGTCGCCGGCCTTTTGACCCTGGGCCTGATGTCCTCTCTGTCGTGGACCAGGGTTCTGGAAGACCAAGTTCGACCCCCTCCTGACGGAACGCAGCCTGTTCCACCTGGACAAGGAGACTGCGGTCTCCGTGGAGATGATGAAGGGACACATCTTCCCCCTGAGCTGGTTCACAATGGAGTCCCTGGAGGCCGAGGTAGAGGGGGGGCAGGCGGGCGAGGGGGGAGAGGAGCCCCTGGATGTGAACTGTCCCAACTTGGCCAGTTAGGAAAGAAAGACCCCTGGTCCCTGATTAGCCAAAAGTAGATTACAGCCAAAGTGGTTACAGAAGAAGCAAAGCTGGATCTGAGATTTTTGCATGCAAAGATAAGGTTAGCTTTCCCTTGTTCCAGGCCAACCCCCTGGTTATCAGTCACTGGCCAATGAGGTGTTAACGAATCATTTGGGAAATGGTCCCCGTCTTTGCCACTGGGGATGCACATTCTTTTGGTGTGACTTTGAGATGTGTGTCTGTGTGTCCTTGTGCTTCCCACAGGACCGTCTGCTTGGTTTCATTTCCTCCGAACCCCCTCCCTGCTTGCCCATCCCCCACTGCTCCCTCCCCCATTACTGATGCCAGGCTGCCATCTTGCCATCCGTAGCTTAGCAGAAGGGCAGCCATGACACCGGGTGCTTTTGCATTCACTCGCCCCACCAGGAGGCCTCAGGGAGGCCCCGGTGGCTTCTGTGAGAGGGGGCCACCCACAGGCCCCCGTGATTGTGCCTGCCTCCTTCCCAGACCCTCCTCTGCCCTTTCCTCCAGGTTGCCAAGTTCCCCTTTAAAGGCAACACCTCCTTCGTGGCCATCGTCCCCAGCCTCGACCAGCAGAAGAACTTCGCCCAGGTTCTGTCTGAGGTCCTCCAGCACAACCTGCAGACGTCGTTCCCCGAGGAGATGTCCACCAGGGTGAAGATGCCGAAGCTGCACTTAGAGGACCACATGGACCTCAATGAGGTTTTAACTCGGTTAGGTAAGAGACACACAGACGGGGCAGAAAGCCTGCAACTCCCGCCCCCCCTTCGCCCAGCTTCTTCTTGCTATCTATGTTGACTTTCCATCCAGAGTTTTTTTTTCTTCTTCTTCTTCTTCTTCTTCTTCTTCGTCTTCTTCTTCTTCTTCTTCTTCTTCTTCTTCTTCTTCTTCTTCTTCTTCTTCTTCTTCTTCTTCTTCTTCTTCTTCTTCTTCTTCTTCTTCTTCTTCTTCTTCTTCTTCTTCTTCTTCTTCTTCTTCTTCTTCTTCTTCTTCCTCCTCCTCCTCCTCCTCCTCCCCCTCCTCCTCCTCCTCCAAAGCACCCTGTCCAGAAGAAGAAGAAGGGCTGGTAGCTTCTGCAGGTAAAGCCCCATTTGATGGGCAAGGAGCTGCTCCCACTTCAGCTGCGCTCCCCTCTCTTCCCTCCAGGTCTTGGGGAGCTCTTTTCTGTCCCAGACCTCAGCCGCCTTGCCGAAGGGCCCCTCACGGTCTCCAGCATCAAGCACCGGGCCGCCCTGGAGCTGTCCGAGGAGGGAGTGAAGGCGGCAGCGGCCACCAGCGTAGTGGGCGTCCGCTCTGCCTCAGTTTTCTCCCTCGACCGGCCCTTCATCTTCATGATCACAGAGGACGTGACGAGCATCCCGCTCTTCATGGGCACCATCCGGAATCCCCGGCCGGGGGCCCCCGTGGAGAAGCATGTCCTGCCTGCTAATCGCACACATCACTTACAGATGCCCTGAAGAGCCTCAGAGCTGCCTCCCCAGTCCCAGGCAGTCTGGCCTTCCAGAAGACCCCTCCCAGTGGCTGCCCACCCAAGCGCATCACCCTCCCGGCTGGCATCTCAGGGCGGGGGTGGATCCCATCCCAATCTTGAAAGGGAGAGTGGGGCCCTTCCTTGGCCACTAGCGGGTCCTGGATGTGGATCCTGCACCTCAGCTTGCTGGACGCCTGGGCTCCCCTAGGCTCCCCATCCCTCCACTGGCCTGGCCTGGCCCCGCATTGATTTCCCTTGGCCCCCCCCTCGCTAGTTTCCTTGGCACCAGGCTGGAGGGATGCCTCCCCCTCCCCTTTAGTCAGACTGAACCCCTCTGTCCAAGAAGCCCCTCCTCAGTCCAAGCTGCACAGGCCTAACCCCCTCCCTTCAAAAGACCCCCCCCACTGCCGCCTGTCATTGTTTCAGGGGCCCCTGCCTCAAAAAGGATAGAATGGCAATAATGGCACAACAACCCTGTGAGGTTGGAATGCGGACTAATTAACCAGCTGTCCGGAGAGCCTCCGAGGTCGTAATCCAATTCAAAATTCTCCTTCATGCTTGTGGAAACATAGAGTGGATAAGATGCGCAACGGCACAGCTAAAGCCGAAACAAAGAGAGGATTGTTTTGAGCACTGAGAATTGGAAGGAAAATAATGCAAAATAAAACTGCAAATGTTGCAATGCCTTCGTCTCCTTTGTGTCCGGCAGCAGAGCTACGTAGCCTCCTCGGACAAGAGGGGGGCTCTCCCATCAAGAGAGGGGGGATGGAGGTAGCCCTCAACTTAAACAATTGAGCCCCAAATTTCCACTGCTAAGTGAGACAGTTGTTAAGTGGGTTTTCCCCTCTTTTACGACCTTTCTTGTCACAATTGTTAAGTGAATCACTGCGGTTGTTAAGCTGCTCACGCAGTTTTTATGTGAATCTGGCTTCCCCATTGACTCTTTTGGCAGGTCACAAAAGGGGATCGCAAGACTCTTGGACACTGTGACCGTCACACATACGAGTCGGTTGCCCAACGTCTGAATTTTGATCCCGTGACCAGGGAGGTGCTGCAACCATTGTGTGAAGAACGCTCATTAGTCACTGTTCTCAGCGCCATTGCAACCTTGAATGGTCACTAAACAAACGGTTGTAAATCAAGGACTACCTGGAGCCAGCAGCAAGGGGCGATGGAGAGAGGATCCGGTCTCCACGGGGCATGAAGGCCAGAACCCCCAAATGACAGGGGACAGAGTTGGACGGGGCCTGCAGTCTATAGAAGCTCCTCTTGGAGCATCCGGGGGTGACTGTGGCTGCTGGTCCTTACCCTCCATCCTCCCTGGATGGCATCCAGCATCCAGACCAGGTTCAGCAACGTTGGCAACTTTAAGCCTTCCAGACTCCCAGAATCCCCCAGCCAGCTGTGCTCTAGAACAAGGTGCTGGGAGTGATAGTCCTTTGGCCCAGTCCAGAACGCTTCTTTTCCACAGTGGGGAAGGCAGCCACGTTCAACACCCACCCTGCCCCCCTCCTTCTTGGGGACAATTGAAACGCGGAGCTCTGGACAGGGCTGGGGGCTCTGGTCGTTAAGTGAATCCAGTTTCTTCCCCATTGACTTTGCTTGTCGGAAGGTGGCAAAAGGGGATCAGGTGACCCTAGGACGCTGTGACGGTCGTAAATATGAATCGGTTGTCAAGCATCCAAATATAAATCATGGGAACATGGGAAAGCTGCAATGGTCGTAAGTGTGAAAAACAGCCCTGCACCTTTTTCAATCCCGTTGCAAGTCGGGGACTGCCTGTAATTCTGCTCGTCCCTTGCGAGAGGCAGCGTTTCTGCCCCTGATCTCCCCGCAGGACTGCCCTTCTCCAAGAGGCCAACCTGGATGCTGTTTCCCATGGGGAAATAGATGCATCTGCTGCCCCCCCATCCTGAGCCCCCCATAGGGCCAAGGGGCTCCCCCTGGTGGACGGGGACAAACGTGCCGGGGGTCCAGCTCTGTCGTTCCCTCCAGAGGCAACCAGGCGCCCCCAGGAAGGTTTTATGCCAGGGAGCCCCGAGGCCGCCTCATCCTGCAGCAGGAGACGGAGAACCAAGGCGGACTCTGCTCTTGGGGGCCCCTAAGCGGTTGGCATTCGCCTCACCCCTCCTGTGGTGGCACCTCTTGCGCCCATGCCCAGGATTAGTGATCTGACGTTGGCCTGCGCTGGACTGGGTCTCCCAGGCCGAAAGCCTGTCCGGGGCTGCTCCGGGGGACCCCAGCTCTGAAGGGAGAAACTCCAGCAAAATTCCTCCCTCCCTTCTTGAGGGAGGGCTCCAGGCTCTGCTCCAACAGAGGACGCTTGGCTATTTTTAGCGCAGGCCGCTTTTTTCCTTCCTTTGTCAGCTCAGGTGGGGACTACTTCAGTAACCAGGTTTACCGTTTTGTAAACCCAACCCTGACTGAAACGGCCCAAGACCTATTCATGCCTCCAACTTTCTTAACCTGGCCACTTTCCCACTGAAAATATTTGGACAGCGTAGCAACGCCAGGGAAGAGTGTTGCGCGATCTGCTCTCTAGCACCCCCCCCCCACCAGACTCTGACCAGCCCTCCTCGCTGGGCTCAGGCAGGCGGAGGGCCGGCTCGGAAAGAGGAGGCGGCTGCTTTAAGAGGAACCCCGCAAAGCTGTAACTTGAAGCCTGTTGCCCTCCCTGTGCCTGTTATAAACACCAGACTCCCCTGCCCTGCGCCTACACCACCCTGTGGCCGGCTGGAGAGCGAGCGAGCGAGGTAAGGAGCGATTCTGCCTCCCTCGGGCGGGAGTCCACGCGTGTGCATGTAAGTGGGAGAGGCAGAGAGCTTGCACAAAGGAAACCTGTGTGTGCCCGCTCCCTTGAAGCCATCACAGTCTGTGGTCCTCAAAGCCAGGCTGGTGGGCAGCCAGGCCATCTCTGCCACGTGCCCGGGCAAACCCTCTTCTGCTCTGCTGGCATACTGGGCCAGGGGCGGGTGCCTCCGCTCTGCACCAAGCAGCCCATCTGGGGGAAGAGACTGGCTGTCTAACCTCTCTGCCCCCCTTGGCCGTTTTCGCCCTGGCTGAGCTCTTCAGGGTCCCATTTGTTTTTATCAGAACAAGACTTAAAAGGGACCTCCGAGGTCTTCTAGTCCAACCCCCTGCTAAGGCAGGAGACCTGATTCCATTTCAGATTAAGTGGCTGTCCAATCTCACCCACAACCTCTGGAGGAAAGTCATTCCACTGATTAAATTGTTCTGTGAGGAAATTCCTCCTTAGTTCCAGGTTGCTTCTCTCCTCAATTAGTTTCCATCCGTTGCTTCTTGTCCTGCCCTCAGGTGCTCTGGAGAATAGGGTGTCCCTCTCTCCTTTGTGGCAGACCTTCAAATATTTTTGGGGACCCTCAAATCCCCCCCCCCCACAGCCGAGGCTTTCTCCCCAAAAGAGGCAATGTGGAGGACCAGCCAAGGCTCGCTCGCTTTCCTTGGGCTGCCTCCTGGCGTCCAGATCTGGGCTAATTGAACCCAGATGTTGAGGCTCACTCAAACCCAGCGGGACTCCAAGGAAAAATCTGGAAACTCTGGCCTGGTGATGGCAACCAGGACCAGACCAGGATTCCAAGCCTGCCTTGCCTGCCCCGGGCGAAGCCTCTATGGAGCAGCCAGGTCTGCCACAAGGGTGTATTCTGGGCCTGGGCTCTGTTCTGCAGGATTTCGAGGTAGCTTCTCCTGTTGTTGGTGGCACCAGAGTTCCTTGGAAACTTGTGCGGATCGGCTGCCCCAGGACGCTCCCCTGTAATTGCAGGCTTCTGGAGAGCTAACTGCTACTTCCACGCAGCTCTGGTGGCGCCAGCTTGGAGGGCCAGGCCCTGGCTGAGGTTAGGCCTGGTCCCAGTTCACCCTCCACAAAAGGCAGCCAGATGTTAGCCAGAAACCGAACCACCAGCCGGCCCCCTCCCATCCAGAAAAGCCTGACAGGAAACGGGTGTGGGGGGGCGTTCTTGAGTGTGCCTCCCCCAACACTGCCTGGCCTGGGAAACAGCCCGGAAGCCAGAGAGAAGCTAGGCCCGCTTGCCTACAGCTGCGGGAAAAGGGAGGCAGGGCTTCAAGGGAAGGCTCCCACCTTCCAAGGCAATTCTTACTCAGAACTCCAGTCTAGCCCCCCCCCCCGCCTCCCCAATTAACAAATTTAAGTGCTCCTCTAAGAAAAGCACTCTGCAAACTCTTTGTTCCCATGCATGGCTGCTGTGCAAGGAGTAGCGTGTCAGGTCCAGAGAGTTCAGTATAGAGAAATCGCCCAGCCCCAGGGGTCAGGAGGCCGGTTAGGGGCAGGCAAAGCAGAGGACTTTAAGAGGAACCGTTTGGAACTAAAGTAAAGGCATCTGCTGTGTTCAGACCCGAAGGTGAGCAGAGATGTGGCAATTCATCTCCCGGCTTCCAGAAAAGCTAGTGAGACTAAAAACTGAATTCTGAAATTGCCCCCTTGATTTATTTTGTTATTTGATGCTTACAGGGAGAGAAGCACTCCAGGCAGCCTACAGAAACAGCATAAAGGCCATTAACAAACGTAAAGCACAAATAAGATTAAACAGTGCTATAAAATGTTGGAGTTGGCCTGCTGAATCACTGAAACAAAACTGAATATCGTTCCATTAGAAACGAATAAATTTAAATATTTATTTAAAACTTAACGGCATTAAAACGAAACAGGTAAACCAGAGCAGAAAGTCTTTGAGGCCCACTTGAAAAAGACCCTTCAAAGATGAAGCTTCTCTTTCTCTCTCTCTCTTTCTCTCTCTGGGACTTCCTAAGAACCGAGAGCCTCCCTCAGGCACACTCGCTCTGTGAGGGAGATGGGCACTTTCCCAATTGGACAAATGGAAAGAAACTCTCCATAGAAAATTACTATAGGCATGATACGCCCGCCATGTCCGTTTCTGGTTGGCTTAGGTTTTATTCCCCTTGAAGACATTTCGCTTCTCATCCAAGAAGCTGAGGAAGAACCGAAGATGCTTCTTGGGTGAGAAGGGAAAGGTTTTCAAGGGGAATAAAGACCAAGAAAATCCGGTGGCCTTTTGGGGGGAAAAGCGCCTTTGGGACAAGGTGCTGAGATTCTCCAGAGACAGAGTCAGACCTGAGCCGTTGCACTCCTCTGTTCATTTACTTAGACAATTTCCTGGCCACCCATCTCACCTCAGGATAACTCTCTGTCCCTCCTCCTCCTCCCCCCCCCGCAGGTTCCACCATGAAGCACCTGATGGTCCTCCTGGGGCTGGTGGCCCTGGCCGTCCCCTGCCGGAGCCACGACGGGAACCCAGCAAACACCCCCCAGGTCAGCCAGGGGTCTCCCGGATGGCCGAGTGTGGCTCTGGGCTCGGAGTGGCAAGGAAGCAGAGGCTGGGGACAGGCCGGACGGCCTTGGGGGATTCCCCCTTGCCATTCCACCCAGGGGGTGGGCTAACCTGCAGCCCGTGCAGGGGGTCCTCGCTTCACAGGGTGGTGGGCTGCAGTAGAAAGACCCCCAGGGCTGCGGTGATGGGCCCCCTCTTTGGTGTTTCGAAGGAGCCGGACCCCGCAAGGGAAGCTGGGGAGGAGGAGGAGGACCCCTTTTACAAGAACCCCGTCAACAAACTGGCCGCTGCCGTTTCCAACTTCGGCTACGCCCTCTTCCGTCAGCAGTCCAGCCAGACCCCCTCGGCCAATGTCCTGCTCTCCCCCTTCAGTGTCGCCACGGCGCTCTCGGGCCTCTCACTGGGTGAGCTCCCCTCCGATCCCACCCGGGGCCAGGATCGTCTGGGAAGGGACCTTGACAGGCTCCCTCTCTCTCTCTCCGTGGCCGGCAGGGGCGGGTGAGCGGAGGGAGGATGTGATCTCACGAGCGCTTTTCTACGACACGCTCGACAAGGCCCACCTGCACAGCACCTACAAGGAGCTCCTGAGCAGCATCGGTAGCCCCACCAAAGGCCTGAAGAGCGCCTCCCGCCTGGTGATGGAGAGACGTAGGCCTCCTTCGCCTTGGGGGAGGAGGAGCCGGGGGGGCTCTCAGTCCCAGGCGAGGGACAGCCCCCCCAGGGCTCAACGGGGCCTTCTCCTCCCCCCCAGAGCTGAGGATGAGAATCACGTTTGTGAATGAGCTGGAGAAATCCTACGGCTTCCGGCCCCGGGTGCTCAGCGGAAACGCCCGGGCGGACCTGCAGGAGATCAACCAGTGGGTGCAGCAGCGGACGGGGGGGAAAATTGTCCGATTCCTGGGGGAGATCCCGGCCGAGCTCAGCATCCTGCTCCTGGGGGCTGCCTCTTTCAAAGGTAGGTCTGCCCACCCGCCCGCCCAGGGAACGGGAAGCCGGGCTCCTCCTCCGAAGGGAGGGCGCCCTCCACTCGGCCTTTCCTTCCCCTATGGCCACAGGGCAGTGGGCCACCAAGTTTGACCCCAAGCTGACCAAGCCTCAGGACTTCCACCTGGATGAAGACCGGACCACCCGGGTGCCCATGATGTCGGCCCCCAGAGCCATCTTGAAGTACGGCTTTGACTCTGAGCTCAGCTGCAAGGTCAGTGGTCAGGAGGGGGGTGGGCCAAGACTGGGGAAACACAGCTGCCTTGCGGCCGCACTGCCCTCTTCCCCCCCCCCCAGCAGCTCTGGAACAACACGTTGCTCCTCTTGGCTGCCTTTCCAGAAGCCGTCCCCTACCTTACAGCCCCATTTGGGGCAGCCACACGCCCTGATGGCACCTGAGCTGGAGCACCCCCTGCAGCGCAGCCCCTCCCTCACCAGGGGTCCTGCCCATGCATAGGCCAGCCCACCTGCCACTGGGGGAGGCGTGCGGGTGGGGGCAGCAGCTCCCTTCCCACAACCGAGCGGGAATGCCGAACTGGCCCCTCAGCCCACTCTGCCTTCCCCGGCTGTTGCTGCAGATCGCCCAGCTGCCCCTGGCTGGAGGGGTCAGCCTCATGTTCTTCCTGCCCGAGAGCGTCACCCAGAACCTGACCCTCATCGAGGACAGCCTGACCGCTGAGTTTGTCCGCGACATCGACAAGCAGCTGAAGACCGTCCAGGCCGCGCTGAGGCTGCCACGGCTGAGGCTGGTGGCCGAGACGAGGCTGGGGGAGGCGCTGCAGGCAATGCGTAGGTGCTGGGCCGGGGTCCTTGGGCCAAGGGACTGAGTGGGCCGGTGCTCCTGTTGCCGAGGCTTCCTCGGTGGGTCTGGCCAGGGGCCGGCCCTTTCACAGGGCCAGGGCGGTCCCAAACGGCTGCTCGCCCGAACAGGAGCCACTGCAATGGGTGAGAGCCATTTGTCCCGGGGGGGGGGGCGAGCAGAGGCTCCCTCCTCGTGGTGGTTAGCGGCTGGAAGGTCACTCGGCCTCCAGGCCTCAGGGGAGGAGGCAGCCGGGTAGTAACGCCCCTTCCTCCCTCACAGGGCTCCAGGCGCTCTTCTCCACACCGAACCTCAGCAAAATTTCCGCCAAGCCCATCAGGCTCTCCCACGTGTATCACAAGGTGGCCTTTGACCTCGGGGAAGACGGGGCCAGCCCCGTGTTTGGCTCGGAGACAGAGGCCGCTCGGCTGAACTTCCCCATCGACTACACGCTGGACAAGCCCTTTCTGTTTGTGCTTTATGACAACGACAGTGGCACCCTCCTCTTCATCGGAAAGATCCTCGACCCTCAGCAGGCCTAAAGCGCTCCAAGACCCCCAAGCCGCAGGAGCAAAACAGGGGGGGGCCTCCTTGACTGTGTCCCGCAGCTGGTTTTGCTTACGTGGTCCAATAAAAGAGCTTCTGCCTTAAAGAGTTTCCCAAGTGGCTTTTTCAACTTCAACGGCTGGTGGATGGTGGAGAAACGGTGTGGGGGGGGGAGTTGTGGGGAGGAAAGCAGGGAGAGAGGGAAGGCTCTTCCCGTCACCCGTCAAGGCCCCCTCAGCCAAGTCGACAAATGCAGCAGCCTGTTTCCCTCCCAGGCAACGATGCCCTTGGGCTGGCACGGACCCAGGCCTGGCATCCTGGCAAGGCTGCATGGGTGGCGAGGCCGTTGGATCCCCCGCCAGGCCCATCTGCATATGGTCTGGTGATTTCTTGCTTTGGCTCCTTAATGGGCGGGGGTTTGTGTGTGCGTGCCGAGCCCCTTCCGCACAGCAGGCCGACTGGCGTATCTGCTCACAGCAGCTGGGCGGCTGTTGCGGGTGCGGTTCGGAGCAGCTCCTCCTCCAGGCAGACCCTCATGTCTCTCAGCTCCTGCAGCTGGCTGCTCTCTGGGCCCAGGTGCACCCACAAAACCGCCTCGGCCCTCTGGACGGCCTGCAGGGCTTCGGAGGCCAAGCGCCTGGCGGCCCCGGAGGCAAACAGGAAGAAGTTAGCAGGAGAACAGGGTTGGCAAGCGAAAGCCCTGGAGGCCCCCCCCCGCCCCGATGGACCCACAGGGCAGGCCCACAGCACCAGGCCTCTCGAGGGGGGCTGGTGGCCCTGGGCTAGGCTGGGAAACCGGAAGGCCCAGGCGCAAGGACACAATCACGGGACTGCCAAGTTCACCTTTGCGCACTTCGCAACGTAAACTCTTTCCTGCCACAATCTGGAGCCCCATTTCCCGGGAAGGGAAGAGCCCGCCAGCTCAGCCCTGGGAGGCAGGAGCAGGTGGGCAAGGAGCTCAAGGCCGCCCCGCCCTGATGCTCTTTGGCATACGGGGGCGGGAGGGGGAGACGCTCTGTGGGCCTTTCGAGATCCTGCCACCGGGCTCTGCAAGGAAAGAAGCAGAGTTGGGGGGGGGATCTTGAGTCTGTTCCTTGGCTGAGGGGGGCCCAAAGGGGTCATTTTCAGAGAAGCCTCTGCTAAACTTGAAACCTTTTTGAGATTTCTGTGCTGGACACAGCAAGGAAAGGAGGAGTTAACTCTTTTTTCTTTCTCTCTCTTTCTCTCTCCCCTGTCTCTGTCCCAGACTAACAACCGCCCCCCCCAGGCACTCCCCTCGTCCAAGGCCGCCCGGCAAGGCCAGTCCCAGGGCCAGGGGCCTGGGTGCGAGGGAGCCCCTGTGCCAGGGAAGAAATGGGCCCGGCCCCCACAGAGCACAAATGGGCAAATATAGGCCTGCCCCCACCGCCCCAGACCTCCTGCCAGCCAGGTGGTCTCGAAGCCCACCCGGAGGTGCCTGTCGCCGAAGGGGAAGGGGCAGCGTGCTCACCCGTTGAAGAGGACCTGGGCCAGCTTGAAGACTTCCTGGCCGGCTTCGACGCTGGCAGGGCCGAAGTGGGCCTCCACAGCCCGGAGGCTCCTGCGCAGGTGCCCGGCCGCTTCCTGCCACCTCCCTGGGCCAAAGGCAAGAGGGAGGCTCTGAGGCGGAGAGCGGGAGGAGGCCTCGCCTTGTTGCGGAAAGCGTGGATTGTGCAGTAATAAAAGCAGGGACAAACTACGGCTAATCCTTGACCTGCAGCCGTTCGAAGTTACCATGGCACTGAAAAAAGTGACTTCTAATCAATCCTCATACTTACGACCGTCACAGCATCCTTAGTCATAGGATGAAAATTTGGGCACTGGGCAACCGGCATGTATTTGCGACGGCTGCAGCGTCCCTGGGGCCGGGTGGCTGCTGTTTGCAGCCTTCCCGTAAGCGAGTGAATGGGGCAAGCTGGACTCGCTTAATGGCCCCACGATTCACTTAACGACTGCGGTGATTTGATTAACATCCGTCACTAAAAAAGGGGGGTCAAATCTGGCGGCCGATTTTAAAAGCCGCGTTGCTTAGCAACAGAAATTCTGGTCCCGATTTGAGAGGGGTGGGGTAACTCGCCCTCCCGCAGCCTTGGACAGGAGTGGAGAGGGCGGCGCCAGGGGTCTCGTACCTGTGGCTGCATACACCTGGGCCAGGTGGTCCTCGATCTCGCCCATGCTCAGGTGCGCTGGAGAGAGGAAGCGCTGGGCGTCCAGTTGGCACTTCTGCAGCAGCTCCAGGGCCCGACCTGGCCGCTCAGAAGGAAAGTGGAGCGTGAGAGGCGGTCCTGACCGGCGGTCACCTGGAGAGGCTGCCGGCCTGGACTCCTCCGCTCGCTGGGCAGGGGGAAGGAGTCCAGGGCCTCCGCAGGGTGGGCGGCCAGCCAGACCGGGGTCCAAACGGCAGCCGTTTGCCAAACGTCTCAAGTCAAAAAGGGGAGGGGGACAATGCGCCCCTCCCCATCCATCCTTCGCTCCTTCTATGACATCAGCTCTGCAGGGGGGCTCCCCACCTTCCCCCCGCCCTTTGACCCGTCCCTCCCTCCCTCCCAGCCGGCCTCCCCACGGGGCTCCCGTCGCAGAGAAGCTCTCCTGCTTTCCCCGTCTCGTGCCGGGCCCCGCCAACCTCCCAGGCAGAACCCCCCCCCTGGGGCTTTTGTTCTGGGCAGAATTCGCACTGGGGCCGGAGCGACTCTGGAAAGCCGCCCCTGCAGGCGGAGAAGGTCCCTGCCGTAAGGACTGGCAGGAAGAGGCTTGCTCCGAAATCCCCATCGCTTGCTCGTTCCCCAGGAGCAGCTCCCGGCCACAGATGGGGGGTGGGGTGGGGGTGGGGGCGTCCAGCCCTGGATTTTGCCTAAGGCAGCCTGGAAGGGGGTTGTGGGACTTTCAGAAGGCAAAATTAGGCTCTTTTTCTGAAACCAGCAATTAAAATAATAATAATAAAAATAACTGCAGCCCTATTATTTGCTTAGGCCAGGGGGAGGCCACCTCGGCTTTTATCACTCGTGGACTTCAACTCCCAGAATTTCTGAGCCAGTTGTGCCATGGGCCACTCCCTCTTTCACAGCCCAACCAACCTCACCGGGTTGTTGTGCTGGAGGAAGCTAGAGAAGGAAGGAGGATTAGGTACGTTTGCTGTCTTGAGTAACTTATAAAGTGAGATACAAATAAATAAATATGCTACGTTGCGATGAAGCCACTGGGGGTCCAGCTGGAGCCTCTGTGTGGGCATCCTTTCTGCCTGAGAAAGGGCTCCAGGATGCAGACGGGGGGGGGAGGGAGGGGCCTCACCTGGCTTGTCCTGCTCCAGGAGCTCCGAGGCTGACCGGGTCGAGTGCCGAAGATGAAGCAGCCGGCGGTGGAAGTCCTCCTCGGGGGCCAGGTGGTTGCAGGCCTCGCCTGAGCAGCGGAGGGTGCCTCTCCCCTAGGAAGCCCAGGGGACACCTTGGGGACAGAGCACCTCCGACAGCCAGGCGGCTGGGAAGGCTGCGCTTGGCACCCAACACACCTGGGCTGGCGGTGGGTGGGTGGGAGGGGCCTTGCATGCTCCCCCGCAGCAACACCTGAGCAGACTCACCTGCATGGGGCTCTGGCAGGCTGGGCAGCAGAAGAGGGCGGCCTCAGGGGCGTCCCTGGGCTGCAGCTCCTCCAGGCAGGCCTGACAGCGGCACTCAAAGAAGTACTGAGCCAGGAGGCGCCTGCGCCGCTCAGCAGCCCCCATGCGGCACCTATGGGGCCCTGCAAGCAAGGGGGAAAAGGGGGGGTCAGAGGCAAGAGGGGAACGGTCAGCCTGCGGGGGGGGGGGAGGCTGGCACGGATCCACACGAAGCCCAGCTGTTTCCACTTGGCTGCAGTTTTCTGGTGAACAGGGCCTTCTCCGTGGTGGCCCCCTCCCTGCAGAGAGCAGGCTGGCCCCACCCTCGCACTTCTTCCAAAGGCCCTGGAGACGGGGTCCTGCCGCTGGGCCTGGGGGGACCCCGGGGGAAAATACGCAGCCCACCACCTGGCTGCCCTGATTATTGTCGCCGGGGTGTGTGTGTAGATGGGCGATTATTGGGGCTTGTATTGGCCTGTAACTGTCCAGAGTCTCTGTGAATAGGTGAACTGGGCAGCCGTATACATTTTTCTAATAAACAGGTATGTTAATAAATAAATAAAACCAGGGAAACCTGCCAGGAATTCCAATATTCAAATTTTAGCCCCACGGCTTGCTCCTCACCAATAGTTTACTCGGGCTTCCAGGCCTTAAAAACAATCAGTATCTGCACCCCCCCCCCAGGAAACAGACCCTCATCAATTTGCCAGGGGTAGGGGAATTGTGCCAGAGGGGGCGGCAGCTGCTACAGCAGTGTTTCTCAACCTTGGCCATTTTAAGGCATGTGGATTTCAACTCCCAGAATTCCACAGCCAGCATTGCTGGCTGTGGAATTCTGGGAGTTGAAGTCCACATGCCTTAAAATGGTCAAGGTTGAGAAACACTGTGCTACAGCATTGTAACCGTCCGGACAGGAGGTGGCATTTGCCCCCATGGGGCCCCCCGGTTTCAGCCTCGCTCGTCTCCAAAGAGCAGCAGGCAGGCAGGGCACAGGGCGGCCCAACTGGAGAGCCAGCATGACCCACAGCTGTCGCTGGGGAGGGGGCTTGGTTTGACCTGGGAAATGGCCCCTGCCCTTTTTTGGGGGGGGGGGAGGGCAGAAGTGCGATGCCATTTCAACACTCATCTCTGGCTCATCGTTCAGTTCTCGAATTTGCTCCCAGACTAAAAGTAACGGAAACCAGAATCATAAAATCATAGGCCGGATATTATGTCATAAAACAAAAAGAAAGGTTAGAAAGAAGGTGAAAGAAGCTGAAAAGGGGCTTTGCTCTTTTATGCCCCAAGATTAGGTGTTAAGTTGCCGTGCTGTGAAAGGCGGTTTTCCAGGGGCCTCCGACATCCTTCCAGGAACAAAACCCCTCGCAAAATCTCTCCGTGCCACACGGCGGCTGGAGGGGGAGAATGTGGAGGAAAAGGGAAGCCGAGCCGAGCCCCGGGATTCCCACCCGGCACAGGCGGCTCCTAAACGGTGGGAAGGGAACCGGTTCCGGAAGGGGAGGCCGGCTCTGCTCGCAGCCAACGTGCCCCAGTCGCCTCCCAAAAGGGTTTCCCCGGGGCTGCCCTTGAAGACTACGCGGAGGCTAGTCTCACCTGGAGCAGGAGAGCGGGCAGCCTTCTGGGCCCCAGGAACTGCCCAGGTGGCCCCTTGAAACCCCACCTGTCACGGGACCCGGTGATCCGAGGGGCACTAGCAGGAGGGGAAGGCGGGGGGGCCCTGCGGCTTTGGGCTGGCCCTCCGGAGAGCCCCCTGGACTGCTTTTGCCATCAGGCCTGGGGGGGGTCCCCCGAAGTGGGCAGCCTGTTCAATGGCTGCATTGTGTATAATTGTATAGACTGCACACGCCCCAGCTTTTTAAAATTTATATATTATTATAAATTTTATAGGACAGGAAGGCCTGGAGGAACGTTGTCCATGGGGTCGCGATGGGTCGCACACAACTTTGCAACTAACATTATTATTATTATTATTATTATTATGGACTTTTAAACTGTTTTTTTGTTGGCTTCAATGGTTGAATTGTTTAGTTTGTGCTCCAGTTATGTGCACCAGCCAGAGCCACAGGCTGGTGGGGGGGGGGGAGAGCAGTATAAATCCAATAAAAATGACCGAATGAAACTTAGGGGGCCAAGAGCTTAATGAAAGCCTCAGACCAGCCCCTCGCAAGGTTACCCCAAGATAAAGAGAAGCACTTTCAGACCGGCAACAGCTTTCCCCCGAAAGCCATCCTGACCCGCGGGGGCCCAGCTCCTCCCTCAGGGGAGGCCGGGGGGGGCGGCTCCCACTCACCGTAGCAGTGGAAGAGCTCCTGCCCACGAGGAATCGGGCACAAGGCCCTGACCTCTGCTGTGCGGCCGGTGAAAGCCACGCTGGTGTTGGGGTCGCAGGAGTGGTTCAACAGGCTGAGGGCCGGGAAGAGGCCCGTGGCCAGGCGTACCTGCCCACTGCCGGCCACCGGCCCGTCTTCGGGTCCTGGGAGAAAGAGAGAAAAGCTGGAGGCCGAGATGCTCGGAGGCTGAGGCGCAGCCTCCCTCTGACACCCGCACCTCCGGCCTCTCGGCTGAGGGACAAGGCCCACCCCACCCTCTGCAAGGCTGCCCCCACTGACCTGACGGGCGCAGGGCGGTCACAGCCTGGCCGTTGCACTGCAGCTGCAGCACGTGACGCAGCATGGCCTCCCCCAAGACTTCCAGCCCAGCAGGGGCGTCTGCTTCCTCCTCCTCCTCCTCGGCCCCCTTTGCGATCCAGGCTTCCAGGCCAGCGTCCTCCTCCAGGGCCTTGCACAAGGCGGCCACGCTCAGACCACAGAGGAACCTGAGGCCGGGGCTGTGCCGATCCGTGTGAGGCAGAAGGCTGAAGATGGCCCGGTAGGAGCCGCTGTACCGTCCGTCGGCCTCACAGCCAGGAATGGGCCGGGCGCCCTGTTCTGCAGCCGCCACAGCAACGGGGGCGCCTCCCTCCTGCGTCCGGGTGACCAAGGCCTTCACTTGCGCGAAGCCAGCCACCAGCACGGTCCGGAGGGCCACGTGGCAGAAGACTCCCAGCGCCAGCAGCAGCCCTCCGAGGGCGCATTCTGCCCAGTGGTAGCTGCTCCACGCCAGCTGGGCACAGCCAGGGCCGCAGTACCTGCTATAGCTGCACCCTCGGCAGGGCACGGAGGCCAGCAGCGGGCGCAGGCAGTGGTGGCAGTGGAGGTCGGGGTTGGCCAGCCGCCCGTCCTGCAGGGCCTGGACGGTCCCTTCCAGCAAGAGGCTCTCCCCGGGACAGAGGACGCTGGCGAATGCTGCTTCCCTCACTAACAGCTTCCCAGGAGGAAGATCCTCGGCGGCAACTAAATGGCGCCCTTTGCAGCTGGAAAAACGCAAGCTCACGGCCACCGAGGCGCCAGAGACGTGGCTGCTCTCCTCCCAGGGCTCCGGGTCTGGTGCAACCTGGCCGGGCGCAGCAGACGGGCGATGGAAGGCCCCGCTCTCCTCACCACCTCCGTCCCGCACCTGTTGCAGCCGGCCCAGCAGTGCCCGGTGACGGGCGGCCTCCGGCCTCTGCTCCGCAGAGAGGCTCTCCTCCACGCGGCGCAGGGTGTCTGCCGCTTCCTGCAGCCGGCCCAAAGACAGCAGGCACTCGGCCCTGCGCAGCTGGATCTTCGGCAGCAGCTTCTCTGGGCAGCTCCCCATCTGCTGCGCCCGTCCGATGTCCTCCAGGCAGACCTGCGGAGAGGAAGTCAGGTTCTCCTGCAGCTTCCAGAAAGGGGCTTGGTGGAGCCACCCCAGATTCTTGGCTGCTCCCTTCCTGGGCTCTGGGGGGGGATGTATGGCTAAGAACGGGGCCTCCTCCAGCCCCCCCTCCATCAGCTGCTTGGGGAATTTTGGGAGTTGTGGTCCACCTATCTTAACGAAGCGGTCTGGACATCTGCTCAGTAGAAAAAAACCCCTCACAGTTCCTGTCAGACCTGCCTCAGCTTGAACCCCTAATTAAGAACCATTTTTAACTCTGCTTGATAAGAAAGGTATAGTTTACTAGAAGTCAAGTGAATTACGGTAGCGCAGGGGTCCCCAGCCCCTGGGCAGCAGCCCACTACCAGGCTGTGAGCTTTTCAGAACCGGGTCACCCGAAGGGGCAGACAAGAGCATGCGTGCATCCCCTCTTGACCAGGCAGTGGGCAAGCACCACCCCCCCCCTCCTCCCCCAAGGCCGGTCCGCAAAGCCAGAAAGGCTGGGGAACTGTGCAGTAGTGCACATCCAGAACTGAAGATCAGTCACCAAAACCCCCCAAGTCTAATCTCTCCCTCCCTTAGTTGCCTCCCCTCACTGGCCCCCGACCAGCCAAATTCAAGCAAGATGTTTTCAGGACGGTGTGGGTACGCAGCCACCTTGACCTTGAAGCTCTTCTCAAGCACTTTCCTTTCCCTCTCAGCAGCCCCCCCATCTGCCCCCTTCCCGCCCAGTTCAGGGCAGCTCCTACTGACTTGGTTGCGGAGAGCAAGCATGAGGTGGCAGCTAACCTTACTTGAAAAGGCTCCTTTCTACAGTCATCTGATAGACAAAGCATCTTTAAATCAGAAAGAATATAACGTCTTACTGGGTAGAGGAAAAAAAAACTGTGTTTCTGGGAGGGAAGAACTTTGAACTCTGAGCAAAAGCAATTATTGAACTCACCTCAAACTGACCAAGATGGAAAAGGGCTGCAGAGCGATTGGCGTAACAGGTGGCCATTTCTGGACTGCCAGCCTCCGCGTGGGACAAGGCCTGCAAGAACCAAAGGCCGTTTTACAGATGAGATCGGCCACACTGTGGCGGAATGCAGTCTGGATTCCAAGAGGGAGAAGCTGCATTCCTCAGCCCTGCACTTCCTGCTCCCCCCTTTGGCCATCTTTCAATTCATATTATTTTGTTTTATTTTTATTGCTTCATTGCTTTGCTATTGTTAGGTTTACATTTTTTATCATTTTCTTCTGTTTTACCATTGTAAGCCATCCAGAGCTGCCCCACGGTGAGATGGACAGCGAGTACACTAAACCAATCTTTCTCAACCTTGGCAGCTTTAAGCTTTAATGCTGGCTGGGGAATTCTGGGAGTTGAAGTCCACACACCTTCAACTTGCCAAGATTGAGGAACACTACATTAAACAAATTCCAGAAGGCAAAGAGGCAGCCAACTCACTCGATGGGAGAAAGAGAGTTCACACGGCTCCTCCCCAGCCATCCTCAGAGTATATTTACCGGGATGTAAGGACAGGGGTACCTTGGTACTCAACTGCTTTGAAAGTCATCGAATTTGATACTCAACACATTTCGATGCAAAAAATTTTGTCCCCATACTCATTTGGTACTCAACGCGCAAGGTAGAACTTTTCAGCGTCGGCTGCCTTGAGACTTATTTCTGATGGGAAAAATTTGTTTTAGGTGCTCGTTTTTGATACTCCTCTTGCCTCCTGGAACGGATTAACGGCGAGTACACTGAGGTGGCCCCGTAGTTGCTCCGGTCTGCCAAGGATCTATCTACAGGTGAGGAGCCATGAAGGAAACTGCTCAGGAGCAGCACTTTTGCGCCTTTCTCGATTCTTGGGGCCTGACACACCAGGAGCCCCTCCCGGGCAGAGGCTGCCGGGACCCCTGGTTGGGTTTATCGGGGCTCTCGCCCCACACAGGTGGGGAGGGGCCTAGAGTAAGGTTCATGTCTAGAGGGCAGCGGTCTCCACTCCTGAAGGCGATGATGATAATAACAATGTTGTTTAGGGACCAAAAACTAAATAGTTACTTATAGTTGATTTTATTTCACAGAAGAGAAAACTGCATGAAGCTGTTGTGGGAGTCCGGTGTAGGCAGTCCTTGACTTACGACCATAAATGAGCCCAACATTTCTGTGGCTAAGCAAAATATTTGTTAAGTGGATTTGTCCTATTTTACAACCTTTCTTGGCAGTTAAGTGAATCCCTGCCCACTGACCCTACGAAGGTCACGAAAGACGATCACCTGACCCCGGGAAGACTGCGACTGGCATAAATACGAGTCAGTCACTAAGCGGCTGAATTTCGACCTCGTGACCAGGGGGATGCTGGGAGGGTCGTGTGAAAAAGGGTCCTTAAGTCATTTTTTCCAGTGCCTTGTGAATGGTCGCTAAGTGAGCTGCCGTAAGTCGAGGACCACCTACCGCACAGGGCGACTCACGACCACAAGGCGGCCCTCCAGCGAGCCCTCCTCGGGCGCTAAGCGAATCCCGCGGCGGTTAAGCGGACCCTCCCACCTCTCCCCCCCCTCGCAGAGACGGGGCTCCCGGTTACCCTGGAGTAGAGCGCGGCGGCCGCGCGGTGCTCGCCGGCCCGGAAGCGCCGGTTGCCCTCCTGCCGGCAGGGCTCGGCCAGCCGGGGCTCCTTCCGCACCGAGAGGCGGCGGGACAGGCGGCGCAGGCTCCGCTCCTCCGCGCTCCTGCGGGGGGGGGGAGAGAGGGGGAGGGGAGGCGTTGGAGGGTCAGGCCGCCCGGCGGGTGGAGAGGGCGGGGAAAGGGGCGGGGGGGCTCACCCGAGGAGGGGGGCGGCCAGGCGGAGCGTCTCCCGGGGCGACCGCGCGCGCACCAGCCCCTCCCTCCGCGCCGGCCCCAGAGACCCCCAGAGGCGCCCCGCGCGCGCCCGCCACTCCTCGCCCGGCAGCAGCTCCATCCTCCCGGCATGCCCCGCGCCCCAGAGAGCGAGGGGGAAGGGGTGGGGCGCCACCGCCGCCCGGCCAATCGGGCGCGGCGGCGGCGGCACGTGGCGGGGAAAAAGGGAAGGGGCGGGGCCCGGCTCAGCGCGCGCGCGGGAACGAGGAGGAGGCGGCGGCGGGCAGGGATGGCGGAGGCGGCGAGGCTGAGCGAGGGGGCCATCGCGGTGAGCGGCCTTCCCCCGTCCTGCGGAAGGGGGGCTCCAGGGAGGCGCCCCTAGAACCCGCCGCCGACTTTCTCTCTCTCTCTCTCTCTCCCCCCCGCAGGCCATCCTGCTGCAGGCGGAGCCGGTGGGGAGGCCGGTGCTGCAGCTGATCGTGAGTAGCGCCCCTCCTCCTCCCTCCCTCCCTCCCTCCAGCGGGGACCGGGGGGACGGGGCAGGGCGGGAGGGGGGCTCCCTATGGGGCCTCCGGAGCCCGGCCCTCCCCGTCCTGCCCGGAAGAGCGTCCGCCGCCGCTTCCCCCGCGACGGACCTTCCGGTCTCCTAGCAAACTCTGCTGGGTGGCAGGTCGTCCTCGAGTTACGACCGCTCGGTTAGTGACCGCTGGAAGTTTACAACAACATTGACAAACGTGACCTGTGACTGTTTTGCACAGTTACGGCCTTTGCAGCATCCATGTGATCATAATGGAGACACTGAGCAACTGACCATATTTACGACCGTTGCTGTGTCCCCTGGGGGGATCACTCCATCCCCTTTTGCGACCCTCTGGCAAGCAAAGTCAGTGGGGAAGCCAGATTCACTTACTAACAGTTGCAGCGATTCACTTAACTGTCTCACTTAACAACATAAGTTTTGTGGTCGTAAGTCAAGGACCGCCTACCCATTTGGAGCACTGGGTGGAGTTTTCCTCCCTGGCTGTTGATTTCGGCCAGAGCTGGGTTTGAGAGGCCCCGGAGGAGGCAGCCAGAGGCAGGAGGGCCGAGGTTCCTTCCCTGCCCCCAAAGGGATTCCTGAGTGCTGGAAGAGGCAGCCCAGGCGGGAGGGGGGATAAAGTGCCCCATTCCCCAGAAAGGACCTCCCCCCCCCCAGCCTGAGCTGTGTGTTTTTCTCCCCTAGACGATCCGCCCCATCTCCACGGGGAATGGCCCCCCACGCTACCGGATGCTGATGAGCGATGGTGTGAACTCCCTTTCCTGTAAGGACCGACGTGTTGAGAGGGCTCAGAATGGGAAAGAGATTGTAAAGAAGCCCTCCGTGCTTGCCACTAGAAAGGGATAGCAGCCATAGAGTTCGGGGGGATTGTATTCTCCGGGAAGAGCTCTGGTTCAGCTCATCCGGTTTGTTGGCTTCATACTCCATCTTTCTGCTCTGCTAGGACTGGAGGAAGTTGAGGTTCAAAGCACAAAACTTTTCATAAAGTTCATACAGATTAAAACGATAAAGCGGCCATTTTCACAAAGGATTAGGGTTAGGGACTGATGGCTGCCTAAGACCCTGGTGGGGCCTGCCAGTGCAGGAGGCAAATCCTTTGTTGGGCATCAGACCCCTGTGCTGGGGGGGGGGCACAGAGAACATCACTGCCTTGTACAGGAATGTTTGATGGAGCTGCCCCTCGCCTGCTTGGCTCCTTCCCAGCTTGGCACTGTAACTGCTGCTAGACAAGGGTGGCCAGAATGGAGGTGGCATCATCAGGAACAGAGAGGCTGGCTTGGCTTCCACGTTTTGGCCTCGGTGGGCTTCAGTCTTTGGGCCGGGCAGGAGCTGCATAGCTGGAGAAGATGCCGGGTCAGGGCTGGAAAGCCCAGCCTGGGTGGAGGAGGGTTTTTTCCCCCAGAACAGGGAGGATGTTGGAAGCCAGTGGACCCTCCTTGAGACTGGGAGGGCCCCTGCAGCTCCTTGGGCTCCCCACTTTCTTTCCCTCCATCAGCAGCGTATTTGCCAACCGTCCCAAAGTCCTGCAAAGTTGCTGAAAGTATGTTAATCCCCTAGATTAACTGACCAGGAAGGGTTTGCTTTGCGTAAGCAGGGCTTCCCAAATGGGGCAACTTTAAGACATGTGGATTTCAACTCCCAGAATTCCTGAGCCAGCTAGGTGAATTCTGGGAGTTGGTCCACACGTCTTAAACTCACCACGTTTGGGAACTCCTGGATTAGAGAACAATTTTCTTGGGCAGCCTTATGTTACTTTGTCCCTCCAAGTCATTCCCTGCAGCAGCAACTGCCCTCTTTAAGAGCTGAAGAACATGGGGGCCTTGTGCCCCTCGAGGGAGATCTGCCCTCTCTTTTCCTTCCAAAGGGGCCTCAAATCCTGGCTCTGACATTTGGCCTGGCAGGGGGCCCTCCATGCCAAAGCTGGTTACCAGACTAGGAAGACCCCCCCCCACCTCAGTTACATACTTGGTTTTTAACTTATTCAGTCCCGTTTATTTTATTACTCCGTACTTGCTTTCATGATGTGGCAAGCCACCCAGAGTTGCTTGACAAGAGATTGGAGCCGTATAAATTTAGTAAATAACTGCCGAGGCCTCGTGGTGCCAGGAATCGGCTCAAGCACGGGAGGGCTCCAGGAAAAGGAGGAGCACCAGGGCCTGCTCAGCAGGAAGCCACAGGGGGCACCCTAAGGCCTCTCGCACAGAGCAGCCCCGCTCTTCGGGGACCTCTCCTTGTTCTCTGGCTGCTTCTGAGCTTCCGGCTCTGGACATGGGCGGTGGGGAGGGGTAGCTGGGAAAGGTGTGGTGCCCGATATAGGAAGAGGCTTCGGCATAAATGAGAACCTGCAGTAACATTTTAATTTGTATTGTAAATGTTTGATCAAATACGGCTTGCCAAATGAAACGCTGGCTTGCCCTTCGGCCCTGTCTGTTAACCTGATGATAAGCAAAGTGCAGCCAGCTTTTAAACTTCCCACGGTTGAGTGCGCAATTTTAAACTTCCGGACGTTGGGCTCCTCACACCAGCCTGTCTTCTGTTTGCAGCTTTTATGCTGGCCACGCAGCTGAACCCTCTGGTGGATGACCAGAGCTTGACCGCAAATGCCATTTGCCAGATTAACCGCTTCATTGTGAACACTCTGAAGGATGGAAGGTAACGGCTGACTCTGGGAAGGCGGAAGAGCCGTTGCTTGGGCCTGGCTTAAAGGAGGCCCCCGAGGGCGCCTGTGGGGACTGGGAATGGCTCCCCTTTTGCTCAAAGGCTGCTCTGGTACTTTCGCAGAAGGACAAATGTCCTTATTTTCATCTGCCCACACAAATCAGTGAATCCTTCCTGGCACACACAGGGTGAGAAAAGGCTGATGAGGAACGGGGGGGAGGGGGGCTCTCCCCTGCTTTAGAGGAGATGCTACTTTGTTGTGTTATCGCAGAATAACAAGTCAGGAATTTTGCCATCAGAGCTCCCCCCATCTGGCCCCTCCTGTAGTGAGAAGGACTAAAGACAGAAGCTGAAAAAAAACGGGTCGGGCGTAGGCTCAGGTGCCGGGTTGCAGCTGTAACAAGCTGGCCATTAACTTGGGCCCAGACTAAGTGTAGTTGTAGGAGAGAGCTGCAGGGTCTGGATCCAGGGCAACAGAAAGATATCCCTTGTGGGAGGAAGGTACAAAAATCCCAACTCACGTGAGGCTCTTGGTGCTCTCTGAGCTTTTTTGATGCTTTGCAGACATTTCATTGCCAAACCCGTGTGCTGATGATGCTCCCTAGTTGGGTGATAAAGCGTCTGCAAGAAAACAGGCAGGCTCAGAGAGTCCCAAGGACGCCACAGCTCAACCCTGAGTACAAACAGTCTCTTCTATCATCCCAACTTACATTTGAATGGGTTCTGAAAGGGCAGGAAGTGGCCAAGAAAGGAACTGTCGTGGACAGTGCCCTGAAAGTGCCACCTCGGTGTGAAGCTGCTCCTAAAAGAAAACGGAAGTCCTGGGACCCCCTCATATCCCTTGTGGGTGGGGACCGGCCTCTGCGCTTCGGAGGGATGCTTCAGGGGCAGCAAAGGGACTCCAAGATCATTGCAGGCAGCTCCCTTACAACAGAGGGGGAGGGCTCCTTGGTGTGGAGATCCAGGAGGGCGGGCATCTGATCACACGAGGTACAGGGCACGCAGGGGGAGGGGAGATTTTCTCAGTTCTGCCCTCATGCCAAATGCAGGGAGATTCGGGAGCACTGAGAGGCCCCTTCTGCACCCAGTGCATAGCTAACCGGGGGGGGGACCACTTGGCGAGATGGAAAGGGGTGCTGGGTGGGTTCTCAGTGTGTGGGGGGGTTGGGTCTGCAGCCTTGGGTGCATGTGAGAATGTGTGCATGGACTGTTCTTGCCCTCCGGTCCAGGGCTACGGGTCTCCCCCTTGGCCACCTTAGGGCCCAGACAGCCGAGTCAGGCAGGCCGAGGCAAGACCGTCGCCTTGGCGTCACTAATTGCCAGAGAGCTAACCCATGCAGGTGGGCGGTCCCTGGTCATGCGCTCATCGCATAAAACTGGAGCTCAGGACAGTTTTGTGCAGAGGCGATCGCCGCCTGTCGCCTTGCGGAATAGCCCAATGAGCGCATGCAGCTTGTAAATGCAGCGGCTTCCTAGCGCTTGGGAGATTTAGTCACAAGGCCCACATTTGAGGGATGGAAACGAAGCAGGCGTGACTTCTGCCACCGTGCAGAGTGAGAGGGGTCTTTGAGGAGGGGAAGACAGGGCGGAAGGAGGAGGACAAGGTCGTTTTCCAATAGGACCCCAGATACGGATCGGGGGGGGGGAAGAAGCGCCACTGCAGGACTCGTGGGGAGAGACACCCTCCTCCTGACCGTGGAGGTAGCATTTAAGGGGTGTCAGAAATGGCCTGCTTTGAGGGGTTGCTGTCGAGATGCCTCAAAAGAGCATTAAGGCGTTGTAACAGGCGGTCCTCCACTTATAACAGCTTGTTTAGTGACCACTCAAAGTTACAACCACCATAGCAGCATCTCCACAGTCATGTAATCAAAAATCAGACGCTTGGCAACTGGCATGTACTTATGGCAGTTTGCGGCGTCCCCGGGGGGGGGGGTCACGTGATCCCCTCTTGTGACCTGACAAGCAAAGTGCTGGGGAAGCCGGATTCCCTTAACCACTATATTACTAGCTAAACAACTGCAATGATTCGCTTAACAGCTGGTAAGAAAAGTCATAAAATAGGGCAAAAATCACCTTAACTGCTGCCTCGTTTAGCAACAGAAACCTTGGTCTCCATTGTGGCCGTAGGCCAAGGGGCCCCTGCAGCCTGGGGGCCTGCTCTTGTCCCGCTGCCCTGGCTTTCGCCTGGGCCTCCCTCCACGAGGGATTCCTCCAAGGAGCCTGGCCAGCCAGGGGTTCGTGACAGCCCCTGTGGCTGGGAGAGGCCCCGGCTTCCGTCTCGGCCCTGCCTGGCCTCCGTGGCGCTTTTGCTGGCCTGCCAGGATGTGTCTGGGAGCCCTCCTGGCCTCCGGTGCCTTTTGGGCAGCTTGAACGATCCGAGCTCTGCCCCCTCAGCGCCCACTGGGAGTTCATCCTGCCTGGCCCTTTGCCTCCGTCCTGGGCTGCCTCTGAGCGGAGCAGCGGTCCGGAGGCTGGCAAAAGCCGCCTTCAGGCTCCAGCAAGATCTCTCGGTTCGGGCTCCTGGCCTCCTTTTCAGGTGCCAGCTTAGAAGCGGGTTCATTTTTAGTAATAAAGGAAGCAAACAAGCCATGATTCCCTGTTTGGAGAGCAGGCCAAGGGAACCATTTCCAGCTAATGGGGGGGACGGTGGGGGACGCTTCTGCTTGGCCATTCTCTGTGAGCCAGGCGCTGGGCAGTGGGCTAGAGAGGAGCCCCCACCCGTGTTTGTCTTTGTAGGCGAGTGGTGGTCTTGATGGAAATGGAGGTGCTGCAGCCGGGTCACGCCGTCCCCACCAAGATTGGAAATCCAGTCCCGTATGTTGAAGGTAAACCACTTTTCCTAGCTGGCCCTCGGCAGCCTCTTCTGAGGCCTGCCTTTTGCCCAGGTTCTCGTCTTTGAACCTGGCTTAATCATGGCCACTTTTCTGTCCTCTGCTGATGCCCTTTGGTGAACCTCATTCAGATGTATTGGGGGGGCAATTGGCATGGAATCACAAAGCCCAGCAGGAGCAGCTACAGGTGGCGTCCACTGGCTTGCAACAGCAAGGAACAGGCCCCCTTTAAGAGCTCTGTGGCCGACTGATTTGTGGCTGAACCACGGGAGTGGGAGCCACGTGGGCAGGTGGAGATCTGATGATCTGGGCTCTCTGCCGAGGGAGGGGCACCCGCAGGGGCCCCAGCTCAACCCTTCCCTGAGGCTGCCCCCCCCCCAAGAGCTGCGAAGGGCATTTGGGACGCGTGGAAGCCTCCTCAGCCGGGGTGCCTGGAGTTGGGCCTGGCTTCTTTTAACCCCCCCCCCCTGCCAGCTGCTTCGGGAAATGGAGTGGCCTAGAAGAGGGAAGGCTGGGGTCCCACGTGAAGGGGGCAGTCCATGGAATCCCAGGGCTGACCGGCCTCCGCTTGGGGCACCAGAGCGGAGTGTAGCTCCCCCAGGGCGCTTTGTTCCGCTCTCCCCTTGGCCTGTCCCCTTGGCCTGTCCCGACTTTGGGTCCAGCCTTGGATTCTCAGATCTGCCTCTGCTGCCCAGCCCTGTTGCAGGAAGGGGGCAGACGAAGGAGGCAAGGAGGGGCCGGGCTCTTTGTCTGGGGGGGGGGATCAGCCTTGGGGATCCCTTGAGCTGAAACCCTTCCGGAATCCCTGACAACCCCCTGACCCCAGTTGCTGCCTTGGCCTTGGGGGCACAACTCCCCCTTCCTCTAAATCCAGAGGGAGGGAGGGGCTTGGGCTGCAATTGTCCCAGCCGGAGAGCGGGAAGCCTTGCTGACTGTCTCCGTCTGGAGCTGGGATCGCTCAGGCTGGCAGAGACGCTGCTAAACCGAGGCCCCTCCTCCCCTGGGACGCCTTTGGTTGCTCCCACCGGCCTCGGGCTGGAGCTGCCTCTGTGAACCAGGCGGAGCCCCTTCCTCCCAGCTGGAGCCCCCCCCCCCCAATAGCTCTCCAGGTCCCTTGCTCTGATTCACGGAGGAGGAGAGAGGCCAGCAGCAGCTCAGTGTGGCTCTAAGAAATTAATTCCACTTTTTTTGAAAGGCACTTTCTTCCTCTCCCTCCTCAGGGTTAACTGGTTTTGTCCTTAACTGGCAGGTATCAAGGCGTCTGCTTCTAATGCCTCTCTTTGGTTATACCTTACCCAAACGCTCAGAAGGCCCCGCCTCCCATTTGCATTTCAGAAAACTGGGATCCGGCAGGGAGGGGTCTCCCCCCCCTCCACTCTTCTCTCAACAGGCAGGGCTGTTTTTGAGCTGTTTATGCGGATCTCCCTGGGAAGGGAGTTGGGGAGCGCCTGGAAAACACCTGTCAGGAACAAGCTGCCACCTCATAAACACACACAGCGGGGGGGGGAGGTTGTCCAGGAGAGGCTTACCTGTGGGGCACCTGGGAGAGGCTTTCCACTCGGGGCCCCCAGAGGGAGGGACGGGGGACTCGCTCGGCTCTCAGACCCAGTGCCACAGAAATAGAAATAGCTTTTATATCATCTCACACCTTTAGCATTGCGCTGTGTCCTGTTTGAGTGGTAATTAGTTTGCGTGCTTCGTGTTCTTATTAGGCGTCCTAAGTGTTATGTCTGCAAGGGCGGGAGGTAAATTCAGGAAAGGATAAATGACAGTGGGGGGCCACAAGACGACAACTCCGGCAGGGGCCAAACACAATCCTTTTCTTTTTTGTGGGGGCATTAAGAGGACTGCAGACTGGCTCTTCCTGATTGTCCTGGGGGTGAGGAGGCAGTGACCGGGGGGGGGAGGTCTGGCTTGGCTGCAAGGCTTGGCGTTCCTGGGTGCTCCTTTGTGGTGCTCAGGGCCGCTCCGGGCACCTGCCAGGGACGGGGGTCGCTTGCTCAGGGGCCCCAAGGTGACGCCTTTCCCGGGGAACATGGGGGGGCCACCTGCCTTGCCCTCCAGGAAACAGGCGGCCTCCGTGTCCACCAGCCTACTTTCCAGTACCACTTCTGGGGGGGGGGCACAGGCAGGCCGTGCGACAGGAGAGAAAAGCCCAACGTTGCAGCAGCTGCCTAAGGATCTGGAGGCCGGTGTGCGGGGGGGGGGGGCTGAGCAGAGCTCCCACTTCAGGCCCAGCTGTTGAGTCGGGGGCCTGGGCTGCCCTGGGCGGTCCCAGCTGTCCAACCTGGAGGCAGCCCATCATTTCTGGCCATGGTGGCTTCGGCTGGAGACGGCCTGGGGCACCTTAAGTGAGCCACAGAAGCCACAGAAGCGGAGCAAGAGCTTCTGGAGCAGCTCAATCTGTTTTCCGAACGGCTCCCCTGTTTTCCCGGCCAGAGGAGAGGCCCCCCCAAGAGGCAGCTGCGCCAGCCCCAAGTCGAGTGCATCGTCCTCCTGCTTTTCTAGGAACGGCAGGGGGTAAATTGGAATGCTTGAAAGGAGCGCTGAATAGGCGACACTTTTTTTAAAAAAAACGAAGTATTCCACCGCCAGCTTTGTGCTGGAGAGCTTCATTCCGCTTCCCCTCCCTGTCCCTGCTGCCTCCTCGACTCCGGCGCCCGGTCTTAAAGTCCCTGTCTGGGGTTCGTCCCCCCTTCCCTTCTGGATGCCTTCCCCAGATAGGTGCTTCCTCTCCCCTTGCAGCCCCTGGGCACACAGACCTCCCCCGCGTAGCAAAAGCGGTTCTGGGTCCGCCTCTCCTTGGGTTTCCTGGGGGGTTTCTTTCCTACTGCAGATCTGAAGGTCCCAGGATGTGAGGCAGGGCTGCTTTCCTTGGTCTCCGCTCCCATTTTTTAAGAAGAGCCAGTCCGGTTTTCTGCCCGTGGGCCCCAAAGGCTGCCCCTGGGTGCCAGGCAGCCGATTTCCCACCCCATCGGTCTCGAGACGCTGTGGTTCCAGGCTCGGTGAAATGCCCTGGGTGGGGGCCACGGAGTTCCTGCTCCCTGGGATGTCGTGTCATCCGCCCCTCCTTGTTTCAGCCGAGTCAATGCCCCCTTTGTGCCTTTGCTGTGGCAGTGGCAGAGAGGGCAGCGTGCACCCCCGTGTCCCCTTTGCCAGAGCGGGGAGGGGGATTCAGATCCAGTGGGCCTCTGCTTGCCTTTTGGGCGCTTGCAGGGAGAGCGCTGGGCCACTCATGCCCCATAAATGTCTCCTCTTCCCCAAATAGGACCTGGGCAAGCAGGGAGGCAGCCCGTGGCCCCCAGCCCAGCAACCGGCCCTGTCCAGAGCAAGCCAGCGGGGCTCCAGAGCGGGGCTCCAGATGCAGGTAAGGGGGGGGTCTTTTGGGGAGGCTGCAGGGGCTCTGGTGACGTCAGTTGCTCCTCCTCCTGCTTCTGTTAAAACCCCAATCTGGAAGCACCACCCGAGTGCCTGGCTCCAGCCTGGCCTCTCAGACCCCGCCAGAAGCCCCCTCCTCCCCCCCCCCCCCCCCCGAGGCCGCGGCTGCTGCCAGAGAGCTGTGCGCAGAGGGGGCTGCCAAGGGAATGGGGCACTGTCCCAAAGCCAGTTCCTCGTAACCCCCCCCCCCCGAATGAGGCACTGCTGTGGCAGGCAGGACCCCTGCTGGAAGGGCTGCCCTCAGGAAACAGGCCTCCATTTCTGGGATCTCCGAGGGAAGCCCCCAGGCGGGCCACGGAGCCAGCCAGAAGACCTGGGGGGAGGGGCCCGTGGCGGCCCAGAGCTTCTCCCGCTGCCTTGATCGACACCCACTTTGGGTGGCCTCTGAATGGCCAGGAGCTTTTCCAGGGGGGTCTTTTGTTGGGCTCCCCCTGTGAGCAAGCAGGGGACGCAGAGCTGAAAAGGGAAACCGGCTCAGGGGCTGAAAGCGGAAAAGGCGTTTTTCAGCCTTGTCAGGTCGCAGAAGAGCTTAATTAATAATGAGGGATCCCATCATCTGCAGAGCTGGCAGATAATTATGGCAGGCGGGGATGTTAATTGCTACTAAAGGAGGCGAACCTGCCCGGTCTTGGCAAGTAACAGACAACTTCATTCTTTTCATGGAGGGGGGGGAATGGGTGTGTGTGTGTGTGTGCTTCTTTCCAAGTAGCCTGGAAGAGTAAATTAAGGGGGAGGGTTTGTGTCGTTTGTGTAGTGACAGGCTCCAGCAAGGCTGTGGGAGCAAATCCCCCAAGAGTCTGAGGCACTTGGCAGGCGAGAGCCCCTTCCCTCCAGCGGGCGCTGTGCCCACGCCTGGGCTTCGGGGGGGCTCTGCTGCCCCCCAGTAGTTCTCTTTGTGAGCAATGAAAGGGGGGGTGTCTCTCCCTAACGGAGGCCCGAGGATGCCGTCCTTCCCGGCCCCTCACACCGCTTAGTCGGGCGGGGGGGGGGGGCGGTGTTTCCCCTCCCAGCAAGGACCGGGGCCTCAGTGGGGCCGAGGGGGAGGGCGGTGTTTCTGGCTGCAGAATGACTCATCCTCCAAGACGCAGGCCAGTCCTGGCTCTCTGCCCCTTCTCCAGGGCAGCTGCGTGAGGGGTTGGCAGTCCCCCAGGTGCCAATGGTGATGTGGGCAACTTTGTTTTACTCCAGGAGCACAGTACCCCAGCACTTCCAGACTGCTGGGGAACGCAGGGGGCTCCAGCATCCTGAGCACTCCGGGGGGATCTCAGGTCAAAGTGGTGCCCATCGCCAGCTTGAACCCTTACCAGTCCAAGTAAGTGCAAGGCTGCCCCGGCTGCCAGCCCCCCCCTTCCTTTACGGGTCTCAGCGGTGATGGTGGGACGGTTTCCTGCAATGGGGCGGTGATTAAGGGTAGAGAAAGGGGCTTCAAAGGCCATGGGTGGGCTGGTGGGTTGCCCTGTGGCAAAGGGGCTGGCAAGGCAGCACAGCCGCCTTTGAGGCTTTGAGTGGCGAGTCTGCCTGGCACTCTGGGGCTCCTGGCGGGTGTGCCTGCCCGGCCTTGCGAAGGCCCTTCTCTCTGCCTTCCTCCCAAGGCTGCTGGCCTTTCCCCAGGCCAAATTGCAGCGGTGGGTGGGGACCTGATGGGGGAGGGGGCAGGAGTGAGGAACGGGAGCCCGTCTTCCTGCCGGGTGGGGCAGTGCCAGCTCCCCTGGGGGAAGGAAGGGGGTGCGGAGCGGGATGGGACGATTCAGCAAGCACTAAAGTTAAATTAATTTTGATGGAATCATGGCCAATGAGAATAAAGTCGGTCCAGAAATACAAAGGCTACTATAATTTCCACGAAAAGGTGGCCACCAATAATGAAAGCACCTGAATGGAGCAACTGGGGCAGCGTTGGACGGTCCCGGGCTGAGTTGGCCTGGACCCGGTGCAGAGGGTGGGCTGGTCTGGAGTCCCTCCGGGGCTCCCCGGGTGCCTTATCCGCAGGGAGGGGGTCCCGGGGTCTGGCCTCTCTGAGGAGCCGCCGGCCGGGCCGAGTTCAGCTCCCTCCGTGGCTGCTGTGTCTTTCCAGGTGGACCGTCTGTGCCCGGGTGACCCAGAAGGGCCAGATCCGCACCTGGAGCAACTCCCGGGGCGAAGGGAAGCTCTTCTCCATAGAGATGGTGGATGAGAGCGTAAGTGCTGGCCTCCTCGCCCAGGCGGTGGCTGTCTGGGGCCACGAAGAATCGCGGACTGCCGTTCCTTTCGCCTCCGGAAGTCGGGGCTTCTCCCAAGAGGCCCTTGGCAGCAGTGAGGCCTTGAGTCAGACCGGCTGCCTGTCTGGAACCTGGGAGGAGGGGTTGGGGGGGGGGGCTGGGTTGAAATGGCTCCTGCCCTGAAAGTGCAGCTGCCACTCTTCCCCCCCCCCCTCAGCTTTCTCTGAGTTCCCTTTACTCCCTTCCGCTGGGTCCGGCGTTTTCCTGTAAATTTAGATTACATTTTAAGCTGGGTCCTCGACAGCAGAGTTCCCCAACCTTCCTGGCTCTGGGGACCGGTGGGGGGAGGGGAAGAGGGGATGGTTCTGCGCGAGTGGCAGGCGTGTGTGTGTGTGTTCATATCTCCATTTGCACCACCCACTGCTCATGCAGGTGGGGATGTGTGCAGTCTCGCCCACCCCTTCAGTGGCCCAGTTCTAAGGCTCCAGGCCCGGCAGCGGTGGGCAGTGGGGGACCCCTGCTCTACAGGTTTGGGTGAGTGGGATTGGCCAAAGAAAAAAAATTAAAAGATGGGGAAGGAAGGTCTTTGGGCAATCTCCCTGGGAGGGGGAGGCCGGGAGAGCGTCTCTTCGTGAGAAAATGAGGGTGTGATCCGTCAGTCTCTCTGGGGGGCGCCGACTGGGTTAGCCAGTTAAAGCCGTGAAGCAGGTGGCAGACAGAGAGGAGCCGCGTGGTGACCGCTCACTTTCCGGAGAGGACTTGCAAAAATATGTCCAGGCCTGGAAGGTGCAGTTCTGAGCTCCTCGGCTGCTCCTTTCCTTGCTCCTCTCGGCTGTTTTGATGGGTGCCTTTTATTGCCGTCTCAGTCCTCCCCTTGCGTAAAGGTCTTAGCTGCTGGTGCTTGAGCTCCGCTTTCAATTGCCACTTCAGGAAGAGCTTGTCACAACACCCGGGCGCTGCTCTTCCCAGGGTGATGTCGTCCCTGATTCCTAAAGCGGGAGGGAGGCAGGAAGGCCTGGCCGGCCGGCCAGCAAAACCACCGGCCAGGCTGCACAGGCCCTCCCGGAGGGCTACACTGGACTTGCGAGGGTCCGGAGAGGCGTCAGTTGCCTCAGGTTTGAAGGGACGATCCAGCTAGCTCAGCATTTGACAAACCGAGGGAGGAAGATGTTATTTTTTTTTTTTTTCATTTTCTCTGTTTGGTTTTGAAATTCTTAGCTGGCATTTGTAACGGCCCACAGCCCCACCGCCAGTGGGTGGCCTGGGCTGCTGATGTCGCACGGCGTAGATGCCATTTTTGTTGTGGGCCGGTTGCTCCGCTCCATCTTCTCCACACGCTTTTCTTCGGAGTTGACCGTCCTGAGCATGATTTCTGAAACAGTCAATTGGGACAGGCAGGGGCCACATGGTGGATGTGGTCAAACCGCTGCCCTGGAGGCTTCTGTTGGCATCACCGGGAAGGGAGTGGCGCTACTCTCCTGGGGCTCCGGAGGCCCTTTCTGAGCCTGCTCCGTGTTGGCTGTTTTCTCCCCAGGGTGAGATCCGAGCGACGGCCTTTAACGACCAAGCGGACAAGTTTTTTCCTCTCCTCGAGCTGAACAAGGTATGGGGGGGGTTGGGGGGTGCCGCTGCCTCACTCAGCAGCGCAGGGGGCAAAGCGGAAGGCCAACCATTCTCCCTTCAGCGTTAAGAGTCCTGAAAAAATAGCTCGGCTGCCAAGCCCAGCCGGGGCCCACCGCCCGGGTCTCAGCCGCCGCCTCCTCCGCTCTGCCCCCCCAGGTCTACTACTTCTCCAAGGGCACCCTGAAGACGGCCAAAAAGCAGTATACGTCTGTGAAGAACGACTACGAGATCGCCTTCTCCAACGAGACGACCATCGTTCCCTGCGAGGACGCCCACCATCTGCCCTCTGTGCAGTTTGACTTCGTGGACATCGGGGAATTGGAAAACACAGACAAGGACTCCCTCGTGGGTCAGTTCCGGGCCGGGCCGGGCCTCTCGCTCATGGTGGGCACGGCCCCAAAGGCCCAGTGACCCAGAACGGGCCCATTTGGGCTCTGAGCAGGGCTGCTGGCCTCGGCACGGAGGCTCTTGGCTTGCCCGCTCCTGCTGGCATCCTGGGCTGAAAAGCCCCAGCAGCACCGCTGAGACCCACTGCAGCGTGAGGGGCCCGCGGGGCCAGGAGCTCAGTGGGCTCCAGGCAGAGACGCTGCCCGGAGCTTCTCTTCAGGGACCAGATCCCCTGGCAGAGCCCAGAGAGGGTGCAGCCCTGGGAGGCCCCCCATTCTGTCCCCTTCCTTTCGGCTCAGGAGCAGCAGGAGGGGCTACGGGGCCTCAGGCAGCCCATGGCGGGGTGGTGGTGGAGATGCCGCTGGCGTCTTCTCGGGCAGGGAGGCTGCCCTGCTCTCCCTCAGCCAGGACACTCTCTGCTCGCTAGCACGGAGGGAGCTTTGGGAGATGCAGGGGGGGCGAGGGAGTTCTCTATTGGGGGGCAGCTGACGAGGGCAGAGGAGGGGCTCCTCCCTTGGGGGGAGGGGACAAGGCTCTTTGCCCTCCAGCCTGGCCTTCTTTCCCAGACGTGATCGGGGTCTGCAAGAGCTACGAGGACCCTCAAAAGATCACCATCAAGGCTTCCAATCGGGAGGTCTCCAAGAGAGAACTGCACCTGATGGACATGTCGGGCAAGACAGTGACGGTCACTCTCTGGGGCGCGGACGTAAGTAGTGGGGGAGCCGGGGCGCTGCTGCTTCCCAACCAGGCCGGGCTCAGGGGCTCCAGTCTCCCCGGGCATCACTGGGGCCCGGGGCAGGAGGGCCGAGACCTCCTGCCTGGAGCACAAACATCCAGGCTCTCCAAAGGGGGAGGGGGATGGGAGGGGGGGAGACAAGCAGTTTGACACCTGTAGCCCTCAAAGAGCCCCCCTGTCTCTGCCCTCGAGTCCCCCTCCCCCCCTGACCTCGGCATTCCTGGCTTTGCAGGCGGAAAACTTTGATGGCTCTCGGCAGCCGGTAGTGGCCATCCGGGGGGCCCGAGTCTCGGACTTTGGGGGCCGGAGTCTCTCCGTGATCTCCTCCAGCAGCCTCCTGGTGAACCCCGACTGCCCGGAGGCCTTCAAGCTGCGAGGCTGGTGAGTCTGCTTGGCTTCCTGGCAGAGAGACCGCCTGGATCCAGCCTGCCCAGGCTGTGAAGGCCAGGCCTGTGAGGCAGAGCCAGTTAAGGAGGAGACACCACAGGGAGGCCAGGAGCAGAAGCTTGAGAGCCCCCCCCCAGCTTTCTCTGTCTCTCTCTGCTGCTGTTCCCCCCCCTCCTTAACAACGCCCAGAATCAGGATGGGGCTCTTCCTGTCTCCCGCTGGCTTCGGTCTCCGTCGTTGACCTTGCTTGTCCTGGGCGGTTCGGCCCGTTGGGGCAGCCGGGGTATAGAGAGCACGTGCGAAGAGACTGCAGGGCGAGTCCAGCCGAACTGCGGTCCAGAGGCGACCGATGGGACACCTGATCCTCCTGTGGCCAGCTGTCCAGATCAGCCACTGAGAGCTCGAGGGGGGAGCCAGCCCCACTGATTCCAACCTTGTGCAGAGAGGGGCTCAATTTCCCCTGTGGGGGGAGGTGAAAGGCTGGTTCAGGGTGCGAAATAAGCCTGGCTGTCCCCCTCAGCGTGCCTTTTCCTTCCACTTTGTGGGCTGTGGGGGAGCTGCTGCTGCCTGACCCTGGAGGGCTCCTCTGCCCTCCTGCGGGGTTCTGGGTGGCAGCCGCCGTCTGCCTAAGGGCGCAGGGGTCACCGCGGTGCCTGGGGGAAGGGAGCTGCCGCTTTGGGGTGCACGTCTTCGTCCCGCGACTGGCCACGACCGACCCCCGTGTCAGCCTGAAAGAGCCCCCAGCCTCCCTCTGCAGCGCCCTTCTTGCGAGGGAGGCCGAGGGGTTCTCAGGCTTGCCAGGAGCCGCTCTTGGCACTGGAGAAGCCTTTGCACCCTGGCTTGTGTGGGGCTCCTGGTTCCCCTGAAGGGCTCCCAGCCGCTCAAGGCCCTGGCCACGTCTGCACAGCGCCTGCGGGGGGAGAGGAGGGGGCCGTGGGGGGTACTTGGACCGTTGCAGCTAGGCTGGGGCCAGGTTGGCCTGAGGGTCAGGGAAGAAAGGGGGGGGATGCATGGAAGATGTGGGTGGGGAGAGGGACAGGTGGCCATTCTCGGCTACCAGGCATGGGAGGGGGCCTGGGTTCGTTCTTTGGGGACACCATCCCTCAAAGGAACCCCCCCCCGCTCTCTTCAGCGGGCAGCTGCATGAGCAATTCCCCCCCCCCATCTGCAGTTAGTGGTGGGGTGCAGGCCAGGGAGGGAGAAGGGGGCCTGAGGGGGTGAAGGGAGGAGCCGGATGGCCCTTCAGGGAAAGCTTGGAAAGCCACGGGGGAGGGGCCAGGCCTCCCCTCCAACTGCAGGCAAGCCTCCCTTGGCACGGAGGGGGGCGGCCAGGCTGGCATCTTGGGCTTAGTTCTTCCCACTTGGGGGGGGGCAAGCAGAGCCCCCCCTCCTCTGCACTAAGGAGACCCATATTCCCATCCAAGGGCTGGTGGTGCAGAGGGTTTTGTGGCCGCAGAGCCTCCTCCATCGCTGAGCTGCTGGCCTCTCCCTTCCGCCTCGCCCCCCCCCGCCCCTGCCGGGGCCAGGCAGGCAAAGGGGGGGCTGGGCTGGGAGGCCAGGCCGGCTGCCCCTGGCTGGGACTTGGGCCGGGCTGGTTCTTCCCAGGTTTTCCAGAGGGTGGGGGGGGTCCACCTGCTTCCCCCTCCCCTTGCCAGGCCCCCCTGCCTTCCCTCCAGGGAGCAGGTGCCGTGCAGAGCCAGGCCCAGCCAGGCAGGTCTCCCTCCGCACTCATTGGAAGAACGGAGGAGCGCCAGCCTCCTCGGGTGACGAATCCGTGCCAGCGCCTGCAATCCTTTCCAGGTCGGCTCATTGATAAAGAAAAACCCCTCGTGCGGCATGTAAAACTAAAAGCCGTTTTTCTTCCAGGTTTGATTCGGAAGGGCAGCACGTGGAGTCCGCCTCCATCTCTTCCGGGTGGGGCGGGCTGGCGACAGGGGGGAACACCAACTGGAAGACCCTGCAGGAGTCCAAGGCGGAGAACCTGGGCCAAGGAGACAAGGTAAGAAGGGGACCCAGGTCGGGGCGGGGGGGAGCCCTGAGACACCCCCCCCCCCCAAGGACAGAGCTCTCCGTTCTCCGCTCTGTTTATTTATCAAATCTGTTTATGGAGTTTTCAAGATAAATTGGAGAGAAGGCCATCTGGACTTACAAGTAGCCTTCAACCTATGGGCACAATGGAGCCAAAATGGCCGTTGCTAAGTGACGCAGTTACATAAGTTTTACCTCATTTACGACGTTTTTGACACAGTTGTTAAGCGAATCGCTGCGGTTGTTAAGCGAATCTGGCTTTCTTGGGCTGAGAAGGCTGCCCGTGGCGATGGCCTCCCCCTGGGACAGTGCCGCTGTCCTGGTACGTGCCAGTTGTCGACCCAGGTGCCCGGCTTTCGGTCACAGGACCGTGTGTGAGTCACTTCACTGCGGTTGTGAGTTCAGTCACTAAGTGAACGGTTACAAGCTGCGGGATGCCTGCATTTTGCGATTCTTGGTTCTGTGGGGCGGCTGGCAGCGGAGGAGCCCGTGGCGTTCTAGGCAGGGCCTCCCGGAGGGGCCGCCGGGCGTCATGGCAGGTGCCGGGTGGGCCCCGGTCCCGGAGGCCCCCTGCCAACCCCTTTCTGCGCCCCTCCCCGGTTGCCTCTGCAGGCCGACTACTTCAGCTGCGTGGGCACGGTGGTGTACCTGCGCAAGGAGGGCTGCATGTACCAAGCCTGCCCCTCCCAGGACTGCAACAAGAAGGTGATTGACGAGCACAACGGCCTCTTCCGCTGCGAGAAGTGCGACCGGGAGTTCCCCAACTTCAAGTACCGCATGATCCTGTCGGTGAGTCCGGGGCTGCGGAGCCTCTCCTGGGGAGGAGGGAGAGCGGCGGCAGAGAAGGGCAGTGGTCTGGGGTCCAGCCAGGAGTCCCGGGTGGCGTCCCCGGTTCAGCCTTGAGGGGCGACACCCCCCCCCAGCCCAGCAGAGGAGCTGGGAGCCCCCTCTGCCCACCAGCGCTGGGGGTCCCGGGTCTGGCTCAGAGGGAACCTGCTTCTTGGGCATGCCACGGGGCTCCTCTTGGCCCTCCGCTCCAGGCCTTTCGTGTGAAATACAAAACTGCCCAGGAAGGTGGGAGACCTGGCCTGAGAGCAATCTGGGGAAAGTGCAGAGATGCAAAGTTTCCTCACGTAGGGGGCCCCCAAATCAAGTAGGGTGCCTGGCTTTGTAATGGCCCTTGCCAAAAAGGTCTTGGAGTCGTGGAGTGGGAAGGAACCCAGAGATCATCTATTTCAGCCACGGATTTACTAGAGCACCCTGGGCAGGTGGCCATCGAGCCTCTGCCTGGAGACTTCATGTCAAGTGGCCGTCTGTTCCACCGGCTGACGGCGTACAGTGACCCTCTGCCATGAGCCTCCTGGCTTGTAGTTTCAATCCACGCGTTTTGGCCTGGCTACTGGGAGCAAGTCCGCCCCGTCTTTTGTGGGTTCCCCCTCACCCCAAAAGACGCAGAGGCCGCTCTTCCATTGACTGCCCACTGACCGAGCTTGCGGCGTGACGGGGGCTGCCCCGAAGGCGGTTTTAGGCTTCATCAACGGAAGTGGGGTTTCCACAGAGAAGCCCAGTTTACGTTTCCGCCGGTTCTGGGGACCCAATTTAAGAAGTTAAAAAGTTAAAAAGACAGCCAGTGAGAGCGACCCAGGGAAGGTCCAGCCTGGGCGGGAGGCGATGCGAGGCGGGGGCAGCATTCACGGCAGAACCCGGGGCCCTGGGGCTGGCAGTACCCAAGGGGGGCGTCAGGAGAGGCCGCCCTGCTCCCCGGGGGATGCCCTGGCTTAGACCCCCGAGTTAAAGTGAGCCAAACCGGCCCTCTTGGAGCATGGGGAGGGGGAGCCTCCGGGAAGCCAGCGGCCCTCCCGCCCTCAGGAGGCTCCAGCCAGGAAGGTGCCCTCCCAGCCCTCTGGCTCAGCAGTTCAGGGCCCCTGCCAGGCGGCAGCCCCAGCCCCCCTCCGCAGCTGAGCTGGGGAGCCTCCGGGCGACCCCCAGAGGCTGGCAAACCCTCTTGGAGGGGGAGGGGCTTGCTGGAAAGCAGCCATGGGGCGGGGCCTGTGAAGGGGGGGTGGGAGGAGGTCCCTCTCACTTCTCGGATGCCCCCAGATTGCTGGGCTTTTAGCCTCCCCCTTGGCCCCACACTGAGCCCAGTCCTGCAGTATGGAAGCTGGGCTCTCCTTCGGGCAGGCGAGGCCTCCTGGGCAAGGGAGTGAAGGGTCCGGGGGGGGGGCACTGCCTTCTCCTGCCCCACTGAGGCCCTGGGCCCTGCCTCTCACCCGGGAGCCTCGCCCGGGCCCCCTCCGTGCTCCTTGCTCAGCAGCTCCGGCTCAGTTGCCAGCCTCCTTGTGAGGAGCTCGGCCCAGGCAGGGGGGCCTTTCCAGGGAGTGGCAGCTTCCCCCCTCCGGTCGCCCCCCCCCTTGGAGCGGGCTCTCTGGAGGCCCCCGTTCTGCCTCTCCTGCCCTCGTGCTGCTTCCATGGGGGCGCGCAGCCTGCCGAAGGGCCCCCGAAGTATTAGGGTCCCGTGACTCCTCTTTAGGAGCCCCCACAGAGGGGGCCGGTGGAGAGGAGGGGTGCTGGAGGCTCACTTCAGCTAATGGACCCGGGGGGGGGGAATGAGCAGCCTCTTCCAAATAGGCCCCTCCCTTTATTCCTCGGCTGTGCTCCCCCTCTTTCCTTCTCTCCCTTCCCTCTTTCCATCTCCCTTTCCCCCTCTCCCTCTCTCTTTCCCCCCTCTCCCTTTTTCTCTCCCTCTCTCTTTCCCCCTCTCCCTTTTTCTCTCCCTCTCTTCCCCTCCCCTCTCTCTCTCTCTCTCTCCCTCGCTCTCTCTGATCCACTGGTGGTAGCACCAGAGGCCCAGGGCCCCCTCTGCCACCTGGCTGGCGGGGGGAAGGGGGGGCCCTGGCCTCTTGGCTAGTGCCTAGGCCGGAAGGTACGGGAGCTCCTGGGGTTCAATTTTCCCACGGTCCACTTTTATTTCTCTGCTCGTTGCTCCGTCTCTTCCTGCCTGCGACTAAGGAAGTAAAAACGCCCCCTCCGTTCTTGGGCCTGCAGTAAAAACAGGGACGCCCAAACACGGTTCTACCCACTGAGGACATCCCTGCAGGCCCCCATCTTCCTCTTTGGGGCCCCCACCGGCAGGACCCACCCCTGGCCTCCCTGGTGTTAGAGGGCCCAGCACTGCTTTCCCGTCCCGCTCCCTGCCTGGGTCTCCGGAGGGGGGTGGTCTGAGCAGGGGGGGAGGGTGGTCTGCGCAGGGGTCCCCGGGGGGGGGGCTCTGCCTTCGGAGGGCTGAAGTTCTCCTCTTCCTCCCCAGGTGAACATTGCGGACTTCCAGGACAACCAGTGGGTGACCTGCTTCCAGGAGACTGCGGAGGCCATCCTGGGGCACAACACGGCTTACCTGGGGGAGCTGAAGGAGAAGGTCAGGAGGCCCTTGGGGGCTGCGCGGAGAGCCCCTCTCCCCTTCCCAGAGGAGGCCCTGCCTCCCCAGGCAGGGCAGCGTGCGTGCCTGTGTGCGTACGTGCGTGTGTGTGTGTGTTGACCTGCAGCCTTTCATTAGGGAGCCACCATACAGGCCCAGCTCTGCCGGCTCAGGCCAAGGCCAGCCCTGTCCAGCCTCAGTTTCCCTCCTCACCAACCAGAAACCAGAAGAAGTTCCTTCCTGGGCAGCCCCCAACGCCTCCTGAGGCCCCTTCCCTGGGTGGCTTCCTTCACAGAACACCTTAACAGGCCCTGAAGGGGGGCCCTGGCAGCCTCCCACTGCCCCCCCCCCGTGAAAGGCGAGGCTGGCGTCCTGTTTCATGCGGGGCCCACCACAGTCCCACCTTGCACTCCTTCTCGGTGATTGAGGCCCAAGAGTCCACCTCGGGGCCCTCCACGTCCATTCCCTGCCCAGGCGCACTCACGGGGAGGATGGGAAACGGGGGTCTCCTTGTCGAGGCTGAATGGGAAGGTAGCCAGCCGCATGAGACCCCCGTTGCCGCCCCTCCCTCGAGATGGCTCCCAGGCGTTTGCTTGGCTCCAGCCTGCTCCTTGCCCTGGCCTTTCCCAGAAGGGGGGGGGCATCCTTCTCAGACCAAGGGGGGGTCTGTTTCCACCCTGCAGTTGCCAGGGGGGGGAGGGACTGAGCCCTGGCAAAGGGTGGGGCTGCGATGCCCGCGAGAGCCGGAGCGCCAGGCGGCATCCGTCCTGCAGGCGGGGAAGCGCTCTGGCCAGGCTGAAGGGCTGATGGGGTTGCTTTGCTCTCCCCCCCCCCCCAGAACGAGCCCGCTTTCGACGAGGTCATCCAGAATGCCAACTTCACCTCCCACGAATTCCGGATCCGAGTCAAGATGGAGACGTTCAATGTAAGAGGACTGGGGAGGGGGTAATCGTCATATCGGGGCTGCTGGGCTGGAGACTCGTAGTGCAGCTCTGTCTTGCTTGGAAAGCACACACACACACACACACACCACAGCTTAAAGCGCCTGGGGCATTCAGGGAGCCATTCCCAAGATGGGTCCTGATCCTGCCAGGAGGGGCTCCTGCTCCAGGCCAGGGCTCTTGAGGGGGGCTGGGTTGGGGCAGCAGAAGCTCCCCTGTCGAGGCGTTCCCAGGGGGCCTCAGTCTGGTGAGCTGTGGGCTTCTGGGCTGGGCAGGCATCGCGTCACTCAAGGTGGTCTGTCCAGCTCAAACAGACCACACTGCAATCTGTGTTGTGTGGGTCGCAGGGGACGCTCGTGGGCTGCAGGCCCTCAGGTGCTCCGAGGCCCCACGGGACAGGTGGGGCGGCTGGCTTTGCGTGCCCGTGGCCTCCCGTTTGTCAGCACAACAGACTCCAAAGCCCATGGTGCAGCCGTGCCCAGCCAGGGCGCTGAGTTACCTTCTCTCTTTGCCAGGATGAGTCGCGCCTGAAGGCCACGGCCATGGAGGTGAAGCCCATCAACTACCAGGAGTACTGCAAGAGGCTCATCCTGAACATCCGCAAGAACGCTGCCCAGCTGGACTGAGCCCCAGAGAGCCCCCACCTCCCGCCATGCCCCAGCCCTCGGGTCCCTCTCTCCTGCCACACACACACACACACACACACGGTCACTCTGCAGTAAAGGCCCAGCTGCCCTGAAGAAGCAGCGCCCATGGGTCCCTTCCTGGCCCCAGAAGAGCCCGGCTCCCAATGGGGGGGGGCAGCACAGGTGGCCTCTCCTCCCTTCCCCCCCCGTCCCAGGTGGCTGTTGGGGCTTGGCGTGGCAGGGGTGGGATTATTAATCCAAGTGGCATCTCTTCCGTCTGAGGAAGATCCCTCCTTTGCAGTTCAACAGAGGGGAAGTCAGATGGGCCTGATGTCAGTCAAAGTTGCCTCTTCTGCGGGAGGCTGATAAGCGCTGCGTCTTTGCCCCCTGGGGAATCCTGGCCACCAAAGAGCAGCACTTTAGTTTTTCGCCTCAATATGTTTTTGGGCTGCCAACTGCTGTGTCCTCTTTTTTTTCTTTTCTTTTTTTTTGTATTATTATGCAGAGAAAATTCTTATATTTTTCCTGATAGAAATAAATAAGGACGTGAGTCTGCAGGTGCCCATTCCTTCTTAATAAAGAGTGTTTAATTTTTTCTGTTTTCTGAGCCTCTTTATGCAAACGCCAGTAGTTTCTCATTACTGGAAAGCAATTAATTAGTTTCCATAATGGATTCTCACTTGGGGGAGACCTTCCCTTATTGTGCTGAAGCTCTGCTAAATGGGGGGGCAAGAGGGGGGCTCAGCCCAGGCTGACAGATGCCAAGAGGAGGGAGGCTCTGTTTCGATGGTGACGGGGAGGAATCGGCCCAGCTCCGTCTGCCCAATACTGTGGGGAGAGGGGGCAGTCCAAAGGTTATCCTGAAACAATGGGGGGGGACTTCTCTGGGTGACCCTTGCCCTGGCCATTGTGCCCACCGGCTCCTGTGCTTGACTCTGACCCTGCTAAAAAAAAAAGTCAGCCGGAAACTTTGGGGCCTCCATGGCTAAGGGGGGGGGGTTTGAGGCTTCTGCCTTGGCCCTTCTGTCTCTTGCTTTCTGTGGGGGTCCTGAGCTGATTTGCATGTGGCACCTGGGGCCCTGTGGGATTTACACAGCGCCATATGAGAGCATCCCGCTGTGATCCGCACACAAAATCACCAGCTCTCTTCTGACACAGGGAGCCCTCACCCTCCCTCTGGGAGCGGTGGGTGGGGACCCCACTTTCCACCAGGCATTTCCACTCCCAGCACGGAGGCCCCGGGAACCGGCCAGAGCTGGTGCTGCCCACCGTGGGGCGCAGGTCCCCATCCCCCGGGGCCAACGTCACCCTGCAGCTCCCTGTCCCCCACTTCGGACGGTCTCTGGATGATATAAATATTATCGATCCGTGTATTTAATACACTAATGAAACGGACAGATATCGACAATGTAATTAATACACTCCAGGAAAGGGAGTGCCAGGGGAAAGCTGTATTGACCAGCTGCTGCCTGGCACCCTGCCCAGCCCGGCTGCCTCGCTTGCAAGGGGGGGGCTTCCCTGCTCCAAGGGCCCGGCGCCTTCGGGGGAGCGGCGGGGGGCTCCCCTCCTGCCCGTGCCGGGGTTCGGGCTCCCCCGGCTGCGGGGCGGGGTGAGCAGCGCTCTTTCTGGGCGGGGAGGCAACGGCGATTCTGCTGCCCCGAAACGGGAGACCGAAGCCCGCGGAGTCCCGCGGAGGATGCCCGGTTCCCCAAGGCCGCTCGGGGGATTCTCGCGAGGGGAGCCGCTTTCCTCCCTGGAAGGGCCCCCCTTTGCCCGGGCTGCCCCGAGCCAGAGCGAGCCTTGGCGGGGAGGGGCTGCCATGGCGACGACGGGAACTTCCGCAGCCACCGCCCTGCCCCCCCCCGAGACTGGGCCGTCACTTCGCGAAGGGGAAGGGGGGGCGGAACTTGGGACGCCGGTTCCCGCCGTCCGGGGCCCCCGCAGCTCCCCCCCGCCCCCCTCATCCCGCTTAGGGCGCCCCTCCGCGGTCTCAGCGCCAAGGCCAGCCCCGAGGCGGGCGCGGGGTCCCCCGGAGGCGTCGGGCGCCCGAGGGCGGAGGAGCTTCCCCGGCCGCGCCGCCTCTTGCCCCGAGCCTCCCGCGGGGCCTGGAGCGGGGCCGTGTTCCTTCGCGGAGGCCGAGAGGCTCGACAGCCGAGGCGGGGCCAGCGCGCGGGGGTCTCGGTCCTCGCCTGTCGCGGCGGCTAATGAGGCCATCCGTCTCCCTAAAGCTTCCCATTAAAAGAGGCCGCCAATATCTCCCTAATAGAAAGTATCAATTTTGTGCGTGTTGCATTATGCCCTATTTTACGGCATCCCATTAAAATGATAAACGGCCCCGGAAGGAGGGGGGATTTAGTGGCTGGCGGGGGCGCCGATGGGGGTTCTGGTAGCCGCCAGGCGTTCCCCCCCCCCCGGGCTGCCTCTGAGCCCCGTGGAAGCCGCGCCCTCGGGGGGCTCCCCGCTCTCCGGGGCGGCAAAGGGGCCTGGCGGGCGACTGGGACCGAGTCCGGGCGAGGGCGAAGCCAGCGGCTCTTCTGGGCGCGCCCCGACTACCTGGAGCCCCGCTCGGTCCAGCTGGGCTGCCCGCGTCCCCGGCCTGGGCCTCTGATTGTTTAATTCCGGAATGAGGTGCGCCGCCCCAAATTATGCACAACCCCCCTCTGCCCCCCCAGCCGGGCAACCGGACAGTCCGAGCCCGCCGCCCTCCCCTTGAGATTCGGCGCCCCCCCCACTGACGCGGCCTGTGCCCGTCGGGCCCTGGGAATAGCAGCGGCGGCGGCCAACGAGCGGAGTCAGTTTGGGAGCGCTGCGGGACGAACAGCGGCCGGCTGGCCCCGAACAGACGCGACTCGCCTGGGCTCAGCCTCCGCCGGGCCCCATGAGAAGGAGGCAACCCCGCGGTGAAGGAGGAAGCGCACTGGTGATGTTGCCTAGATTGGTAATGAAACGCCTGCAAGAAAACCACCAAGCTCGGAGAGCACCAAGGAGCCCCCACAGCTTTCTGGGTGGAAGAGCACCTGTGCACCTGCAGACCCACCTGCCTGGGCAGAGGCCGCCCTCCCTCCCTTTCGTGACTGGGCATCCCTTCCTTCCTTCCCTCCCACCCAGCCAGGGTCAAGACTGGGGCCGGAGGGGGCTGTGGGCCAGGTGACCGGCTGCCCCCAACCCGGTGGCTATGGAGTCACAGAAGACCACCTTGGACCAGGCCCACAGCCTCTGTGTCCCCTTCCCCAGTGGACGCGGGGAGATGCCCGGCCTTCCTGCTCTCTGAGGAGGCCTGAAGGAGGAACGCAGTGGCCCTGATGCAGCAGCGGGGGGGGGGGTCACCTCTGGACTGTCTGTTCAGGTGACTGGTTGCTACAAGGCCAGGCCAGCCCCCCCGCCCCCGTAGATCAGCCTAGCTTCTTTCTAACTATTGCCATCTGATTGCAGCTATGGTAGGACGACTGCCCTTACCTGCCAGCCCCCCCAATGGAACACCCTGAGCCCTCCCCCTTCCCCTCCCCCTCTTTCCTGGCTTTCCATCAAGTTCCAAAGACCCGGCTTTCCTCCCCAGCACCGGGATAAGATGAGATGACTGAAAACCAGAAGTATGACTTGGTGCCATTTTTTTTAATGTGTTTATTTTTGATAGTCTTAATATGGCTTTTGTCCTTTTGATTGGGAGGCGCCCAGAGTTGCGCAGCTAGATAAATGTTTGAAATAAATGAACAAATGTTTGGGGGCCACCCGAAACATCCGGAGGAGACCAGGTGCTTTACCAGACACCCAGCTGACCTGACTCAGAAGAACTGGAGGCCAAATTGTCACACACACACACACACACACACGCACACACACACACACACACTGGGCTAGCTGTGTTACACAAATCCAAACAGTCATCTGTGGGCAATGCTGGTCCTCCAAGGAAACGAGACGGAGGTGTAGAGGGGCTGAAATACAGGATGCCCAGGAGAAAACAGAGCAGAGCACCTGTGTGAATATGAACACGCAGATCCCCTTTGTGCTGTGTCCTTTGGGGGTTATCCAAAGCCCAGAAAAAGCTTCATTTATTTAGTTTCTCGCTTTTATTCATTTCACATTCACTCAGCACCCATTCTTTTTATTCATTTTTTTCTTTTCTTTGACAATGGGTGTATTTTTTATCTTTGTGGTTTTTTCCCCCATTTCTCTGTCACTATTTAAAAAGCACCCCTTCGTGACCCTTTCTCTGGGCCAAGAGGCGGAGGGTAAAGCTCCCTGCATCTGGCAGAAAAACCTAAAAATCATAGGAGGAAGGCAACATGGCTGACAAAACCAATCCGAGAGTCCTTGTCGGTCTAATCAGACCCAGCAATGGGACAAAACTGCTAAAAAGGCCAAAAGTATTTTGAGTTGCATTAATAGGAGAATCTAGAGAACGGAAGTCCCCGTTTCCCTCCATTCTGCACTGGGCAGACCCCATTTGTTGGCTAGTTCTGGGCACCCCACTTTAAAACAGCGCGTAACAACTGGAGCAAATTCAAAGGAAGGTTCCCCAGAGGGCCAAGGGTCTGCAAACAAAGTCCTTACAGAGGAAAAATGAAATTGTCTGGGTATGTCTAGTCTGCAGACCCAGGGGAGATGCCATAGCAGCCTTCAAACTTTTAAAGGACTGTCATCCGGGGGGGGGCAGTGGGCTTATTCTGGGCCGCCCCAGAGGGTGGAAGCAGAGCCAGAGGGGTGAAGCCCATGAGGCAGGAGGTCCCAGCTGGATCCTAGGAGGGTCTTCTTGGCTGCAGGAGGTGTGGGCCAGGCAACCATGGGGGGGAGGAATGATAGAATTCCCTTCACAAGAAGTTTTCAAATAGGTATTTGAAAGGCTTCAGCAGATCCTGCTCTGAGCAGGAGTTGATCTCGATCAGGGCTCTCCAAGCTTGCCATCTTTAAGTCCTGTGGACTTCAATTCCCAGAATTTCCCAGCCAGTCATGAACGATAGAATTGGAAGGGATTAGAAGGGTCCCCTTGTACGGGATTTCTCAACCTGGGCAACTTTTAAGACTTGTGGACTTCAATTCCCATGCTGAAGATCCACAAGTTTGGAGATCCCTGGTCTAAATGAAGTCCCCTCTAAACCTATGATTCTAGAACAAGCCATCATGAGCTGCCAGTTCTGCCTAACTGCTCTGAATCAGCCACAGTTCAGCAGAACTCAAACCTAGAGGAAGTGCAGGGTGGCTTTGCAGGATAAAGAGAGCAAAGCTGGAGTCTCCCCCCCACACCATTAGCTTCCCCCCTCCTCCCCCCAGGCCCAGCCCTTCCCCTCTCCCTCCCTCCCTCCCCAGACCCCAAAACATCCTTGGTCTGGAACCTTTTCCAAAATCAAACATCCCTGTTTCCTTGTCTCTGCAGACCAAACATTCAAAACTCCGATGATTTTGGAGTTCAGCTGTGACCCCTGAAGCCAGCGGGGGAGTATGTGGAATATCTCCCAGGTCAGTAGGGTGTTGTTTTGTTGTTGTTGTTCCACTCACTCTCCCCTGGAAAGAGTGAGCATAAGTACACTCCACAACACAGCTGTTTTCACTCTTTGACGAAGATTAATTCCTGACCAGATGTCTGTAGTAGAAAAAATAAACCTACTAAACAAAATGCAGAGTGCAAGCCCCACAACTCCCCGCCCCCCCAGTCTTCTGGATATGGCCGAGGCCCACCGGGTTCCTCTTTCTGCCTAATCCCATCAGACCCTCCTGACCCCCAACGAAGCCCTCTGCCATCCTGTCTAGCCCTAGAGAAGCCCCACTGCCCCCCCTGGAAGACCCATTTTGTCTAAAAATGGAAATATTTCCAAGAAACAAAGAGGACCTTCCCATCTTCCCCAGAACTGGCCAGCCACCTGGATCTGGGAGACTTCCTGCCTTGTGGCCCCCAAATACTACAAGACCCTTCATTTTCCCCTCAAGTGGGGTCCTCCTCTCTCGTAAGGCAGGCACCCCAGGATCACTACGATAAACAGAGCCCCCCTCCCGAGCAGCGCTTCTTCCTGACCATTATAAAGTTTTTACAAAACACTCCCCCACCTGTTTCACCCCCTCCGGGAAAGGCTGTTTCACCCCTTGGTCTTCGCCCACTGCAACCAAAGACGGGCTCAGCAGGCGCCAGTCTGACTTCTGGCCACGGGGTCACTCCTTTGCCCTTGCGCAATTTTTTCCCCAGACCTCGTTTATTCTGAGCGTTGCACAATTTTTCTCCAAACTGTTCCCTGGTTTTCCTTCCATTTGTGAAAACATAAAATGCAACTAGTTCCAACCTCTGGATTGCTCCTTCTGGATGAACAGCCCAGGTGAGACCAATTCTGACGTGTGTTTTATTCCTTCTCTGCGCATCTCGGGAGCTTCTTCCACCTCCACCCGAAGCCATTTTTTTTACTCTTCAGCCCTCTCCCTCCTGGGCACTCTCATCCACACAGCTGGCTCCTGTTGCCAGTCGAACTCGGCACTCCTTGCCAAGCCACGTCTCCCGTTCTGGCTGGTCCAGGCAAGGCCCACTCTGGCATGTTCCCTGGGCAAGGGTCCCCCCCCCCGCGGACCAGGAGGGCTCCTGAATGCCACCTGAGAAGGTGAGGATCTCGCCTGCTGCCAGCTGTGCCAGGCTGGGCTGGCAACTGATTGAGCTGAAAGCCCCCCCCCCGCTGAAAACTGCTTCCAGCTGTTGTGCCCCCCCTTCTCCATCCCCTCAGGATGATGGTAGCAGCAGGACCTGCCTTTCACCTTCCCCACACAGATGTGCAGGCCTTGCCTAGCCCCCCCCCCGTACCTCAAGGGGAAATACACACCTGGGAAGAGGCACAGTCAGTCCCCGTTAATGGCTTCATTAAACCATGGTTTATTGACAGAGCCAGCTAGCGGGGTTCACATATAATCTTTCGCAGACCAAAACCAAAGTATATGCTAGCTTAATGTGATGCTGGCCCGCATTTCCCAAGTTCATAATAAACACAATCTCTATTTGGATGGATGAGGACTAGAGGCTTGTTTTCCTTCACGGAGAAGAACATCTTTTAGTGACAGAGTCTCTGGGGTCACATGGATGGTGCAGTTCTCACTCTCTGGCCAGGTTGGGGAAAGATCCTCTTGCCCCGTCTGCTGGCATAAACCGGTTCTCCTGCTCCTGAGGTGAGTGATTCGCACCCGGGGGAAAGCCCGCTAGAGGCCTCTCTGCTGATCACAGCTCCCTGCTCAGGGTTCAGGGGCTGGGCCAGTCCTGGGGACAAGGCTGTCCGGTCTCAGCTGCTGCTGGGCTCCTCACAGGGCCCAGTGGACACCGTGTGGGTCTCGGGAGAACAGCCCTCCAACTTGGCATACAAAGGTGGGGCCCAGAGAGTGGGAGGTGGGGCAAGGGCCCAAGACCCCGGGGGGGGTCCTCAAACTAAGAGAGGAGGCCCAAGTATGCAGACCAACTGAAAGGGGAGGGGCATCCCATGCTACCTCTGCCTCCCCCTGGCATCTGAACCCACCCACCTCAGGGACCCCTACTCCTTTATGTGCTCCCCTGAAGCTGAAGTCCCACAAAGTGACCCCCAGCCAGAGCTCACCCTCCCTCCCTCCCTGCCTGCCCCAATTCCAGACTGGTCTGGGAAAGAGCCAGCCACTGCTGCAGAGCCCTCCCCCCCAGCCCAGTGGGTTGCCCCCCTTGCTCACTCTGCCCCAGGGGGTGGGTGGGAGATAGGCTTCCAGTCTGGGACCCCCAAGGTCTTTTCTCCCCAGCTTCCTCTGCTCCCTTGCTGCTGCATTTGTGGTGTTGTGTATGTGGCTGGCTGGCCCACTGTATGATGTAAACAAAGCATGTTGCCCCCTCTCTCCCCCACCCCATGTGGAAACAGATGGGCTGAAGCTGCTGGAAGGACGAAAGCCCCCCCCCCCCCTCACTGGCTTCACAGGCAGGATGGGAGCCCTGGAGGCAGCAGCTGTAGTTGCTTCAGGCAGATGCTTTATTCCCTCTGGTGGGGAGGGTCCTGCTTGCCTAGGGGAGGGGCATTGGGAAACATCCAATGCTACGAGAAAGGGTGGGAGGGTCTCAGAGGAGGTGTGCAAGACCGGCCTGACCCCTCCCCCAAGTGGGACATGGCTTGGCTTGGCCTGCCTGTGGCTCTGTGCTGCTGCCCAGCAGCCGCCAATTCAAAGGCTCCTGCTCCTGCTGCCCCCCCCCTTAGTCACCAACCAAGAATAGCCCCCAGACCAACATTCCTAATGGCCTCCAGCCACTCTCAGGCAGGACCAGCCCTCAACACCCCCCCCCAGAAGCCCAAGACCCTCCTCCTCCTCCCAGAATGCAGATTGTGACTAATGTTCAGATTTCCCAAAGAGTCCCTTCCTCCCCCTCCCCACGACTTTTGACCCCAAGAGATGGTCACATACTCCTTGCACAGGAGGGAGAAGCACAGAGACCATTTTGTGCTGGGGGGCTCCCACCTCTCCCCCGTCCACGGGACAGCCAGTCACCGAAGCAGGTCCCCTGACACCCACAAACCCCCATTTCCGCCCCTCGTCTGTCCTGAGCCCCGGGCTTCATCCTGCCACCTGTGCGCATCACTCAAGACACGTTTGGCCACGGAGGACGGGGACCTGTGCACGGTTTTACTTTATGCGTGAACACAGAGGTTACAAAAGAACGGACACAACCTTCAGTCCGGAAGTTTTTCGAGATTCCCCCTCTACCCAACCAGCCCGCCCGGCTTTCTGTGGGCCCGGAGGGCCTGGCTGGCAGCTGGTCTTTCCTGCCAGGGGTGAAGATGTATCCTGAGCAAAGGGGGAGATGGGGGTCCTCCCGCCCATTGGAAGCCCCGGCCTGCTGACGTTGAAACAGCAGCTGGCGTCCTTCCGGCTGGTCAAGGGGGGAGGCTGGGGCAGCTGCAGCTGCGCTCTTCTCTGGGGTCTCCAGGCCAAAAATGGACAAGCCAGGAAGGGGCAGAGCCAGCTCAGGAAGAGCCCCTCCAGGCCCGGCTGGGGATGGGCAGGGATGTCCTTGCCTTTCTGGGGCACCTGGTGGGGCCTGGCAGGACTCCTAATCACCCACGCCATTCGCAGCCAGGGCGCAGGGCAGTCCCAACCCAGCAATCCCACGCTTGGTTAGCCACGGATGTTAGCCGGCAGGGCTGGGGGGAGGCCCAGTGGCAGGGCCCGCCCCACACGGCAAGCCCTCCCTGGAGGGGAAAAGAGGGCGTCCCGGTGCTCAAGAGCGGAGGGTCAGCGTGGCTCCAGGTAGGCCAGGTCAGCAGAAGATCACCACCCAGGCCAGGGTCCAGAGCAGAATGGCACCCGGGAGGGTCAGCACAGCCCGGCCCCCAGAGCTCCGACCCCCTCCCGCAGCCTGCTGGACCCCGCTGGGGGGCAGCACAGGGGGCCGGTGGCACTTGCCCTTCGGCTTGGGCAGCAGGCCCAGGTTGGGCTTGTGCTTGAAGTCCTGCCCCTCCTCGGCGCTCTTCCAGGGGCCCAGGGAGGCTGGCCCGCTGCTCCGGTTGCGGCTCTTGGTGCAGTTCTTGAGGCTCTTCCGGGGCCCGGGGCGCTGCCCAGACTGGATGCCATGGCCCCCTTCTGTGGGAGAGAGGAGGGGCGGGTGGTCCCTGGGGGGCAGCCGGGGCCCGTGGGTCTGGTGCAGGGACTCCGAGGCCGAGCAGCCCCGGAAGGTGTCGGCCGGCAGCGCCTTCAGGTCCCGGCCGTGGAGGGGCTGGGGGCCCTCGCAGAGGACGGAGGAGCTGGAGCCCCGGAAGCGGCGCAGCCAGTCCCAGAGCGAGCGGGCCCGGCAGCCGCAGCTCCAGGGGTTCCCGTTGAGGCGCAGGTACTCCAGGGCGGCCAGGGGCGCCAGGGCCTCGCCCGGCAGCTCCGAGAGGCTGTTGTTGAAGAGGAAGAGCAGGGTCAGCTGGCGCAGGTCGTGGAAGGCCAGCCGGTGGACGCTCTGCAGACGGTTCTGGTGCAGCAGCAGCCGGTCCAGGCCGACCAGGCCCCGGAAGGAGGCCGGCTGGAGGCTCCGGAGCCGGTTGCCGTGCAGGAAGAGGTGGCTCAGGTTGGCCAGATCCACAAAGAGGTCCTCCTGCAGGTAGTCCAGCTGGTTGTCCTGCAGGTAGAGGTACTGCAGGCTGTGCAGGCCCCGGAAGAGCCCGTCGGGCAGGGAGCTCAGGCCGCACTTGTACAGGTGCAGCGCATGGAGGTGGGCCAGCCCCTGGAAGGTGTCGGCCGCCAGCTCCCGCAGGTGCCGGTTGTCGCCCAGGTCCAGCTCCTCCAGGCGGGCGAAACCACGGAAGGCCAGGGGATCGACGAAGGTGAGGTTGTTGGAGTAGACCCAGAGGGTGACGGTGGAGGGGCTGAAGTGGCCCCGCAGCAGCAGCGAGATCTGGTTGTTCTGCAGGAAGATGCGCTCGCTGTCCGCCGGGATCCCCTCCGGAATGGTCAGGAAGCGGTGCGACTGGCAGCTGACCGTCATGGGCGACGGGTAGCAGACACAGTCGACGGGGCAGCCCTCGGAGGCTGGGATGGCCAAACCCAGCAGGACCAGGCACAGCTCCAGGCTTCGTCCTGCAAGGAGCAGAAAAGGGGCAGAGGGTGAGTGGAGCCCAGGGACCCCCCTGCCCCCCCAGGCCCTGCTGGCCCCCTCCCTGTCCTGAAAGGGGAGTGCTGGGCTGCCCCTCGTCCAGGCCAACCGGCCTCCCCTGTGCCCTAAAGCCAGCCAGAGCACCTCCCAATCCCAGGGTGGATCAAGGCCGGATCCTGGTAGCCCTTGCGGAAGATTTGTGCGCGCGTGTGTGTGTTTGTGTTTCTCCCTGGCCATCAGGAAGGAACCTGTACTAGCCCCACCCCCTGCTCTCTTCTGGCCTCTTGGGCATTTGTTCCTCCCGAGACCAGCAGCCAGGTCAACACTGCCCCATTAGCCAGCTATGGTGCCCCCCCAAGGGAGACCCCCCACTCCTCCATCCCGCACCAGCTGCCACCCTCCCAGACTGTCTCCCGGGCATCCTATTCCCGAATTCTGCGGAAGAAGAGCAGGATCAAGGCCAACCAGCCCCCCCCCTATCTATTATTTATTCTCTGAAATATTAATGCCCTGCCCTTTGCCAAGTGGCACCAAGGTTGCTATAGCATCCAACGGCAGAAGACCTTTAATTGCCATTTGCTCTTTAATCCCCCCATCAAATATTCACTTACATTGGGAGCACAAGAGCTGGGGGGTGGGGGGCATACCACTGGCCTCCTCCGCTGCGCCCTAAGATCAGCCCTCCCCCCCCCCCGCTTATCTGGGGTGGGAAGGCAAATGTGGAGGGAACTGGTAAGGAAGCCCCGAGGTTGCACCTTGTGTTGACCCCAAGGCTGGGACTACAAAGCCCAGAATGCCAGGCAGCGTGGCTTCTTGCTTTTTTGGGGGGGGGGAGAAAACATAATAATAATAATAAAGTTGGAAGGGAGTCATCGAGTCCAACCCCCTGCTCAGGCAGGAAACCCTAGACCATTTCAGACAAATGGCTGTCCCGTCTCTTCTTAAAAATTTTCAGTGTTGGAGCATTCACGGCTTCTGGAGGCAGGTGGTTCCACTGTTTAATTGTTCTCACTGTCAGGAAATATATGCTTGCTTTGGACTCGGTATCTGGCAAATCCCCCCTTTGTTTAACCCTGCAGACTCCGCACCGCCGGGCTGGGGTCCCCGTCCCTGCAAAACCCCGGCGGGGTCGTCGTCGTCCTCCTCCTCCCTCGACAGGCTGCAGCGGGGAGGGGGGCTCTCTGCGCTGCCTCTTCCCTGCACGGCCTCTCGGCTGCGCTCGGGAGACGACCGGCCTCGGAGTCGCGAGGACAGCGCGGGACCCCCGCCGCCTCGCCGCTCCCGCCACGGAGGCCCGCCAGGGACGGCCGCGCTCCGCCCTTTCAGCCGAGCGGCGGCTCAGGTGGGCAGCGCAGCGGCAGGGCAGGGACCCGGGTCGTGCGAAGGCGGACACGGACTCCTTGGGGGGAGGCCCCGCCCAGGGAGGGGGTCGTCCCGCCCGGCCGCCGCCGGAAAAGAAGCGGCTCTCGCGGCTCCACAGGGCGGACGCCGGGTAGCCCTGGCCCAGCGGCTCCCGTCGGGCCGGCCCCGCGTAGCCCTTCCCCGGGCAGCCGGGGGGCGCCCGGAGCTTCTGGGGCCCGGCCGTGGAGACGAGCCCCGCCCTCCGCCCTCCGCCCGGGCGGCATCTCCGCGGGACCGGCGCCCGAAGCCCCGCGGCCTCGTTTGCTGCCCCGCGTCTTTCTCCTCGCCTCCCTCCCTCGCCCGGCCCCGGCAGGGCAGCCTTTCTCCGGGAAGAGCCCGCGGGGCTGTGGCCGCTTGGGTAGACCCCGCGCTCTCTCGGCGGGTCCGAGTCAAAGGGCGGAAGGTTTGGGCGCCCTCGGGGTACCCCTTCCAGGCAGTTCCAGACAGACGAAGAAGGGGGGGAGAGGTGGAGGCTGCCGGTGATCTATTCTGGAGCGGCCCCGTCTGCGGGGGGGGGGAAGGCTTGGGTTGGAGGGGCCGGCACCCAAGAGAGTCAGCAGGGCCAGACCAGCCCTTCCTGCTCGAGACACGCACACACCCCGACGTGGTTTCCCCACGTTTCTCTGGGCGGGCGGGCGGGGGCGTTAGCCGGCTTCTGAGTGAAAGGAAGAAGGAAGGCTAAACTTCCACGGATGCTTTGACTGGAAGAAACTCCCTAACAGGGAGCAGAGTTATCCCGTGGAACGGACGTTGCCTCCGGAAGGAGCTTTCTAAGAAGAGGCTGCACAGCCACTGTCTGAAACGTCTAGGCTTCTCCTGACTGGGGGGGGGGGCTGGGCTAGAAGACCGCCAAGCTCCCTTTCAGCTCTGATTCTCTGATTCTGAAGTGTCTGGGATAAAAGTTTGGAGAATAAGGCAGTCCTGATGTTGCCTGGGGGGGGGGCTGGAAGGCAGACCTCCTCCTCCCCCCCTGCCCCCCCATTCCTCAGGAAAGCAGGCCAGGCAGGTCTATGAACAGGTGCAGTGCCCCCCCCCCCCTTGCCTGAGTGGGCTACCCTGCCCGGCTTTGACACCAGGGCCTGGCGCAGAGGGAGGAGGGGCTGGCTCCCCCCCCAGGCTGGCTGAAACCACACAGCCAGTGTGGTGGCACAGGGTGGGCATCACGGACAGCCAGCAGACCAGCTGTTTGCTATTAGACTTTCTGATGGAGCGACAGCTGTTCCCCGTCCTCCAGTAATAGCCGGGCCAGTCTGGAGCATAACAATCATGACGGATAATTTGGTCTGTGCCCAATTTGGCTAGTCAAGCTGTGGCTTAATAGCCGTTCTGACCCCCCAAGGCTGGCACTGGGCAGCCTCAGGCTTTTGCTGCGGAGGACAGGATGCTCCTCTTTGCAACTTGCACAGCCCACCGGGAACCCAGAGACCTTAGTTGGAAGGAGAGGGGCTGGAAGGGGCTCCCCTTGGCCAGATGAGGTGGCCGCCCATCCGCTCCTCGTGAGCAGGGGAGGCTTCCCGCTTGCACCAGGCATGGGCAGGTGGGTGTGAGCAGAGGACGACCAGCCCAGTGACACCACTGCGGACCCCTTGAGAGGCCTCGGGGGTCTCCGCTCAGACCCTGGTGGATCAGAAGACGATGTGCCCCCTTGACTCACCCCCATTTCACGGGAAATGGGGCTGGCAAACCAGTCGGTGAGGAAAGAGCCAGGCCAGGGCAAGCCCCTCGGAACCTACGCCACCGGCTTCCTACCCTCCATGGTTATTCCCCAAAAGGTCCGGGAAGCTTGGCTCGGAAGGGCACGCAGGGCCTTCTCCAGCCAAAACTGACCTCAAGGCTCCCTGGAGATTTGGCCTTTAGGAAGCCGGTGCAGGGAACAGGGGGCACCCCGAGAGCCCGGTTTTAGGGGTCCTGAGTTACTGAAGTTAGGATTTGGCACATGGTTTTATTTTCATTGCTGCTGTGGATGTTTTAATTTAAATGCCTTCTTTTTTTGTTGCTCTGAACGACTGTAACCTGCCCGGAGTCTGCTTGGGCCCTGGTGGGCATAAATTTCATGCATATAAAGAAAGAGATGAAGGAGGAAGTCAGCCTGTTTGTCCCAGCAGCCCCCAGGAGAGGATTTATTGAGGAAGAGGCTGCAGGAAAGAGAATGCAGACAGCTCTTCTTGCCAGAGTGGGGAGAAGTTAAGGGAGGGGTTCTTCCCACCCCTGGTCCAGCCCCTCTCAGCAAGCGGGCGGGGAGGGGAGGCCATTGTTAAGGGCACAGGGGAGCCCCCCTGCTCCCCCACCTCTCAGCTCGCCACTTATTCCAATGTTAAAGCCTGCCATAAATCTGAAGTGTAATAATAGGGAAAATCAATACTGGACAGGCTGAATGTTGCAGGCCGCCTGGCCCAGGGGCTCCCCAGGGCCCGTTCCCTAAGCTAGACAAATGAGTGCCAGGGGAGCCGCTCCAGGTGCCCAACCTGCGGGGGGGGGGGAGAAGCTCTTTTCCATCCTTTCCCTTGCAGAAAGCCCAGCCCTCCTTGCCTGGGCAATAGAAGGGCCTTGCGTGGCTGTGGAGGACCAAGGGGGGGTCTTCCAGAATCCTCCCCCTCCCAGGAATATGCTTACTGGTTGGGGGAGGCTGGGAACAGTTGGGGTGCCCGATCCTTGCCTGGTCACTGCAGCCCAACGGCTTGGGGGGGGTCACACAAAGGGCTTTTCCCTGAGTGAGGGTCTCTCAGGGCAGCAAGGCCAGAGCCAACCTAGGGGGCAGCCCCTGGTGCCCTCAGGGACAGGGAGGGGCAGGACCCACAGACAACAGAGGTGAGATGGAAAGAGACGGTCTGGCCGCCACTGAAGCTGCTCAGGGTCCTGACCTTCTGAGCCTTCCTTGGCTCCTGGGGGGCTCCTCTTGGGGGGAGGCTGGCATTTTCTGCCTCAAGGGGACCTTGTGGTCAGGACTGGATGCCAGCCTCCCAGTGCTGGCCCAAGGAAGCCCAGGGTCGACCCTCCCGGGGGCTCCTAGGAGATTTGGCCAGAGGGGCCCTGGCCTGCTGAGTAAGTGGCCCTGCTCGGCTGGCCAGGGTTCTGCCCCCCCCCAGCCACCGGGGCAAAGGGGGGCCCAGCAAGGCCCTAGGGGCAACGAATGCCTGCAAGGGGTTGCCCTGTGTAGGGAGGGGCACAGTAAGGGCAGCTCAAAGCTGCCAGCTTGCCCTGTTTTATCTGGACAGCTGCTTTCTAAGGCTACTCAACGTCACGATGACTCTGGGTGGGAAGCAGCATTAAAATGAAAACACCACAAATGGAAAATGGTGGTAATTCCCAAAAGAGCAGAACAAGCACCACCCTACAAGGCACCCCTCGCCCCACTTCCCTGGGGGGCAAAGCCTGGCTGTAAGGGCCCCTTTAAACAAGATCACCCGAATTTCTGAGGGGTGATGACCTCACACATCAGGGCCCTGGGAGCCCCCTCTGCCAACACCAACTGGATCCGGCCACAGAGGAAGGAGGGGGACCGTTGTGACGCAGCGCCCCCCCTCCCATAATCCCCACAGGTAGCACAGAAGCCTCCCTTGATGACGGACTTGAAATCCCCGAGAGATCAAAAGAGCCCCATGTTGCCCCACCCCCACCCCAGTTCTGCCAAACACCGTCGGTGCCCCCTCTGAATCGCCCCCCCCCGATCTGAAGCCCAAACGAGAAGGGCCACGAGGCAGGGATCCGTGTCTCCCAGGGCTCCCTTCAAGGGTGGCCTGGCACCTCGTGGCCTGGTTTGTGGGAATGGCCTCTGGGAGACAGGAGGGGAGGCCCACAGCTGGACGGGACCCTCAGCGGACGAGGGATCGCTCAGGGAAGCCCTCCCGAAGGGACCCTCCCAGAGGGGAAGGGGAAATCCTTTCAGTCTTGCAAAATCCTGCTAATTGCGGGGAAGACGGAGCCAGTGCTTGGCGTTCTGCTTCTTGTCTGGACCGCCCCAAAGGGCCAACACGCCCTCTCAATGGCTTCCCTAGAGAAGGGAGGCGGGCAATGGACCCAATTATCCAGGATCATTTGGTCTAGTGACGGCTTCTCCGGGAGGCCATGCAGCACGACAAATCAGGCAAAAATGTCCCCCTTCAACAACGGAGCTACTGCTGCCTGGAGCCACCCACAGCCCCCTCCTGAGCCGCCTCCACAAGTCAGGAGTGAGTGGAGGTCTATAAATGCGGTCAGCTGACGGTCCGGAGGATGCTGCCCACTCCCTCAAAGCCACCTGGCCAGATGACGGCTCCATCACCCCCCAGGTGCAAATTCAAGCAGCTCCGCCTGCCAGGTGCCTGGCACATTCTCCCCACCAGCCCTGCTCCTGGCCCCGGACCCCTCCCCACTCAGCAAAGACTGGTCACTTTGAAAGGGCCACCGGGTGACCATCAGCCCACATAACAGCAGCAGAAAGAAAGAACCCAGGTCGGCCTTCATCCCTCCCAGGGACCTTCACCCACTCAGTTCAAGGCGCTCTGTGTACCTCGAGGGCCCCCCAAACTCTTTCTGCAGCCCTGGGGTGGCTCATTCCAAGAGGCCCCTGAGGGGGGAGGAGGGGCAGCACCAGCCAGAAGCCACCGGAGGGCAATCAGCTCTGGCACTGACAGCGATGCCCTCTGCTCCCCGATGGCGTTGCAACTGCCCTGAGACAAGCAGGTGTGGCGTGTGACACCTGGCACGTGGCGAGCCCCGGGTGACTTGGGGCAGGCCCACGGTTGCCATGGTGGCCCTGCGAGCGTGAGTGGCTGCCGCTGCCACTCCCAACGCTTTGCTACCCTTGTTTACCTGCCAAGGCAGATGGCCTCTCGCTGCCAGGGAGGCCCTGGCAGAAGCAAACGGAGCGAGCGCCAAGCTGCCTCCCGAGAGGGCAGCGGCCAGGAGGGACCGGCCTCGGCGGGCAAAGGCAGGCGGGCGGTTTCTGTGCCCAGGATCCCCCGTCCTGGGGATCAGCTGAGGGGACGGGGGAGGGGCAGCTGCTGTAGCTCCCAGGGCTGGGCTGGGGGAGCACAAATGTCCTTCAAGCCCCCCTTCCCCCACGTGCATAGAGCCCTGTGCTCGGACACCTGACCTGAGGTGCCTTTCAGCTGTGTGACTCCCCTTCCCCCCACAGCCCGGGAGGGAGGGGGGGCTGCAGCCTGAAAACCGAGCAGGCTGAAGGTCGTCAGAGAGTGAACCAGGCCCCTCCACCATCCCCCTCATCCCCCAAGGCTCCTTCTGCCCCTCCTTTGGGAGACAAGGGCCCGCCGTCACTCAAAAACATAGAAGGGGGTCTGGTGCCTGGCATCTCTCTCTTCCGTGCCTCTCCTACTCCCATCCTTCAAGGAAAAGGGGGGCCAGGACCCACCAGCTCCTGGGGAGCTTCAGCCTTCTTCTTTGTCTTGTGTGGAGGGCCTACTTTCCTGCCCTGCCCCCCCCCAATATGGGACCACAGCATCCGGCACCCTGGAGGGGATTCCTGCATGGCTACTTTCTGTGCCAGATTGGCACCCCTGGCTCCCTTCCCAGCCTTGAATGTAGCACATGCGACTTGCTCTCCCCCACCCTGGAGAGGCCCCCTCCCTCTTGGCCCCTCCAGCCTCAGAAGAGCCCTTAGCAGCCACAAGAGCCTCCTTCACTGCCTGCAGGTCCCTGGAGGAAGAGCTGCAGCCGGGCTGGCAAAGAAGTCCCCACCGCCCCACTGTTCACGGGCAGCGAGGTGTGTGTGTGTGTGTGTGTGTGTGTGCGCGCGCGTGCCGTGGTGCTCTATATCACTGGTGGCTGGGCAGGGGGGGGGGCGTCTTGGTAGACGTGCCAGAGGCTTCGCCCTGGAGCAGACAAGCCCCCCCCAGTCTCTGACCAAACCCGGAGGCTGGACCCGGCTTTGGCGGTGCGGGGGCGGGCGCGCGCGCGCTCCTTCTGCCCGAATCCTTGTGCCGCAGGCAGCTTCGGTCCCGGCCGCTGCTCGGCTCCAGCTCGGGGAAAGGCGGAGGGGGCTGCGGGGCTGGAGAGACCGGCGAGGCGCTGCTCATTAGAAGCCGAACGGCTGCTGGGCGCGGCTCGGGCCCCCTGGCCGGTCTCCAAAGGCGCCGCTGCCTTTGAAGCGCCCCGCGGGAGCTCCTTCCATCCCTCCCGGAGCGGCTGCCGGGGGGGGGGGCGATCAGGGCCGCCTGGACGGGACGGGTGGCGGGCGGGGGAGGCGGCCGGCCCACCCCGGACGGCTGCTGATAGCCTTGATCCCCACCGCAGCTTCTTTCTGGCCTTGTTTTCTGGGGAGCAGAGCAGTTGCCGCTGACCGGCGGGCGCATGAGCCACCAGCGTCAGTGGCAGTCTACCTCTCTGCCAGGGAGGACCTGATGCTGCCCTCATTCCCTGCAGGGGCAGCCAAAGGCATCTGGATGGCCAGAGGGAGCCAAAGCTGCTGGGCAAGGCCCTTCCGAGACCAGCCAGTGTGTGGGAGACCCGTCTTGGCCCTGCCAAGGGCACCACAATGCCGGCTGTGCCAGGCTCATCTGCTTTCAGCTGCTGTGCCAACAGGCCTGCTCCCAGGAGAAGAAGCTTGGGGTCAAGCCCCACACCACTTCCTGGTGGGCCTCTCAGTTCTTATGTGGCAGCCCTCTCCTCCCTGGGAGCAGCTGGGCTCGTGCCAACTTTCTGTGGGCTGGGTAGAAGGACAGTGAGATCACAGCACCTGCCTTGGGACCCCCCCCCACACACACTCCTGAGGACACTGCTGGGGGGGGAGTGGGGCAGGAGAAGGTGGGGCGGCCCAGGAAGAGGAGAGGCAGCAAGGCCTCACACGCCACCCTCTGCTGTTCGGGGGGGGGGGCAGGCGCTCCCCATCCTGGCATGTTTTGTCTCCTGCACCCTCTGCCCTATTCCCAAGCCGACCCCAACACACAGGCAAGATTTGCATTTCTGCAAGGGGGCGTCTAGTGAGCTGCAGGGGAGCCAGCAAGGCCAGGCCCCTCAGTCTAGCTGACAGCAAATTCACCTCCCCCCCGCCCCCCCACCTCCCAGTCCCCGTCTTCCCACACCCAAGAGGCTGGGAAAGGAGGAGGAGGAGCCAGCAGGAATGCAAAATAAAGAAGGTAAATTCAGTTTCTCTGCGCTCTTACAAGCTGGGGGGCTGTTTGGAGAGGAGCGCCCAGTTGCAGAAGCTGCAAAGCCTGGGAGGAGGGGAGGGAAGGGCCCCCATCCAGGATGACCCTTTGAACTGTGGGAGCTGCTGGTTGTAGCCAGGGCCAGGTTGCTGCCCTCTCTGAGAAAGGCCGGATCAGATGCCTGCCTGCCTGCCTGCCTGCCTACTACAGAGGGCTGAGGAGGGCGCTGAAAAGGTGGATGCCATCGTGCCCCCCCCTCGCTGGCAGCCAGAGCCCTCTAGGGCAGAGGACTCCGGCAGCCCCTCTGCCCACAGCCCCTCAGCCGAGGGAGGCGTCCCTGGCCCTCTGGATGGGGGGGGCAGGGGGGCAGCCTCTCTCAAAGCCACCATCAGATAAAAGAGGACTCAGTTGGGGCAGGAAGGTAATCTGAGAAAACAACCCACCCACCCCCCACGATAAAGGGGGGAGGGTTGCAACACTCTGTTTTGGTGTTGCAATGAAAGTGACCCTGACCGACATGGAGCCCTCCTGGATCGGAGTGGGGCAACTCGCCAGAGACCACTTGATGCGTGACAGTTCAATCATTAAATTTAATTATTTAAAATAATTTTAAAAATACTTTAATTTTTGTTATTCACGTTTCATTTTGTCCCTCCTTCGGCATCCTTTCTTCAATTACACTATTCTACCGTTTCTTCCGAATGCAGAACAACCCCAGGCGCGTAACACACTGACGGGACCCAGGAGGAACCTCCATGAAAAAGGGTGCCGTCCTGCACAAGGACCCCAACCCAGCCAGGGACCCCTTTGGCATTCCTGGTCCTCCCGGCAAAAGAGCTGGAGGGAAAGAGCGGCTGAAAAAGGAGCCTTTCTCTTCCAACCTCCGCAACCTCAATTGGGTCCAGGCGCCAGGCCAGCCCCCCCCCCCCACAGGGCCGCCTTGGCCAATGTTGAAGGGGGCAGCGAGGCTGTGAAGCCTCCCCAGCAGGGCCACTGGCACAAGGGCTGTGGGCACGTGTGGGTGCAACGCCACATCCAGGACGGTGATTTGGGGTGCGTTAATAGAAACCCCCCCTCCCAGCAAAGCATCCTGGCTTCACATCTGGCTGAAACAGAACCAGCACGCCCTGCCTGGCAAACTCTCCCTGGTGCTAGGCAACCTGGTCCCAGCTCAGCTGCCCAGAGTCGCCCGGTGGCAAATAAATCAAATAAATAAATCTATGTTCTACCAGCTTTGGCTTCCTTCTGCAACCCTCCCCCCCCCAACGGGGACGCAAACCGTGCCAGTTCCCCCTGCCAGGCATCAGAGACCCCCCTGCCAGCCCTTGAGATCTCCACCCCCACCCTGCTTGCCTGCGGCCGATGCAAACGCAGCCAGCCTGCTGGCCCTGGCAGTCCCCCCCCTCAGCCTGACCCCAGCCAGCCGCAGCGCCCATTAGGAGCCTCTAATCCAATCACCCAAGCAGGACAGTGAGAGTTGCAGGCAGCCGATCAATTTGACCCATTCAGACAGTCTGGTTCACACATAATGGAGTCAAGCGCCCGAGGGATGCTCCATTAGCCTCCGCCCTGGGAGCGGATGGCTCTGCCGTCCCCTGGAAGGACGAAGGAAAGGGGGAGGCAGGGGGCCTCCTCCACCACTGTGGGTGGGTGGGTGGGTGGCAGCAGGGCCAGGTCAGCCTGGGTGGGGGCAACGGGAGGGGGAGCTGGGGAGGGGCTAGCAAGGCACCTTTTGAATCCCATAGCAGAACCCTGCGCAGTAGGGCTAGTGGAAGCCGGGTGGCAACTGGTGAGAGAAAGAGGCAGGGGGGAGGGGGGAGGAAGAGCCTTGGTCAAGAGCCAGCCCTTAATGGTCCATTAGGGGCCTGGGAGGAGGTCAGTCAAATAGCCTTGCTCTCTGCTGGGGGGGGGGGCTACAGGAGCTCCAGAATCACCCCGTAGCGCAGTGTTTATGAACCTTGACAATTTTAAGGCATGTGGACTTCAACTCCCAGAATTCCACAGCCAGCATTGCTGTCTGTGGAATTCTGGGAGTTGAAATCCACATGCCTTAAAATTGTCAAGGTTCAGAAACACTGCGCGTAGCGGTTTGTTCACAAGACGCCAACACTCCCCCCCCATCCATTGCCCCCCCCCCCCGAGACCAAAGCCAAACTCCAGGCGTGGCCCTGGAACGCCCGGTCAAAGCCCGCCTGGCTGAGGCCCACAGCTGCATGGTGGCCACAGACTCCCTCACCACCTCTGCAGCTGCCCCAAGGGTGGCACAGTGTCCATGGGGGGGGGGGTTCCATGGCCAACAGAGACGGCCTCGAGCAAGCGGGCAGGGAAACGGGCAGAATTGGAGCACGCCCACCTTCTCCTTCGCGCCCAGCCTCACCCCAGTTACTGGAGTGGAGTCTCACCTTGGTTATTTGTGGGGCAGCACCCCGGGAGGCCTCTCCTCTCTTTGCCCAGCCCGCTGGCCCTCCACTCCAGGATCCTGCATTAAAGGCCAGCCCGGAAGTGTGTATGATAGGCGAAGAAGGCAAGAAGTGGATCACACAAGCGCCCCCTTGCCCGCTGAGACAGAGGGGGCAATGTGGCCCAGCCCTGGCCCAGGGTCCTCCTTCGGAGAAGAGGGGGGAGAGGGATCTGCAGGGGTTCCCTGGCTTGCAAGACAGCTTCCATCAAGCACGCCCAGTGTGAGCTTTATAGGACATTTGTTTTCACTGGAAAAGTGAGGGGGGGCTGTCTTTCTCTCCCACCTGACTTTTGCTTCACTGACCCCCTCCCCCAAGCACTGCACCCTCTTCAAATGGGGCCCTGATCCTTGCCAGTTCATCATCTGGGGAAGAAGGCCTGGGGAACAGCTGTAGGTTTGGGACACGTGAGGTCAGCCATCCCTGCCCCTGGCATAGCACAGCTGGTCAAGGAGCCCCCATGGCTGGGGACGAGGGGGCGACTAAGGGAGAGAAAGGCTCTGAGCTTTCACTTTAATCCAGGGGTGCCCAACCTTGGTAACTTTAAGACCTGTGGGCTCCAACTCCCAGAATTCCCAGCCAGTTGTGTCTACAGGTCTTACAGTTGCCGAGGTTGGGCACTTCTGCCCTAGGGTGATGCCACGGGGCCAAGATGAAATGAAGAGCTGTGGTAATGCCAGTACAATACTTTTTGCATTGTAAGAAAGTAGATTGAAGTAGAATTTTCTTCCTTTCCCCTCTTTTATTCTCTGTCTTTTTTCATATCTAATTTGTTAATTTGTATTATTTATTTTATTACATGTGCAATCTGTTTGAGTTGCTAGTTTTGTTATGTTTCTAATGAGTATTATTTAAGAAAATAAATAAACATGCTATAAAAAATTCAACAGTTTTCATTCATTTACAACATCCATTAAAACACTGTAAAAATTATAAGAAAGCAAATAATAAAATAACAGAAAGCAAAGGGAGCAATTAAAAGTTTGAAAACCAGTGCAGCTCTGATTAAAAAGGTTGATCTGTTTCTATCATTGATTGAGTGATCTGATTCGATTTGTACGGCTGCCCCCACAACTGTTGCATAGAAATGTTACAACACCCAGCCCCCCCATCTGGCCTGGGGCAGCCCACAAGTCCCCATCAAAAGCCCCAAAGGACCCCCCTAAAGGGCTAACAACTTGTAGCCTGACCCCCCCCAGGGGGAAAACAGCATTTAAGGGCCAGGCTGTCTGGGGGAAGGAGCCAAGAGGGTGGGTCTCCTGGAGCCCCTTAGGTGGAGGGGCCCAAAGCAGGCCAAAGGTGCTGCATCTCCTGGGATGGGCAGACACAATCCCTGCAGGGGGTCCCAGGAATAACTGGACCCTTCGCCAGGAAGGGCCTCCCAGAACTGCTCATGGGCATAGCAGTATTGAGCAGGTGCCACCCACCGCCTTTAAAAATGTTGCTGTCATTCTTCAACCTTAAGCAAAACTCTGCAAATTCTGTCCACTGTAGAGGGAGGGAGGAAAGGGAAGGGCAAAAAAGAGGAGGGGAGGAAAGGAGAGGGGAGGGGAGGCTATACAATCCCAGGATGGGAAATCGGTCTAGATGAGGCGCCTAAGCTGGACTCCCCCACCTACCAGTGGGTCTGAGGGTCTCCCCAAGGCCAGGTGCCAACCTGCCCCTCAAGCCTGTTCTGGCCACAAGCCCATGGCCAGCAGCGCCCCAGGCCCACAGCAAAGAGGAGCCCCTTCCCAACGCCCAGCACAGGCTCCCCCAGGGGGCCCTTCCAAGGGCCAGTTGCAGAGCCGCCCCCACTTGCTGCAGCAGACAAGGGAGATGCTGCAGAGCTGTGGGGCGAGGACTGCTGGTCCAGGCCTCTCGCACTGGGATTCCCCCCTCCCGGGGGCTCAGCCTGCAGGTGCCAGCTCTGCTCTGGCTGTTTGGGGGATAAGCAGAAGATGACCTCCAGCTCTTGCCCACTGCAGCCCCGTTTGGCCTGCTCCTTGGGCTTCAGCCTGCCCTGCAGCCCTTGGGCTGCCCAGGCACTGGCTCGACCCATCCGCCCCTGGCTGGCCGAGCCTCAAGGCTGGGTTTGGTAGCATCTCAAGCTGGGGATGGGGGCGGGAGGGTAAGCAGTGAAGACCTGTGGGGGCCCTAGAGGGTTGGAAAGCCATCTGGGCCCTTTCGGCCCCTCCCCACCAGCTGCCCCCTGCCCCTCTTTCCGCGGAGCGTTCCTCGAGCCGTTCAGCCAGGACCCCCCCCTCAGCCCGCCTCCATTCCGCCCGCCATCTCTCGCCTCAGTCCTATTAAGCCAGCAGGCGCTTTTGACACCGTCCTCCCCCCCCCCCAGCAGCTCCACCTTTGCAGCGGACGGAGGGGGGAGAGGCGTGTTATGGCGAGAAAAGAGCTCGTTACAGAGCGACAGCAACCTTCGCGGCCCACCTCGGAGACCTGGGAGAAATAAAAACAGCGGCCGCACAAATGTGCAATTAGGTTTCCAAATCCCTTCAGCTAGGCGAAGGAGGCCGGCCCTGCCGAGCGCGGCCCTGCCAGGCAATTTCCGAGCCCATCGAGTCTCGCTCCGGAGGCCTTGCAAAAATAACGCAGGATTTTCCCTGCCCCTCGCTCGCCTGCGCCCCTCTCGCGGCTGGGGGGGGGGCAGGGAGAGGGGAGGAGAAGCCCGCAGACGCCGCTCACTTGGCCGGCGGTGGGAGCTCGGCTGCCCGGGGGGGGGGAGCGGGCAGAGCAGCCGCTGTCGGTCGTGCCCGGGGGGGGGGCAGGGGGAGCCGGCACCCCGGAGTCCGGGCTGGGGCGTTGCTGCTGCTGCTGCTTCGCCAGCGGGAGGCGCGGGGCGCGGAGGAGCCCCCGGCCTCTGGTCCCGTCTTCCAACTCGCTGAATTAGCAGCAGACCCGAAAGCAGCAGGAGCTCTTTTTCTGTTGTTGATGTTTTGCACAAACACGTTTGCGGCTTGGAAAACAACTTCTGCTGCCCGAGCCAGGCCCGCGTGTGGCGGCGGCTGCAAGCTGCGCCCGGGACCGTTTTGCTTGCTCCGCAGCTGCTGGGGGTGGGGGGCGATGCGCCCAGCACTGAAATAGAGGTCACGGCGGGGATGGGGGGGGAGCGTAAAAAGGGGTCGCTGACGCGGTGTGTCCTGGCCGGGGCCTTCCAAGTGGGGCAGGGGGCCTCAAAGTGAACGCCTAAAAATAAACCCACCCTTTGCGGAAGGGAGATGGCGACCCCCATGCAAGTGACCGCAGGAGGGCTGCAAGCTCCCTGAGCTGCCGGGCTTCCGAGGCACAAAGCGCCCCACAGCGGCCCTCGCTTCCTTCCGGAAGCCCTCGCACAGGTCAGGCTGTGGCCCCTTGGGGCCCAGGGCCGCCTGGGGATGGGGCCCCAGCGCTGGGCAGGGGCTGGGAGGAGGCAGAACTGCCGTTCTTGGGAAAGGAGTGCTCTGCAAGCTGGGCGGTTCCTCCTGCACCCACAGCAGCTCCAGCCCCCACTGGTGGCCCCGATCCTGGGCTGCTCTGGAGCCAGCAGGAGCCCCTCCCTGGCACTTCCTGGGGGAATGTGGGCCCCAGTCACCTGCAAGCAGCACAGAAGCCCCCAGCCCCTTTGCAGAGGCCTTGCTAAGGGGTGTGTGTGTGTCGCAGTCTGCCCCAGCTGTGTGTGCCAGAGGCTAGCTTTGGCCAGGGGGGGAAGGCCCCACTTGGTGGGGTCACCTGCTGTCCAGTCTTCTCCCCTGCCCTTCCGGGTCTGCCTCCCCCTTCTCAGAAGCCAGATTAATCGCCCTGTGCTGCTTCTGTCACCAGCAGAGAGATGGATTCTTCCCGGAATTTACAAGTAGCTCCATCGGAGGAATAAACAGCCCAGATAAAAATTACGTTGTCACAGCGCAGGTGTGATCGATGTACCAGACACACCGTGGCACCGTTCGCCTGGCAGAGATTATCTGCAAGGGAGCCCTGGCCGGCAAGAACAGGCTGGCTGGCAGGGGGGCAGTGCAGCTCCTGCGGATCACCCTCCGTCCCCCCCACTCTGGCTCACCTGCAGGCTAGCCCTGGAGGGGGGTGAGGCTCAAGGAGGAGGGGGACACTGGGCCATCCTGGGGTGGTGTCCAGTGCAGGAGTACCCAGGGGGGGCTGCTTGAGTGAGTCTCATTTTTATTAAACAGCGGACAGTCTAAAACTCTTGGGTTGGGTGCACACACACACACACACACACGCATGTCGGAGGGTCTCTCCCTGTAGTGTTGCAGCTGCACGAAGAATTGTTAGCTGCATTGCCCATTGTTGACAAGCCTAATCTGTTGGATAATATCTTGTAGCAAAGAGTTCCACAGGATCAGCAAGTTTCACCAGTTGCCAACATCTATCTGCTTTGCTGTGATTCTTATATTTCTTTATTATTTTTTATCATCTCGAGTTGCTTGACAGTGAGATGCAGGGCCAAATAAATTTAATACTTAAATAATTTTTGTTGTAGTTCTGTATGATGATGGTGGGAACATTTTAAAGCTAGCTGTTGCATCAGATGACTTTGTCTGTCTTCTGGCAGGTCGCTGTCCTGCAGCATTTTGACCACACTGGCCAGGTGTGGTCAGGTGCAACGAGGCTGGGGCAGCACCGAGCTGGTGGCATTTGGGAAGCCTTTGGATTGGGAGGGTTTGATATTCCCCCCCCTTTTAATTCTATTTTACTTTTGCTTCACTGTAAGGTTTTGGGGGGGCCTAAGTGGCATCTAAATGCCAGAAAGAGCGAGAAAGAATGGAGCTTTTGGCAATGCCCCTTTTGCAGGTGGGCAGAGGAATCAGCCTTGTTGCATCAATGGGGGAGGGGAAAACTGGGCACATCCAGCCGGGACAGTGGGGGGGGGGAGGGCTGGTGGGAAGGGATCCCAGAATCTTGGCATCGACTCAGCTTCCAGAGATGGGTAGCCCTAATTTCTGTGCATCTGGACCAGGCATTTCACCAGGGTGGATGGTAGCTGCACAGGCACGCTCTCTGGGCAGCCTGCCCAATTCTGCATGCCTACATCAGGCCAGGGTTAGATTGGATGACCTCTGAGATCCCTTTCATTCTGTCTGCTGCCCAGCCGCAGCCGCCGTTTTGTCCCTTAAACTATCCCTGCCAGCCTGCCCTCCTCTCCTGCAGCTCCCCCTGGCAGACCCCCTGCCTTCCCTGGTGGGCTGTGGGCCTGCCCCGTCTTGCCCCTCCTGCCCTGCAGCGCTTGGGCCCATTAATCAGCCGGGAACCGAGCAGCCCAGCCCATATTTCACGAGGGCTGCCGAGGGAAGGCAGGACATAAAAACCAGATTGAAATGCAGGTCTGTTTGCTGTTTTCTCCAATGAAATGGCTCTGGGTAAACAGCAGACGCTCCCGGTGAAATCCCAGCAGGCTTAAACAATAAACCTGGTTACAAACTCAATCTAGTGAAGATATCAGATCAGAAATTGCTTCAAAAACATGTCAACAGCTGCCCCCCCCCCGCAGCAGGAAGCTTCTACAAAGCCAGCTTGCCGCCCTGGTGCCCTCCCCCACCCAGGGCTCTCCTCCTGCCCCTCCCGCAGCCAGAGACCCCCTCTGGCCCAGGGCGTTCCCCCTCTCGCCATGCCCCTTCCCCTGGAGGCCTCTGGAGACTCATGGGGGGGCAGGAAGCGAGGGGCAGGGGGCTGACCCCTGGGGGGCTCTTGAGTGGAGCCCCAGAAGGTTAGGCTGCAGAGGCAGCTGGTCTGAGCCAGCTCCCCCTGAGGAGAGGGCCCGTGGGCCGCCTCCTGCCAGGGCTGCAGGCCACAGACCCTTCCTGGACTGGGGAGAGCCAAGGACCCTCTGGGCCCCAGCTTGATGGGGGGCAGCAAAGGAGAGGCTTTGGGGGGGTCAATGTGCTGCTCCTCTGAGCTGTTTGGCAGAGGTACGGGGTGCCTTCTGCCTTGGAGGACCTGCCTCCCCCAGCTGTGGCAGCTTCCCCTGGTGCAGGGGCCATCCTTCCTTTGCCCCCCTCCCGTCTGGACTCCCATCTCTCAGCCGTGGGGCCCTGGGCAAGGACCTCCAGCACTTGTGAAGGCAGTTAAGAGGTCAGCCAAACCGGAGCCTTGGGGAGCCCGGCCACCAAGGCCAGATGCCTGTTCCTCGGGGGGGGGGCAGCAGTGAAGCAGCCCCTGGCCCAGTGCTCCTTCTGCCCCTGCAGCTGCCAATCATCCTCAGGGCCACACAGTCTCCCACCTTGCTGGGAGAACAGCTCCCATTATCCCCAGCCAGCTCCCATTATCTCCACCCTCTGGAGACCCTACTCGACTGAGGAAGGCCTGTCCGGAGCCAGGGCAGGCTGCAACCTTGGAGGCAGGGCTGGGAGGGGATGCTGTCCAGCAAGCCGGCCCCTTGGCCTGCCCGGGGATGCACAGTGGCCCCCCATCTGGAAACTGGGGCAGCTGCTCTGACTGCAGAGGCAGCAAGTGCTGCTGCCGGGAGGGGGGATGCTGGGGGTCAGCAAGGGGCTGCCGGGGGTCAGGTGACAGGGCCTGCTTCTCACAGTCAGGCTGCCTAGAGCCGAGTGTGAGGCAAGAGGTGGGGGGGGGCTGGCTGGGTCCATGGGAGAGTTGAGGAGGGGGCTGCAGGCAGACAGACAGACGAGGAACGAAGTGGGGTCCTGACAGATCAACCTCCTTGTGCAGCTGCTGCTGCTGGTGCTGGTGGGAGGGAGGGAGAGGCGGGGGGGGGGGAAGAAGCTCTCCCTGGATCCCATGAAATATTCACCTTGTTTTGATGTGCTGCTTCCCCGCTCTATCGATCAGAGGCGGGAGGCGAGAGCAGCTGCCAGCAAGAAGAGAGGCCCAGTGGCAGGGGGGGGGCTGTTGCACCTGCCCCTGCAGGGAGGGGGGCTCTGTACTGCTGGGCTGCCCGTTGCCTCCCTCCGCCTGCCCTGCCCTGGGGCCCCCTCTCTACGCCTACCTTTCAGCCTGCATCCCAGGCATGCAATGGGGTGGGCTGCTGTCTGCCATTGGGTTCACAACTGGGGGGGCCCTGCATGGATCCTGGTTCCTATTATGAGATTGCGGGGGGGGGGGAAGGTGAGCAGGGGCTCAATTGCATCAGCCCCCAGCCCAGACGATCTGGGGCTCTGCAGAGCCACCTGGGACACTTCTCTGCCCGCTGGAAACCCCCCCCCAGTGGTTGTCGCTCTCCTCGGGCAGGGCAAGCAGACCCCAGCCTCCCTCACACTGATGGTGTTTCCTAGCTGGGTCATGAAATGTCTGCAAGAAAACTGCCAGCCTCAGAGAGCACCAGGAACCCCACAGTCCTCCTCCTCTCTGCAACACACTCTCCCTTCTAGCACTGATGATGTTCCCTAGTTGGGTCATGAAACATCTGCAAGGAAACCCCCCAGCTCAGAGAGCACCCAGGACCCCTCATTTCAACCCTGAGCTGCAGAAATTCCCTTCTCTTGGAATCCTAGTTTTGCCCACCCGCAGAGTCCAAGGCCACCCAGGAAAGTCAATCGGGGGCTTGCATAGAGGGCCTCCCAGCATGCCAGCACAAGCCCCATCTTGGCCAAGTCAACTGCATTCGGGCAGCCCAGCCCCTCAGATCTGGCAGCCTACGGTGTGCAAACATTTCGTGCCAAATGCTGAATTTTGGTGGATGCATGCAGGGCCCACTTGCCTTCAGCCCCACTTTGCCAGGAGGGGCAGCCAACCAGCCACGGGGGTCCTAGATGCCCAACTGATGAGGCATCACCCCGCAAAGGGTCTTCTCCTCAAGGCCCTGGTTCTTGCGCTGTCTGAGATGCCCACAGGCATGGCAGCAAGAGGAGCCTCTGCCTGTCTCTGCGTGAGCAGCATGGAGGGTCCCTCCGGGTGAGGCCATCCTCGTGGGCATGGAAGGCCTGGCAGAACAGGCTCTGGACAGGCACAATGGGCTCCCCTCCTGGGTCTGGAGCGCAACTTGGAAGGGCAGGAGGAAAAGTGAACCAGCTCCCCTCATCCTTTCACACAACCCCCCTCCAATCAGGCTCAGCTACCCCTGGCTTTCCTGGGAGACCCCAGTCCCTGAGGAGAGCAGGGTGGGCACTTCACTGGCAGGCAGTGGCCCGTTTTGCAGCTGGCACGGCAGGCCCTGCCCACAGAAGGAAGGGCCAGAGGGCAATCCACGGGCCATTTGCATCATGGCAGCGATGAGAGCCATCGACATAAGACGGGAGACGTCGGTCAGAATGCAACCCAGGACGAATGGTGGAGATGAACACTGCAAATGCCTTGGTTGCAAACTCATCAAAAGCCCCTTCGAGCGAGCGTCTCCTTCCCAGACATCCTTCCCCTCCATCCCTGGGCATCTGCGCTGGCTCATCCAGCCTCAGCTGGGCCAGAGAGAGAGGGGAGAAAGGAGGGCAACGCAGCCGGTGATAAACATGCTACTTGACAAGCATCCGAATGCCGCCCCTGTCATTTTGCTGCTCAGAAGAAAGATGTTCAAGATGATCTGGGTCACCCAGTGACCCTCCAAGGTCTGACTGGGCCACAGGCGAGCGCTGGGCTGCAGGCTGGAGAAGGGCGAGCCAGGCCAAGGACCAGGGCAGCGCCAGGGAGAGGCAGCCCAGGGCCGAGCTCCACCTTGGCCCAGCCCCCCCGGCCGGGCTCCATTGCTTGGCCCATCTGCCCCTGGCCAAAGGCAGAAGCCCCCCCGCCCCCGCCCATGTTATTTATAAGCCAGTCCTGGGCCAAATGGCCCCAGGAGTTCAGCGCTTTGGAGGAGGCACCTTCATCAAACATTTAAGCCTAAAAGCAGCCCTGGAAACCAAGCCAGGCAAATGGATCCAAACAGCCACCGGCGTGGGGGGGGGGGAATGGCCTGAATCTCTTACACCACAGCCCCCCAGGACCTGCACCCCTGGCCCGGCAAGGCATGATGGAACTGTGGTCCGGCCTCTCCAGAGGGCTGCCTATCCAGAGGCAGCCATTAGTGAGAGGGGAAGGGTGGGCATCTTCCACAAAACAGCCACCCCCCCCCCAGAAAGCCTTGGCTCCATCAATCTGTTCTAAGAGCAGCTTTGCAGAATGTGCTCTGACCCCCGAGACCCAGCCCGTCTCTTCTGCAACCGCTGGCAGGCGCAGGCTCAGCCCCCCTCCTCTGCGCTCCGCAGCCATTTTCCTTCTCAAAGAGGGTGTCCTTCCCCCCCCCCCGATTTCTTCACCAGCCTGTGCAGGGGCCGTGCTGAGCAAGAGGCAGCCCTCTCCCACCCCCAGACCCCCGGGCCTGGGCCTGACCCAGCAGGTGCAAGAGCCCAGGGCTGGCCTGGAAAGGGGGGGGGGCTTTGCCCCAAGGGAGGCTGGGGAGGCAGCTCTGTTCCTGGCTGGGCTAGCCCCTCCCCCCATCGAGGGCGGCTTCCTGCAGGAAGGAAGGAACTGGAGTCTTCGCAAGAGACCTACTTTCAAGGCTTTAATCCTGGTGCTTAAAGGATTTTTTTTTCACTGGGAGAAGAGGCCGTGTGATCAGAGGAGAACTGCAGCAGGATGACAGGCTGCCGAGGGTGGAAGGAGAGGGGAACGGGGGGGGGACGGAGGTTTCAGAAAGGGAGGGCAGGCGAGGCCGGTCCTGGGGGAGACTCCCTGGGCAGCCCAGACATTTGTCCCCAATTTCTGTGGATGTTGCGTGTCTGTGTGTGTGCGTGGGTGAGGGGTACCCACTTAGTTCTGCCCCCTTGCCCCAGCAGCAGAGGGCCTGGCCCCACAGTCTGCTGGCCTCCAGGGGGTTCCCCAAACAGCCTGCAAACAGAACACCAGGGCAAAGCTGTTCACAAGCACCTCAGACCCCAGCCTTGACCGTCCACCCAGCCCCCTTCCTCAGCTCCCAAGCTGCCCTCAGCAAGGGGGGGAGAAGCCAGAGGGCCCCAGCTGGTCTCCCCACAGAGGCAGGGGCAGCAGGAGGCCCCGAGCCCTACGGCCTGAATTGCAGGGGCCCCATCCGAGGAGGGAGCAATGCAGCAGGCTGAGTGCAGGCTGAGCGCAGACCCTGTGCCAGGCTTTGGCAGCTGCCCCCACTGCCGCCATGTTCCCCTCAAAGCGAAGGAAGAAGGGCTGCTATTTCAGGAACTGCCCAGGAGATTTGCTGGAGCCGTGCCGCCTGCTAGGATCCTGCTAGGATGGCGTCGTTTGCCCTCCTGCGCATGGCAGCTGCCAGTTTGGGTCAGAAAAGGAAGAGAGAGCCCTGGGCAAAGAGACGCGGGCGCGAAGGCAAGCCCTTTGCAACTGACCACGCTTTTCTAGCAAGAGGCCAGGCGGCTGGAGGGGTCAGGCCGGACACCCCTTCATGCATGTGCCAGAGCTCTAGGGGTTCTGTCAAGGAGGGCACCGGGGTCACAAGCCCGCCCAGTTGTCCCCAAAAGACTCTTCCTTTCTCCACGGGGTCTCCCAAAGACTCATGGGGGGGGGCCTGTCTCCCTGGCAAGCCCACCCGCTGGCGTCTCTATTTCTGTGCCCCTAAAGCCGAAGGTCTGGCTGGGAAGCTGCCCTGAGCTTGGCTGGCTTGGTCAGCCAGGGTGGTCCTGTGTGGACCCTCCGAGGGGCTGAGCTGCTGAGCAGGAGGAGGGAGGGGCCGTCTGCCACTCTCTGCCAACTCTCAATAGACTGTCAGCTAAGAAGCTCCCCCCCACCAAATGGCTGTCTGTCCAGGCCCTCGGGGACCCCCCAGGCAGGCAGAGACTTTTCTGACCGTCTGGGGGGGGGGAGATGAGGCCCAATTCCACCCTGGCCTCTTCTTGAGCCAGAGGGCAGCTGAGAGCTGTGCTGTCCGTCCCCCCCCCCCGAGGATTATGGGTCAGGATCCCCAATGCAAGAAGGCTCCCTCCCAAGCCAGCTGGTGGGAGACAGCATTCCCCCAGAGGGGCAGAAGCAGGAAGCTGCTTCCTTCTGAGGACCCCAAACCTGGAGCTTGGCCTAAAGCCAAGAAGGGGCTTCTCTTGGGGACAGCCTCGCTGCTTCCCCCCCCCCCCGCTGACTGTAATTTTTCCTAAAAGAATGCTTCTGTTTTCTATAATGAGCCTCGCACAGCAAAATATTATGCTGCTTCCTAGCATACACGGTTTTCCTCCCCTCATCTTTATTCAAAGACAGATTCTACACCGAAATTACACTAAACCAAGCAAAATCTCAAAAATATTAACACAACCGTTGCTATATCTGGATGAAATTAAACACTCCCCAAATTAACAAATAAATCCCGGTTTGCTGGCTGTGGCGTCTAATGGCATCGGCTCTGGCTGGGGAAAACTTCAAATCACTGTGGAGAAAGCAGTTGCTCTCTAAGTGCCTGGCACGCCAGCCTTTCCCTGAGAGGAACTGAGTAGACACCCCCCCCCCCAGGAACCTTGTGCCTGATCAGCCACGGGGGCCGAGAGCCCGGCTGGGCCAGCCAGGAAATCCCTGCCACCCCAGTTTGCCTTTGCTGGCCATGGGGAGAGGGTCAGTGGGAGGGTAGCCAGTCCTTAGCACCCCGAGAGGCCCAGAAGCCAAGTGAAGGCCGATCTGAACTCATGGCAGACACATTTCATAATGCCCCCTCCCCAGAAGGCCTCCCCTGCACGAGGCCCTGTGCCCCCTGGAGCTCCCCTCCATGACTGCTTCAGCCTCTCAAGCTAGAAGGGCCCTTCCTCTCTCCTTCTATGGCTGGCAGGCTGCTGGGGAGGCTGTGCCCGTCCCTCTGGGTGACCTTCGTCTGCCTGGAGGCTGCCAATGGGCTAGGCCTGCCCTCGGCCCCTGCCCTTCCTACCTCTCAGCTGCCTGAGCAGAGGGAAGTGGCAGGCCGGTGCCCTGTCTGTTTGTGGCTAGCAAGAGGCCACAGCTGTGGCACCAGACCTGTGCTCCAGAACCGGCTACCCATCGTGGTTACTTGGCTGCGTTTGAATCACCGCCTTCTTCCAGGCTAGGCCTGTCACAGCTGGCCCTGCTCAGTCCAGGGCAGGGGAGGCCAGCTCCGTGCAGAGGCTCAGCCCTCCAACCTCTCTGAGCTGGGACCTGGAGGGGCCAGAGGGAGGAGGCCCCATTCATGAGGGCCCCATGGTGGCCAGGACCTATTTGGGAAGATTCAGCAGCGGGGCAGGGAGGCCAGCTGGCCAAGACAGACCAAAGTGGGCCAAGGCCACCCCGCAGGCTTTGTCAGGACCGCCTCCCAGGGCAGAAGGCCGGCCTGAGTCGCGTGAGGCCTCTCTCACCTGGCCCAAAGAAAGACAGGTGCATCTGCCCTGCCTGAGCCCGTCCCCGGGCGAGACAGACAATGGCTGACAATTTAATCCATTTATAAGGTCTTCATGGCCAGGTGGTAAATAGTCATATGATGAATATGGTTGAGAACAATTACAAAGATGGAAAAACTAGCCAGAATTCACTCTGGGGAAACTGTCCCCAAATTGCACTGGCCACCACCTCAGTTTACTGCAGTCACTACACAAAGTGGGGTCCGTGGACTTTGGGGGGTGGGAAGGCAGAGGGTGGGGTGGGGTCCTGCAATCAAATTGTTATGGCGATGGGACCTGGAGCAGGCTACTCCTGCCCAAACAGCAACCATTGGGGAAAGGTTAAAAGGGGGCAGATAATGGGCCTGTCAGTCCTTAACCCCCTTCCCAACGCTTAAGAGCAAGCCCAATCAGAAATGACCATCCCACCACCCCCACCATGGAATTCAATTGTTTTATATGCTATCCCAATGCATTTCCTGCATGCTGAATACAGCATCCAGTTTTGGTCACCACATTACAAAAAAGATGTTGAGACTTTGGAAAAAGTGCAAAGAAGAGCCGCTAGGCTGATTAAAGGCCTGGAGACCAAAACATAGGAAGAACAGCTGGAGTTGGATATGGCCAGTCTAAAGAAAAGAGGGGGGGGGATGTAATAGCAGTGTTCCAGTATTTGAGGAGCTGCCACAAAGAAGAGGGGGGGCTGTCAACTTATTTTCCAAAGCATCTGAAGAAAAAGAGAAGAAGCAACGGATGAAAACTAAACAAGGGGAGAAGTAACCTGAAAATAACTGTGAGGATAATCAACCAGTGGAACAGCTTCCAGCTCCATTCTGATTGCTATCCAAAGTCAATGGATGGCCTTGTCCCTAGGATAGTGTTTGTTGGAATATTCATGAGCAGGAAGAGTCATGTGGTAACTCAGTCAGCCAATGTGAAGAAAGGGCTACTGAGTCTGTGCAAAAAGGTATTGAGTTAGGAGCTGGATTTCCAGTCTCAGGTCTGTCTCTGTATCTCTCTGTAAGAAGTCTTCAATTGAGCTATGTTGCTGTAAAGAAGAATGTATGGTATTGTAAATATTTTGATATATATATAAAGAAGTTATTTTGAATCAGCTAAATGCAGTCAACTGTGAGAGCTTCTGATTTATTTTTTCACCAACAGAGAAATTAAAATTTTCTAACAGTGTTTCTATCACAGTGTTTCTCAACCTTGACAATTTTAAGGCATGTGGACTTCAACTCCCAGAATTCCACAGCCAGCATTGCTGGCTGTGGAATTCTGGGAGTTGAAGTCCACATGCCTTAAAATTGTCAAGGTTGAGAAACACTGTTCTATCAGAACCTGGTGGTTGGGTTAAGTCCAAACTGGACTTACAGAAGGCGTGTTACCGGGTTAGGATTAAGGAGGGGGACGAGTGGAAGACAGCGTACAATTTCTCCCCTACTTGGAAGGGCTTAGATTCCACTCGTTTTTTATCTGCCTGGGTCTTGTATGCCTCCCTAGCCTCATCTAAGGCTTTTCTCACGACCGGCCAGGTGTTAGGAGTTGTGCAATCCATTCCTTCAGAAAGGGGATGGTGGATTTGTTAGTTGGCAGTTCAGGCATCAGGTAGAAGCTTTGTCCTGTTGTGACTTGGAACGGTGTATACCCACTGCTGGAGTGAACGGCGTTATTATACGTGACTTCTGCAAAGGGAAGCAGGTCAGTCCAGTTGTCTTGCTGGTAATTTTTAAACATCTTAAGTATTGTTCTAGTACTGAGTTCAAACATTCTGACCCACCATTCATTTGCGGATGGTGACTAGATGACAACCCGAGTGGTCCCCAGAACTCAGATGTAAACTGCACCCGTCTGATATTATCCTTTGTGGGGCTCCATGCGATCAGTATATGTGTTGCACAAACAACTTTGCTAATATCTTTGCTGTGGGTACTTTTTGACATGGGATGAAGTGCACCTGCTTAGAGAACAGGTCTGTCACTACCCAAATAACGGTGTTCCTCCCGTTCTCTGGTAATTCTACAATAAAGTCCATGAAAATCTCCCTCCGGGGTGTTGACAGGGTTGCCACCATCTGCAATAATCCTGGGGTCTTTTCTTGTCTCCATTTGGCTGCTGCACAAATGGGACAACTGACCACGTATCTTTCAATATCCTTTTTTATCAAGGGCCACCAAAAGTGCCGTTTCACTAGGTGAAGGGTTTTCACAAACATGAAGTGCCCAGCTACTTTGGAATCATGACAAAGGCGCATGAAGTTTAGTCTCTGGACTTTTGGGACATAGAGCTTCCTCCCCACCCATGACAGTCCATCATTCATTGTGCACAGGTTCTTACGGCCTATTTGTCCTTTTCTAAGGCTTGTCTGAATTCCACCCCCGCCGTGCTCGCTAGGGGTTTGGGACCTTTTGTTTGCACTTCCGTGGTTACTGGCGCCGCTAGTTGCCTCAATAGCTTAAGTGGATCTGTTATCTCTGTTTTTGTACTGTTGTACTGTGGTAATCGTACAGAGCATCTGCTAGGAAGTTCTTCCCTCTCGGTAGGTGTCTAATGATAAAATTGAAGCGATGGAAGTGCTGGGACCACCTCGCTTGTTTGGGGGGCAGTTTCCTAGATGTTTTTAAAGCCTATAGGTTTTTATGATCAGTCCATACTTGGAAAGGGATTTTGTTTCCTTCCAGGAAATGTCACCATGTCAGGAGAGCCCAACGAACAGTAAAGGCTTCCTTCTCCCACACTGCCCATCTCTGTTCAGTTTCTGTGAGTTTCCTTGATGTGTACACACAGGTTGTAACTTCCCTTTGTTATTCTCTTGGAGTAACACTGCACCTGCCTGGATGACGAAAGATTTTTTGGTGTCTGGGTGCTTCAAGACTGGCTCTGGCGAGAACAGCCTTTTCAGTTTCTCAAATGCGGCTTGGCAGTCCATAGTCTATTTCAGTGGTTGGCTGGGCTTCAGTTTCCCTCCCCCCTCCTGAGTCTTTAACAAATTAGTGATGGGCAGTGCGATCTGGGCAAAAGAGGGGATGAACTGACGATAAAAGTTAGCAAATGCCAGAAAACTTTGTAACTGTTTCTGGGTGTGGGGCGGAGCCCATTCTAACACTGCTTAGACCTTTTCAGGATCCCACTCTATGCCCTTTTGAGATATGCAGTCCCCCAGATAATCAATCCTTTCTTTACGGAATTCACATTTGGACAATTTGGCATAAAGTCAGGCGGCTCGTAAGTTATTTAGCACCGCCCTGACCAGTTGGACATGCTCTTCTTTTATCTCTGTGAATATTAGGATGTCGTTCAAGTAGACAAGCACCCTTTTGTAGAGGTGCTCCTGGAGCACTTCATGTATCAGTTGCATGAACATGGCAGGTGCACCTTGCAACCCGAACGGGCACACTCTAAATTGGAAACATCCCATGGGGCAGGGGTAGGCAACCTTGGCTCTTTTATGACTCGTGGACTTCAGCTCCCAGAATTCCTGAATCAGCTGTGCTGGCTCAGGAATTCTGGGAGTTGAAGTCACGAGTCATAAAAGAGCCAAGGTTGCCTACCCCTGCCATGGGGCAATTGAACGTATTTAAAATCTCTGCAACCATCAAAGAAGTTGGGACCAAAATTTGTGGGTCTTTTCCCCATTAATTAATCTGGTAACTGTAGAACTAGAACTCCCCAAAACGGCAAGACAGGTCGTATTTCACGGTAGCCTATTGAAACGAGAATTAAGCTCGCCGCTAAAGCCAGCAGTAGCCCCTCCTCCACCACCAATCATGGTAGAAGGAGATCAGCATTCTGAAGTCAAAGAAATCCTAGACCAGTGGTTCTCAACCTTTTTAATGCCGCGACCCCCAACCGGTTGTAAATCGAGGACTACTCAACCGGTTGTAAGTCGAGGACTATTCAACTGGTGCAGCACCGTTTGCAGAATGGGACTTTTGGCGGGCTCAGCAGGGCAGAGACAGCCTGGACAATTCCTATTGGCTTTTGAAAGCCAATAGAATTAGACTCTATTCAAGAGAGTCTATTCTATTGGCTTTCAAAAGCCAATAGAATAAAAGGGAGTAGCACAGCTAAGGAAAAGGGGGGGGGGAAATGGCGGACTGCGTTGTTTGGCGACCCCCGTGAAATGGTCGTTCGACCCAAATGGGGTCCCGACCCACAGGTGGAGAACCACTGTCCTAGACTCTAGATAAGTGGTGGCGAACCTATGGCATGGGTGCCAGAGGCAGCACTCAGAGCCCTCTCTGTGGGCATGTGCGCTGCTCCTCTAGTCCTAGGCCGTCAGCTGGATTTTATAAAACCTTTTCGCTTTAGGCCTCGGCCGCCATGTGCAAAAAAAAAGGTTCAATCAATCAGTCAATTTCAACTCGCGGGGAAAAAAATCTTGCAAGGTTGGAATTGATTGATTGAACTTTTTAGTTCCACCCAGTCTGCTGTTACCACCACAGCCATGCCCACCCAATGGGCCATACCCCCCCTCCGGCACCCGACGATGCATAAGTGGGTTTTGGGTTGTAGTTTGGGCACTTGGTCTCTAAAAGATTCGCCATCACTGCTCTAGAAGATACCATGGTTCCACACAATACCTAATGGCTTGGAAGGACCTATCCCCTTCCCAAAGCGAGTGGGTCCATAAACGACACAGACTTTAGGTTTCATGCAAATATCTAATAAACCAGACTAACCCACTTTTTGTTTCCTCTACAGATGAATCTCTAATTTTTTAAAGAGGGGCAGCATGTCAGAACCCGGTTGTTGGGAGCGGGGTGATTTCTTTACTCATGTGGGTTCTGCCATGATCCTGGGGGGAGGGGGGAACTATGGGTGCTACAATGTATCCTCTCCTCTTCCCTCTAACTGCTTTTTGATCTATTTCCCTTGATGTCGGCCTAGGGTGAGAATGGAATGTGCCTCCGGCCATCTGCCTTATCTCTAGCTGCTAACAGCCTGGGGAAAGGTACCTCCCACAGTGGGTGCACACCTGGGGATTGGGCTGTTTGAACTGGCTGGTTTGACTATTGGGGTGGGGTTTGCCAGTTATTGATTTGTGTGGGAAACTCTCAGATCCCGCCTTTTATGCCTGCTGTCAAGTTCTCCTAATAAAAGTTCCTTTTGGAATGAAGCTGATCCGGGAGTTTTGCTTTCTTGGGAAGAGGGATTGAGGCAGGTCCTTACACTTTCTTTACCTTAGCAACTTTTAAGTGTGGACTTCAACTCCCAGAATTCCCTAGCTACCCATGTCTTAATGTTGCCACCGTTGAAAACTCTGGCCTAGGTCCAAGACCACCATTACATTCTGATACAACTTTGACCTAGGATATCTGTGAGTTCATCCACCCTGGTTTGTGAACCATGGTTCTTTTCCTTGGTTGGGTGAAAGCCAACCACCCCAATGGGGCGGCTTGTTGTGTGTGAACCTGAAAAAGCGGTGAATGCACAAAGTACCAGAAAGACAGCCGTGGAAACTGACTTCTTGTGTTCAGGAAGGTATTTCATTCTGGGCAAGGCAGGACCAGACTGGAAACTCAGCTGAAACCATGAGCAGAGGCTGTCCGAGCCTCCTGTTTTCTCAAGACCTGCATCAATCAGACTACAGCTGGAAAGGACCTAGTCCAACCCCCTACTCAAGCAGGAGACCCTGTACCATTTCAGACAAATAGTTGTCCAGTCTCTTCTTGGAAGACTCCAGTGATGGAGCACCCACAACTTCTGGTGGCCAGCTGTTCCACTGGTTGATTGTTCTCACAGTTAGGAAGTTTCTCCTTAATTCCAGGTTGCTTCTCTCCTGGATCAGTTTCCATCTGTTGCCTCTTGTCCTGCCCTCTGGTAGGGGAATAAACTGACCCCCTCTTCTTTGGGGCCCTGCTTGAGTGGCAGAAAGCAGGAGGAGAAAAGGAAAAAGGCGGCGGGGGGGGGGGGAGAGCACTGCAGGATGGCTTTGCCTGACCATGGAGGGGGAGGGAAGGAAGAGGCATCTCTGCCTGAGACACACCCTCCGGCACGCAGCCTCCAGGGGCCCCGGCTGCTCTGGCCGAGAGGGAGCCTGGCCTCCTGGGGAATCCGCAGGCCTTGTTGCTCCGCAGAGCTGCACAGAAAACAAGGGCGGAGGCTTCTCCGTGGGGGGGGCGGCCCTAGAGCTCCGCAGGGAAGAAGGGAAGCCTCTCCTGGCAGGGGGACAGCGGGAGCATGGGGGGGCCCTGCTCTTTGCCCCTCTTTTGCACATGGCTTGGATGGGAAACCAGCTTGTGGGGCCCACTTTCTCTCCCTCCAACTGGTTATGTAGGCAGCGTGTGGCATATCATACATGGACTTGCAATATATTAACATTTCCCCTGGATTAAAAACACAATAAAATATAGATGTTAGAAAAAGCTATTTCGGGTAACAGCATCCACTCCAGGCCGCCTGACCATTGTCCCTTCTCTCCCTCCAGCCTCCGCCCTGCCAGCTGCCTTTCCCTTCTCTTCCCTGCACCGCCCCCCCCCCCAGTGGCCTTGGCTGCCCCTCCTGGCCCCTCCGGGCCTGCTTCCTCTTCCGCTCTAGCCAGCCTGGTTCCCACGGGGCCGCTCCCCCCCTTTTAAGCCCTTCTCCTTCCACCTGGGGAAGAGGCCAGGCTGTCCAGCCCGGTTTTGAACGGCATCTTCGGCTGCTCCAGCCCGCCGGTCCGGCGCCTTCCCCCCCCCCCAACCCCGCTTGCTCCTTCCCACGTTCTCTCCCTCCTCTTTGCACCCCGCCGTCCAGCCCCCCTCCGTCCAGCTTCGAATCGGCCCTTTCAGCTTCCCCCAGGGGAAGACTCCCCCGCCCCCGAAGGCTCCGGGGCTGCTCAGGGGAGGCTGCCGGACGTTGGTGCGCGGGGGTCTCGAGCGCTTCTCCTCCCCCCCCCTTCCAGGGCAGGCCCCGACCCTTCCCCCCTTCCAGCCCCAGGGAGACGCGGACGCTTCAGCCGGCTCAGCCTCTCAGCAAAGGACGGGCGCTACCGCCGACCTCAGCCTGGGGAACTGGCCCACGACCAGCCCCGGCGGAATCAAAGGTGCCCCGGGGCACGCGCAGAGCGCTTCCTGCCCGTCGTCCGCTGGCCACCGGGCAGTAGAGCCGGGGCTTCCTCAGCCGAGCTGAGGCCTCCCTGCCTCCCTCCCGGCCGCCGCCTCCGGCCCTGCTTTGGGGCGCCTTTCCGCGGAGGGAGGCCCGAGTCCCGGAACGGGACAAGCCGGGCAGCCCTGGCGGGTTCCGACCCCAAGAAGCGCCCTCACCCGCATCGGGCAGGCCGCCGAGAAAGACAGCCCCGCGGAGAAGGCCGGGCGGGCGGCGAAGAGGCTCTCCTCCTGTCCGGCGGGAGCGGAGCAACTTTGACCTTGAACCACCTTTCCTCTCCGGGAGCGCCGCCGCCGCCCCGCCCGCTCCTCACCGCGGCGAGACCGCTCGGAAGCAGCGCCCCCCAAGCGGCGCCTCAGCACAGCCGCCCCTCGCGGGCGCCGCGGACGGAAGGGGCGCCTGGCTGCTGCCCCGGGAGGTTCATCTGGGTTAACGGGATGACCCGTTTCGCCTCTCGACTCGGGCACCCGAACCTTGGATCCGGACTGAAATCGACAAATAGCGAGGGTTGCACAGGGGCCCGATTGAAATCCAGCTCAAAGGGGGCCAAGCCCGAGATAAAAGCCCCATGTCCAAAAGTAACGCGCAGCGGGGGTGGGGGTGGCCTCGCGCCGCCCACCCGAGAACGGACCCCCCTTTGATCCCCCCTGAGAGCAGACCCCCTTTTGACGGAGCCGGCTGGGCTGTGCGTTTGAGGGGGGAGGGGAAAGCTTCTTCGTCCAGGAGCCCTCTCTGCCCTCCCCCCCCCGCCGCTGGCCCTCAGGGGCTGTGGGAAGCAGGAGCCCCCAGTCCTTCTCAAAGGCCCAGCCCTTCAGGCACTGCCCAGGGGGAGGCCGGCCTGGGCCAGTAGGGTGCCCTTCCTTCCCCCCCCCCAATCTAGCCTTCAGGCATTACTGCTTCTCCCATCGAGGTGATACCATCCACCACCACTTTTGGCAGACAATTTTCAGCTGATGCCAGGATCCCCTGCACCCCCAGAGCCTGGGTGCCTTTTGGCCATTCCAACCTCCCCCCCCCACTTTTGGCCGTGACATTGTCCTCCAGAGTCCAGACCATTTGAACAAGGAGCAGAATTAGACTGAAGGGGGCAATCCCCCCATCATCCCCCCAGAAGCATAGCCCTAAGTATGAAGGGGGGGGGAGGATCGCTCCTTCCCTCCCACCATCTTAAAGGACCAGCCCCAGCCTGAAGACCTTGCCCAGGCGTGTCCAGCACGGGAAAGTGTCCACTCTCCAGCTATGCTGTGTCCACCATGCCTTCCTTTCCCGCCTCCCTCGCTGCATGGACAGCATTATGCCTCCCACTGAGGCTCCCACTTTACAGATGGGACAAGCCCCCCCCCGTTGCCCTACAGGGGCTTGACTGCCCCAGCCTCAACAGGAGAACCCCGGATCTGAGCCCCCCACAAGCCTCCCAGCCTTGAAGGCCTTTCCTTAGGCTGCTCTTTTGCCCCTGGCCCAGCGCTGGGGGAGCAGAGCAGAGGGGATGTTGCTTGGCCGTCCAGAAGCCGGATCTTGAGGGATCCACAGAGTGGGGGGGTGCTCGGCCCCTGAGGCTGCCCTCCGGCTCCCATCACAGGGTCCAGGCAGCCAAGACCTGCTCAATGGCAGCTGCTGATTCTTTTCCCCAACCCTTGGGTCTTATACTATGGTGCTTCTGCTTCCTCATCTAAATATTTAACCCCTAACCAACCCTTTTCCCTCCCACAAAGCTCCAGGCTTGTGATCTGTGTGGCTTTGTCTGCAGAGAAGCTTTTTCCTCGCTGTGTTTCAGCTTCAGGAATTTCTTCTCCTGCAGTTCCCCCCCTCCCATGTGCTGCCATTGAAATAGGTTGGACTCCGGTGCCCACTCCTCATGCCTCACCCCATAACAGGCCCAGAGGGGAAGGGGTTGGGGGGGGGGAGGAAATAGCCCTGAGGTTGCCAGGCCAAAGACCCCTTGAGTCCAGCCTTCTGCCCTCCACCAAGGCCACCCAGGCACCACCAGGAAGTCCCCAGTGGGAGGCCCCAACCCACCCCTCTGCCCCAGCAGCTGGGACCTGGGTCTGCTGCTGCCTGGCGGGGGAGGGGGAGGAAGAGCCCTCCAGCCTAGCAGCCTCTGACAGCCAGATCCACCTCGGTGCATTTGCCCAGGATCGCTAGGCAAGCCCACATAGAGGCCTCCTCCTAGACCGAGCTGCCTGCGGGGCACCTTCTCCTGGCCAGCCCTCAAACTTTTTGGTGCCACCCGTTGGGCAGCGACGGGGCCCCTCTGGATTTCCTGGGCCGAAACAGCCCTGGCTTCCGGGCGGGGGGGGGAGGGGCGGTTGTCTTTGAGCCACCGATTCGATGCCCCCCCTTTCTCACCCCCTTTCTGGCACATCTGTCCAGGGATTGGGCCAGCCTGGATCGGTCACGGGGGGGGGGTGAGGGGTGAGGGAGGGGCTCGCTGGAAGCCGCGAGCAGCATTATTTGTACTCCTGTCATTCGTCTTGTTTCTGTCGCTCAGCTCAAGTTCTCCGAGGCCCGCTGGAGCCGGCAGGGCAGCCGGGCAGCCCCAAGACTTTCCGAAGAGCCTTTCAGGCGGCTCCTGAAGGCGGCCCCGGCCGAGCGACGGGCCGTCCCGCCTGGCTCGCCTCTCACCGCCCTTCTGCCCACGCCCGGGGGGGGTCACTCCCTGAGGGGAAGGGGGTGGCCAGAACCTTCGCCCCTCCGCGCCCTCGGCCTCGCTTGCCTCCAACCCGTCAGGCTGCTGCTTCGTCCGGTCGAAGCTCCGAGCGACCGAAGAGGGCTGCTCGACGAGACCCCTCCCCCCGGCCGGTTGTTTCGAGGAGAAAAGCCGAGGCAACCGGAGCAGAGCACCCGCCCTCCACGACCCCCGGGGCCCCCTTTCAGTCACCCACGCCCGCACGCCGAACTGCCCTGCGCGAATCTCCGCCGCCTCTTCCTCAGACGCGCAAAGGGTCGTTGCGCTCGCGCACAGACATGCCGGCCCCGTTTCCCCCCCCCCCCGGGCAGACGATTGGGGAGTCACAAGCGCCAGAACACCCCTCGCCCGCCCGCCCCAACAGCCCCCCCACGCCTCGCACCCTAGAACCCCCGAGCCCCGAGGAGCCGATCTGTGGGCTGCCGAGATCGCGAGGGGGCGTCGCCCTCAGCCCAGTCCCGCTGGACAAACTTGCTACGAAGCCCTTCTGGGCGATGCGCAGCTCCGGCCTCCCAGGGGCATCCGGCACAGCTGCCCAGCTCCGGGCCCCCGGGGAGCAGCAACGGGCCCGACCTGGAGGAAGTTCGCGGGAGGAGGAATCGACTCTGCCAGCCCCCCCCCTCCGCCCTGCAGCACCAGCCCAACTCAGCGCCAGCCGCCCGGAGGCAGTTCTTGCTCCGCGCTCCGGACCGTCAAGGGTGGACCGGCCGCCCCCCTCGGGAGCCACGGCAGTTTTGCCCCGGCCCCTCGCGGGAGGCGCTGCTCCGCCCGACCCTCCGGGAATTACATCACCGGCCCCGCTGCTTTCCGGGGTCCGGGAGGAGTCAGGCGGGGGCCTTCTTCCCTCGGCCGGCGCTGGCGCGGACCAGGGCGGCGGAAGACGCGAGGAAAACGGAGGCCGCGGAGCCAGCTGTGCTCGGTAGGCCCCCCACTCGCCAGGCCCAGAAAGTTTCCCGGGCCGGTCTCGCCCGCTTCCCCCCCGCCGGCAGCCCCTCGCGAAGTTCGGCGGCTGCGGGAAGTCCGGCGCCCTCCCCGGACGCGGCTCGCGGACTCACCTGCGCGGCCGCGCATCTTGGAGGCGCGGAGGCGCCGCGGCCGGTCCCGGATCAGCGCTCAGAGCAGGGGGCGGCGGCGGCGGCGGCGGGGACTGCTGCTACTCCGCCCGCGGTTCGGCGGCGCTCCGGGTAGCGGCATTTCTCGGCCGGCGCCGGCGGCCGCAGCTTCCCTGCCGCTGGCCGCGGCGGCTCCCCGGCTCCACTTCGCGACGCGCCTCGCTGCTCGCCGCCGGGCTCGCTCGGCGGCGCTTTTAGGGGGGAATCCGCCTCCCGGGCGGCCGCCGCTGCCTCCTCGCTGCCCCCTTGGCGGAGGGCGTCTTCCCGCGCCCCCGGCCCGCGCCCCGCCTCGCCTCTCTCCGCAGCAGCAGCAGCAGCAGCAACGGCGGCGGCTGGGCAGGGCAGGGCTGGGCAGGGCTGGGCTGCGCTCGGCCTCCCCTCCCTCGCAACAGCAGCGCTCCTCCTCCGCCGCCGCCGCCGCCGCTTCGCCTCCGCCTCCCCGCCCGCCTTCCCTGCTGCCCATCGAAAATTTATGAAAGTCTTTCGGAGCGCGCGCGGCGCCACTCCCCGCAGCTCCCGCCGGCCGCGCCAGGCGCAGGAGCGGGCTTGGCGGGGCTCCCACACCGGACGCCGCGCCGGGGCTGCGCAGCGGGGGGCTGGGGCCCGGGGTCCGGGGGGCGGCGGCGGCGAGGTCGATCCGGCTCCCTGCCAGGGACCGCCGTCCACGCGCGCTCCTCCCGTGGGACGCGCGAGCTGCCTAGGAACGGGGGCGCGAGGGGTTCCTGGCCTTCCCCCTGGAGAAAATTGGGCCGGGTGCGGGACGAGAACGGCGAGGCGAAAGCTTTGATTGACAGCCACGGTCGGCATGGCAACGCGGCGGCGAGACCCTCTCCCTTCTTATCGCTATGGAAACCAACCTGAGCCGTCGGACCGCTCCCTCCGCCGCACCTTTCGCTGCCGCTGTCAGGCGGCCGCTTCCCGCGCCGCCAGAGAGGGGTCAGGGCCAGGAGGGCGCCCCATTACTGGAAGGGTAGGATGGAGCGCCCAGAGACCCCCGACGTCTGGCCTTCGCTGCGGAGGGAGTGCTGTTGGAAGTCAACCGTGCCTCTGGCAGCAACCCTGGGTGTCTTGCGATGGGGTCCTAAAGAGTCAAGCCCCCCCCCCCCAAATTCGTGGGATGTAGGATCCTCGCTCCAGCTGACCAAAGTTGCTTTGTTTTGGATTGGGGCCTTGGCTGATTGGAGAGAAGCACCAGGCTTTCTCTCTCCCCACCCCAATCACTTCTGGCCTGCAGGCATCATCTCAAGTGTCCGGCTGTCTGGGGCAGAAAGACCAACACAGGAGATTCTACACAACACCTGCTCCTCCTTCTCTAGCCGCTGTGGGCAGACCCGGTTTATGGGTGACTTGCCAGCTGGCTCCTGCGGAGGGCAGTTGGGGCAGCTGCAAGCGCCACTCTCCTCCCTCCCTCACCGGAAGGCCCTCCCCCCTTCCTCCCATCTTTGCACCCCTCATCCCCAGCCCTGCAACCTTCAGGGGGAACTGGGGGGCCCTGGACTGGGAAGGGCATTCAAACCTGGGAGGCACACACAAGGAGTTACACCAAGGCTGCTCCCCCAAATATGGCACCCCAATCCTTCCTGCTTGGGGAAGTCTTCCCCCCAGCCACCACCACCCACCCTGAACTGGGCTGAGCCTGACAAGGGACACCACATCTCGCCCTGGAACGGAGGGAGGTCAATGACCCAGCGAGCCCCTCCCCACGCTCCATCTAAATGGGAAAAAGCAGGAAGAGGGCATTCCTATGGCAGCCCATGGCTGCATTCACAGGACCACCCCCAGCCAGCTCAGACCCACCCCAGTGGCTGCTTTGGGGGGGGGCTTTGCTTGGCTCATTTTCTCTGCTCTGGATTCACATATGCAGAGACCCCCGAAATGCATTTACACCCAAGTCAGATCCTTTCAGGAAGTGAGACATGTGAGAATGCAGCCAGGATTCCTTCAGCTGGTCTCAGGAGTGCTCCCTTGATCTCCTCACCCCTTGGGGTGGGAATGAGCAAGGGAGGGGGTTCTGCAATGCTTCATCCTCCAGCTGCTTTGGGGAGCAGGGAGAGCAGCGCTGGGCAGGCCTAAGTAGCCCGAATCCCCTCCCACCAGGGCCAGCCGGCCCCTTGGACGGCTAGATGCCCTGACCGACCGTGGCCTGTGTGTGGTGGGCCAGGCCACCCGCCATGTAAAGGGCACCAGCATTTAGCAGCATCAGGAAAGAGGGAGCCCTTTCAAAGGGCATTTTGTCTCAGAAGCCCTCCTGCTTTTGCCTCTGCTGGGCTCTGGGATTCAAACTTCCGCCCAGGAAGTAGCAGAACGGCCCCAGAGTCCCTGGTCAAAGGGTGGCTGTCCACCAGCCGGCTGAGGCCCACAGGCCGTCTGAAGGGGGCCATCCCTGGGCAGGAGCAGTTTCTGAGAGTTTTCTGCAGGGGGGAGAACTGTCTGTATCCCCACTTGCTGTGACCCCATGGGACCTGGCAGAGGGCCTGAACGGGACAGGAGCCTAATGACCAGAGACTGGAGTGGCCAGATAGGTCTTGGGTTGGGCTGTGACCTTGACCCTTGGGGCTTCTTTGCTGGCTTCAGCCGAATCTCCCTCTGGGTAAGGGGGGGCTGCTGCCAGGCTGCCCAGTGGGGCATGCAGGCCGCTTGGCAGACACCGGACCGAGGTCTTTCCCCAAGGGGTTTGGGGGTACCTCGTCTCTCCCCTTGCCGTTTCTACCCCAAAAGCTTCTGCCCAATGGGAGGGCCCCCTCTTCCCTGGGGGCCCAGCTCCAAAAGTTTAGCCAAGGAAATCAGAGCCCCCCCCAAGACCACCCGTGGGGGCCCTCCATGGCCTGCAGCCCTCTTTCCCCGTCAAAGGCAGAAGGAAGGCGTTTGGAGAAGACTCTGCAACCCCCCCCCAGCTTCTGTGGGTACATGACGAATTAGCCCTTCTGTTCTGCGCTGAGGTTGGGGCCAACAGATTGCAACGCACAGCACAGACTGTGTTGTTTTTGTGTTGTTCTCCTCCAAGGAAGGAGGCTGTTCTGGCCCAGATGCCGTCCCACCCTCTCCCCACTGACCAAGACAGCCCAGGGAGGCAGGGCCAGAGCTGTTCCTTCTTGGGGGGGTGGTGGAGGCAGACATGGATGGGATGCACCCAGCAGGCCTGGGGGCTCAGTGGGCATGAAGACCCCCTGTGCCACCTTTTGAAGAAGCACTCCGAGACCTGGTGGGGAAGGGTTTTTTTTTGCTCCAGATTAAGCCGTGGGACTTCATCGGTCCAGCCGCTGCCTTTTGGGTGGTCTTAGCAGGTGGGGACCAGGCAGCCTGGGGGGAGGGGCTTCTGTGCCCAAGATCAGATAAGGTGCCCCCAGAGTGGCTCCCCTCTCGCAGTCCCCCAGACTCCTCCAGGAGGGGGAGGACAGCCCTGGCGAGTGGGAGCTGTCAACTCGCAGGAGCACAAGCAGAGCCACCAAACCCACGGCCTGGCCAGCCCCCACAGAGAGGTGTTGGGAATTACGCAAGGGCTGAGTAAGAGGAGCAGGGAGGGGGCAGAGCAGCTGTCACTCAGCCGGGGAGGGCAGAGGGGCCTGCTTAGCGTGTGATTGGTGGTGGGCCCATGGGGAGGGGAAGGGTGTTTTGGGAGGTGCAGGGAGCATGGCTCAAAGCACCCCAAAGGGGGCAGCCGGCAAAAAGAGGGAGCTGCTCTGGCAGGCAGTCCCAGAGTGTGGGGGTCCCTGGGGAGCCCCCCCTTCAGGGAGGCTGGGTGTGGCCAGGACAAAGAGGGAAGAGGACTAAAGGCCGCCCCCTGTGGTTGGGGAGGGGGCGGGTGGATCGTCCAAAGGAAGTGACAGCTCGTAACAGAGGGAGAACGGGGCATAAAGGACCCCCCTCAGCAGGCCAAGTTCTACCTGGATAAACAGGTGAGGCAGCAGCAGGTAACTCTCCTGAACTACAGGCAGGCCCAGAGGACACTGAGGAGGGGTGGAAAGCTGGGGTGGAGGGAAGGGCCGTGTATCTCCTCCCCCACCCCTGCCCCCTCCCTGCATGAAAGAGGGAGGCAGCCATCAGCTATGGGGGCTCTGTTCGTTCCTGGGTGCCCCCTTCTCTTCTCCTCCTCTCCCTAGTTCTGATGGCCTCTCTGTTTTCCTGGGGGGGGGGGCAGGACAAAATGAAAAAATGCTTTCTCTGGGCTGGGAGGACCAGCTCCTCCTCCTCCTCCTCCTCCTCCTCCTCCTCCTCCTCTGGACATGCCAGGCTTGCCACGCTGTATCGGCAATTAGATTCTTCCCCCCCAGGTACCACTTGGGGGTGGCCTGGCTCCGAATCTCCTATTTGTAGGGTGGCAGCGGGGGGGGGCCTCCAGTGTAGCTAAGCAGGAAGGCTGGTCCCCCTGGCAGCCAGGCCTGGAATGCCCACCCTCCAACCCCTCTTGGTCAAGGAAAGGCAACGGAGGTCAAGGGGGTCCTCATGCCCTCAGGGGGTCTCTGAAGAACTTTTGCACTGACTCTAGAGGAGACCTCAGGGAATTCTGACAGACTGGATGGGCTTTTGTGGAGCTGGCTGATTTCCAATCTCCAGGCTTCACTCTGAATGATATTTCTGAGCCCCCAGGATGTGAAATGCAGTGCCAGGCTCATGTGCCTCATCCCCCCCCCCTTGAGCACAAAAAGTCAGAAACATCCCCCTCCCCAAATTATTAATGCTACCTTTATATGCCCTCTTCCACCGCCTGGTGCATGAAGCAGGGTCCAGTTAACCGAGGGACGCCTGTCTCCCCTAGGAGTCTGCCCTACGGATTGGAACTGACAGGGTCGATGCCCTCCGGTTCCCTTTGGCTAAACAACACCGTATTTGGGGGATCCGGAAGCACCCCTGTTCTGCTGCTGCCTTCTGGAATGAGGCTCCCCAAGGAATCCAGACAGCTCCCACTCCAATGGCCCTCCTTAACAGCCTGGCTCTTCTCCCAGGCTTTGGGGCAGGGGGGCTGGCACCCCTGCATAGGGGGTGTTGGTATACATAATTTAATTTGATTTAATAGAGCTGCCTTTTCCAGAAGGCTCTTGGGCAGCTTACAAAATCCATACAAAAGTAAAGAATTAAACCCACAATGATAGCCAGACCGGAGAAAGACAACTAAATCACCACACCGTAGTTTTAGTGAAAAAACCAGCACAACAGGGTCTCAACCAATGAACCCCACCACCACATTAACCTCCGACCTGGGAACACAGCCAGGTCTTCAAAGCTTCCCCAAATTGGACACTGCCGGGATCTGGGGGGGGGGAGAGGGATGCTGTTCTACATGTTTTGGCTGGATTTACCATTTTGTTCTCTATTTTTTTTAATTTGTTCCCTTCTTCAGCTTGTTTTTCATTTCTTCCCGTACACATATTGTATTTTAGTCCGTAATAAGCTGCCCAGATTTGGCCTTGAATTGGAAAAGCGCCTAAATCAAAGAAATTACACGAAAACATAACCAATCCAACGGGAATCGTCTCGGGAGGCAGTCCCAGCCTGGCTGCCTTTGGGCCAAGGTCTGCTGGGACCCACTTAGAAGAGGTTTCTCCACTCCCTGACCCAGCAGGGGTCCTGGTGGTCTCCCATCCAAGACCTAGCAAGGCTTAGACCTGCTCAGCTCCTGGAGATGGGCAAAGCCAGACCAAGCCAGACCGTTTCCCAGCCAAACCTCAGGGACCCTCCAGCAAGGGGTCCTGTTTCTGGGGAGGGGCAGGAGGGAGAAGGAGAGGTTTGCTTTCTAGCTCCCCAAGGGAGACCCCAACCCCGGGGCTCTGCCTCTCAGGAAGGAGGTCCCCCTCCCCAAGCCTGGCCAAACTACATCCTGCAGGTGGAGGGAATCTACTGATAAGATAACCTTTATTGTCATTTTTTACTGTGGGCACAACGACACACATCAAAAATGAAATGTAGTTGTCAGCTCTCTACTGGGGAGGCGGAGGGGGCTGGCGGGCAGGGCAGCTCCGCCCACCACCAGTCTTTGGGTCCCCCAGCAAAGGGGCGCTTATGGGGGTGCATCTAGACGGGCGTGCAACGCTTGAAGCCACAGCGGAGAAGACCCCTTTGCCCGCTGCCAGGGCTGTGAGGGGGGGCGGCAGGGGAAACCGAGGCTGGTGCAGCCTCGCCCCCCAAGGAGCCCCCGCGTGGGCAGCGCCGGCCGAGGCCGCTGCGAGGCCGGCTGGCCGCGGGGTCGTCCAGCTCCCCTCCCCAAAGCCCAGTCACAGGTGCGAGGTGCGAACCGCAGCCAAAGCCGCGGGGAAGTTTAGTCCCCAGCCGAGCTTCGCCCTCCGTGGGCAGCTGGAGCCCCCTTCCCTCCCCGAGGAGCGCTGCGGTCGGGGATTATGGGAGCTGTAATCCCCAAGCGGCCGCGGCGAAAAGAAGCCGAGGGAAGGACCGGGTGGGGGGGGAGGCTGACAAGCCCGGGCGACCTCCGGCCCCGCCCCCTTCCCCGGCGGCCGCGAAGGCGCTCTGCACTCGCTCAGGAACCCGCTGCCTCCGCCCATCGGCCGGCTCGGCGCTCCTCCGGCCGGCCTGGTTCGGCGCTCGATTGGCGCTGCCTCCGCGGCTCCACGTGGGCACGGCGGTCATGGCGGCGGACGGGGAGGGCGGCGGCGGACCCCCGGCTCTGGTGGCAGGTGAGCGGGCCCCGGGGGGCTTCGCGGGCGGGGGCCGCTCGGCTGGAGGGTGGGAAGGGGAGGGACGCCCAAGGTGGTTGGGCCGGGTTGTGGGGGGGGGGGTCAGCCTCTCTTTCCCCGGGAGGAAAGGTGCCCGGAGGCTTTGAGGCGGTGATCGCAGAGAGGGACGCCACGGGCTTTATTCCCCCCCTAAAAGTAACCCCAAGAACAACAGGGTTGGGAGGGACCCTGGAGGTCTTCTAGTCCAACCCCCTGCTCGAGCAGGAGACCCTAGACCACCAATTATCCAATCTGGGAATTGTAAGAACCTCCCAGCATTCCCCAGGCAGCTTTAAGACTTGTGGACTTCAACTCCCAGAATTCCCCAGCCAGACATGGCTGGCTGAGGAATTCTGGGAGTTGAAGTCCACAGGTCTTAAAGTTCCCAAAGTTGGACACCCCTGCCCTGTCCGATTCCGAAATTTGCACAATGGCAGGCTGGGCCGGGGGCTCCCAGCAGCAGCCCCGGGGGGGCAGGCAGGCCGGGCGTGGCGTGGCTCCCCTGGACTTTTGGGGGGAGCCCAGAGAATCTTCTTCAACTTCCGGGTCTCCTGTCAGGGGCGCGTAGCTGGGAATCCACCTGGTTTTGTCTGATTCTTTAAAGGAAGAATTTTTACACATAATGGCAGTCCGTGATTGGTGCTGGTACCACGCTTGTAATAATCAATTTTAAAGCATTTCTCTTAATACATTTTTCAAATGCAACTTTTATAAATGTTTATACTTTAAAGTACTTGAACGCTGGCCTCCGGTGTCTTGTTGGCCATTGGGTGAAGGGCTGTTTTTAGCATTAGGGCAGGGGTCTTGAAACTTGGCCCTTCTATGACTTGTGGACATCAACTCCCAGAATTCCTCAGCCAGCGTGCCTGGCTGAGGAATTCTGGGAGTTGAAATCCACAAGTCATAAAAGGGCCAAGTTTCAAGACCCCTGCTTTAGGGTCTTGGCCCTGTGATCCTGCTCAAAGATTTATTACTGTAGTATTATATGTGCATCCTTTGTGGTGCTCTTTTTTGGGGTAAGCAACATTGTGTGACATTTTTTTTCTGTGCACAAAAGGAGAAAGAAAGGGTAAGTCAAAAGCTTGAAGGGTATGAAGTAACACAAGGAGAAGGAAGCACACCTAAGCAGACTCTCTTTCTGAAAAGCATGTACAGTTCTTAACATTTTTCTTTCCGGTAATAACTGTTCTACCAAGTTACATGGATTCATCTAATTGGCCTATTTTTTCTATTCGTGTATAGCTTGTAATTATTCTCAATTTCTCCCTGTTAAAAACAAATACTTTGAAATGACTGCATTGATTTTCCAACCTGTACCCCTTGTTGCATTAGACATTCTAAACTGCACCCTGATTCTCAGCCTATAGAATGGCATCATCTTATACACACATTCATGCCCCAAACCAACATTGCTTGTAAATTGCCCAGAGTCACTGAGAGCGAGTGGGTAGCTGTATAAATCTTCTAAATAAATAAATTCTTCTAACAGCACCAGAACCATTTTTCATCCACGGCCGCATTACCTTTCCAATCACATATTCTTGTTTTCAGTTTACTGAGCCATTGACTAAATACTCCATTTATTTTCATTCATGCTTTGTTTCCAACGTCAACTTTTGCTGCATGCAGCAGCCAAGTGTTAATCCCGTATTCACATGAAACATCCCGCAATTCCAGCGTATCCATTTTATTCTGCATTTTATCTAAATCGGCATGAGCTCCTTTTCTCACGTTTCTTGTGCAGGACAAAAACGTCCCATTTTGTCAATTGTCCCTTCTGCGCCCTTCCAGTCGGAATTCTGCTAACGGCTTCCCACTCACGGGTGGCAAAGCAGCCCCCTTGGAGCGCTTGTGCTCCCTGTTGCTATGCTTCTCTTTGCGAAGGGGAACAAATTGACATTCTTGTAATCATCAGGCACAGACGCAGTCCTTACACACACAAAATGAGTGTGTCACACGCCGCCTCTCTGCAAGCAAACCGCATCCACATTTTAATATTTTTCCAGTTACACCAACTACACCTGTAGCCCTTTCAGCTTTCTCGTGGAGTTTATACTTTTCTCACTGTCAGGAAAGTCCTCCTGAGTTCCAGGTTGCGTCTCTCCTTGATCGGTTTCCATTTGTTGCTTGTCCTGCCTTCAGGGGCTTTGGGGAATAGCTTGACCCCCCTTCTCCCTGATAGCCCCTCAAATATTGGAAGAGGCTATCATTGCGTATAGTCCAGGCCATGGTTTGCCCAGTTGCAATGTATGGCTGTGAAAGTTGGACCATAAGAAAGGCTGAGCGCCAAAGAATGGAGGCCTTTGAACTATGGTGCTGGAGAAGACTCCTGCGAGTCCCTTGGACTGCAAGGCAATCCAACCGGTCAGTCCTGGAGGAGATCAACCCTGACTGCTCTTTAGAAGGCCAGATCCTGAGGTTGAAACTCAAGTCCTTTGTCCACCTAATGAGAAGGAAGGACTCACTGGAGAATGGCCTAATTCTGGGAAAGATGGAGGGCGAGAGAAGAAGGGGACGACAGAGAAGGAGGTGGCTGGATGGAGTCCCTGAAGCAGCAGGAGTCAGCTTCAATGGACTCCAGAAGATGGTAGAGGACACGAAGGCATGGAGGAACATTGTCCATGGGTCGGACACGACTTTGCAATTAACAACAAATCATTACCCCCCCCCCAGTCCTTTTCACTAGACTAGACATACCCAATTCCTGCAACTGTTCTTCCTATGTTTCAGCCTCCAGCCCTCTGATCGTAGAAGATCAGTGGACTGAACTGAAGATCTACCTGTCCCCTCCTTGAATCTGGTTGGTGCGTCGGGAGGGGGGCCGCTGGGTTCCTCCTGATCCTTTGCCATCTCGGACTAACAGGGCTCTCCTCTGGCGGTTTCTTATCCTTGACTCCTTTGCTGAAGGAGGACTTTGTTTTCTCAACCCGACTGTGCTTTTTCTCCGGGGGTGGGGAACCATGGCCCTTTCCTGACTTGTGTGGACTTCAACCCCCAGAACTCCGTGCTGGCTCAGGAATTCTGGGAGTTGAAGTCCACCAGTCATAAAAGGGAGCCATAGTTGGATCCCCACCTCCGTTTTTAATTAATTAATTCTTTTGTGGAACTTTTGAAAGACGGAGGGACTGGCCAGATGGCTGCCGTTCTCCAGGTCTGCCCGGCTGCGTCTTTCCGTCCCCCCATCCAGGTCCCTGACCGAATAATTTTCCCTCTGGATCTTATTCTTTGGAATCTCATACGATTCCCAGCCACCCATTTTCGTCTCTGATTCTTCCTTACCCCCCTTCCTTTCTCCTCCCATCACCCTGTGGATTCCTGCTCCTCCCATATGGGGAGTCCTCAACTTACGACCACAATTGAGCTCAAAACTTCCCTTGTCAAGTGAGTTTTGCCCCATTTTACCGCTAAGTTGCTAAGTGAATCACTGCAGTTGTTAAATCAGTAAAACCCGGTTGTTAAGTGAACCTGGCTTCCCCTCCACTGACTTTGCTTGTCAGAAGGTCGCAAAAGCGGATCCCGTGGCCCCAGGACCCTAAAATCGTCATAAATACGATTCAGTTGCTGAGCGTCTGATGTTTGATCACGTGACCCTGGGAATGTGAGTGTGACCAGTGGCCATCGGCCACTTCTTTCAGGGCTGTCGTAACTTTGAATGGTCACTAAGTGAACTTCAGCCGAGGACTACCTGTACAAGCAGTCCTTGATTTACAACTGATCGCTTAGCGACCAAAGTTACAGTGGATTCAAAGAAAGGGACCCAGATTCAGAGTTTGGTGGCTTCAGGTTAGCTGACCTGCAGTTATGGCGGTTTGTAGATCACAATTTACTCTTTTGTTTCCTAGAAAACGGAGTTTATTTCTGGTTTCAGCAAAAAACACCCCTTGGGACAATGGCTTCACTTAATGACGGAGATGGTTGGTTAACAACCATGATGATTTGATAATAACTATTGCAAAAATGTAAAATTGGGTTGGTCACATGACGCTTAATGACCGGCACAATTTACAGCCATAATTCCCGACTCAATTACAGATGCTCCTCAATTTACAACAGTTCATTTAGTGACCGTTCCAAGTTATGACAGCACTGAAAAAAGTGACCTATGGCCATTTTTCATACTTACAATGATTGCGGCATCCCCATGATCACGTGACCAAAATTCAGACACTGGACAACTGATTCAGACGCTTGACTCATAATTACGACGGTTGCAGTGTCATGTGATGACCTCTTGCAACCCTCTGGCCAGCCAAGTCAATGAGGGGGAAACCAGATTCACTTAGTAACCGTGCTACCAATTTAACAACTGCAGTGATTCACTTAATAGCTGTGGCAAGAAAGGTTGTAAAATGGGGCAAAATTCACTTAACAAATGTCTTAATGACAGAAATTTGGGGCCTTGTGGTTGTAAGTCGAGGACTGCCTGTATAGCTCCAGGAGTCTGGGTGACTCCAGTTGGTCTCTTCTCCTCTGCTCCTGGAGCAGTTTCCCTCCTGCCTTGGTTTCCCAGAGGTGCCCCTTCCTTTGGTTGGCTAAATGGCCACCTCGTCCTTTTTCACTCCCAAACGGCGAAGGGGTAGGTAGGGAACGGCAATGCCCACGGCTGGGCCTCGAGCCGGGCAGAGGCATGGGTGAATCGGCCTTGCCCTGCCTCTCTGCCCACTGCAGCTTTGCCCACAGAGCTTGCTCAGAGTTTGGATTCGTCGTCTTCTCCCTGTCGGTTGGCAAAAGATCCCGGGAGCCAGTCTCTGCTTGCCCTCTTCCTCTGGTGCCTGTTATCTCCTGGCACTGCCATGCGACAGTCAGCTCCCCCTCCCCATTTCTCCCCTCCCTCCCTCCCTCCCTCCCTCCGGAGAGCCTTCTCTGCCAAGTTGCATCCTCCGTAAGGCTGTTGCTTTGCTGATTCACCCAACGCCAACATGCCCATGCCAAAGGGGGCTGGGGGCGCCTTTTGGAGGACCCGGGCCCACTAGCCCTTCTGGCACCGTAGGTGGCAGTGCCAACACCCCTCTTGAAGTGTGATTCAGCTCCTGCTGGTTGTGGCCCATCTGCCTTTCTCTCCCCTCGGCCCCCAATCCTCCCTGCTTCCCCCCCCCCCAGAGGGAGATGTAATGGGCACTCCTGGCCGCCCCTGTCCGTTTCAGCCCTGGGAAGATCCTCTCCATCCCCCGCAGGGAGGAGTCCAGTCTGACCTCTGGCAACCCCCTCCACACAGGTTCCTTCTCCACGTTGCCAAAGCGATTGGCCTTCCTCCAGGATGGCATCGTGGGAGTTTTCCTGGGCAGCCAGGAGCCATCGGGTTGAGTCAGGTGGGTTAGGGTTTACAGAGTCAGCCTCTTGCCCCCAACTGTCTGGGTCCTCAGTTTACCCACCTTGGCAGGATGGAAGGCTGAGTCAACCTTACGCCGGTGAGAATCGAACTCCCGGCTGTGGGCAGAGTCAGCCTGCGATACTAGCCTGCAACACAAAGCTCCCCCCCCCAAAAAAAAATTCGGCCAAGCATTTGTGTGGTGCGCAGAGGCTGTGGCAATGGCTGCTGTCCCACAGAGCCTGGATGGCTTTATAATTTATCAGCAGCCAGAGGCTGCCCCAGCCAGGGAAAGGCGGGCCTGCTCCCTGCATTGCTGGGGGAGGGGGCTTTGGGAGGCATCTGGCTAATTGGCCTGGACAGCACAGCTCCCTTGGCTGTCCTTAGGGCTGAGTGTTGAAGCATAATGGCGAGGAGGGAGCACTGGCCATCTGCACCTGCTTCCCTCCTTGCCAAGGCATGGCACTCCGAATGAAGTGGGGAGGGAGGGAGGGAGGGAGGGAGGGAGGGGGGAGAACGTGTGGGCTCAGTTTCCCCTCGCGTGGCTCTTCCCTCCTGCAGCCAGACGAGCCCCTCGCCGCGTGGCGCACCTCATCCCCCAGGAGATTCTCTCTGACCCGGAGCTCCAGGACGCCGTGGGACGCCTGCCGCACAACTACAACTTTGAGGTCTACAAAACAGTGTGGCGGGTCCGTCAGGCCCAAGCCAAGAGGGGTGAGTGCCTTGGCCATGGGAGGGGGGAGGGGCACTGCCCATTGGGGAAGGGAGACCCCCAGGCCCACCTTCCTTTGCCCTCTGGGAGTGGGCACTGAGAGATACCGGATCCCTGCGTGGAAGCTCAGCTACCGCTCTGCCTCTGCTGGCTACTTTCGTGCAGGGAACACAGCTCTGGGGAAAGTGGGTGCCCCCCCCGTGGGGGTGGGGATGAGCCCCACGGAGCCACGTGTGGCGTGGCTGCTGCCCCATGTGCCAAGGAGAGCTGGCTCCGAGCCCTTGCCCAAGCAACGGGCATCCTCCCAGCGAACGGCTTCTCCACTGAGGATGCCTCCTGGATCTCACCAGGAGGGTGGCAGGAGAGGCAGAGAGCTGCCCATTGGCAGCAGGAGATGGTGGCACCGGGGGCTCCCTGCCCCCGCCCCTGCTCGCCCAGCTGTGGGTGACTGGCAGGGCAGCAGCTTTGCCCTCTTCCTGATCACTCAGCCGACCAGAAAGGGCCAGAAGCCGGAGCGGGCAGCCGGATTCGGGGCTGTGCCAGGGATGTGGGCATGCCTGGCAGAGCTTCTCTTGCCTGCCCGCTGTCTGGCTCTTTCCTGGAGCAGAGTTGGGAACACCCCCCCCCCATGGCTCGGCTTCTGTCCCGTAGGGGTGGGTGGCGGGCTTCCCAGGAGATGGGACTTGTGCCCGCTCAGCCTGGAGAGCTCTCCAGAATCGGGCCCCCCTTTGGCCTCCAAGAAGGCCTCCGTCCCTGAACTGCAGCCTCTCCCCACCCACCCCTGACCCGGTGCTCTCAGCCGGGACTGCAGCACCCAGGATCCCCAGCTGGGACTGCAGCACCCAGGATCCCCAGCCAGGGAGACTTCCCGGATGCCCTTCATTCTCCCTGCAGGAGGAGCTCGGCTTCCAGAGGCTCATCTGGGCAGAGGTGGGCGGTGGGGGGCCTGGCAGCATGCTTGCAGTCACCCCAGGGGGGATGGGGTGGAGCCCTGCTGGGAGAAAGGGAGCCCCAACTCCTGGGGGGGGGCTGGATGGGGGGCTGCTCCCAGACCCTGACGGGCCTCCTCTGCCTGCCTGCCTGCCTTTCAGTGGCGCTGCAGATGCCGGAGGGGCTCCTGATGTTTGCTTGCACCCTGGCCGACATCGTTGAGAGGTGAGCTGGGGAGGGGCTGGGGTTGGATTGGGGCCTTTTGGCTGGGGGGGGGGCTGGGGAGGGGCTGGGGTTGGATTGGGGCCTTTTGGCTGGGGGGGGGAGGCTGGCATTCATGCGTTTCCTCACCTCCAGCCTCCTGGCCTGAGGCTTGCCGTGCAGCCCTTCAGCTCTGCCTGCCCAGGGGCTGAATGTGAGGCTGGGGGGGGGGGCTTGTGGGGGTGAGGGAGGTGGGGCTGACCCCAGGGCTGCTCGAATGCCCCCCCCCATTCCCTCCCTCCCCGTTCCACCCCGCCTGCTTGGCTGCTTGGAAAGGCCTTGCTGGATCCATGGAAGAGCGCAAATGGCGGATGGGGGAGGGGGCTTCCCCCCTTGCTTTCCTGGGGGGCTGCCTCCGGAGCCAGCTGCCCCCAGTGCTGCAGTGCTTTGGGGAGCTGCCTGCCCAGCGAGGGGCCTCTTTCATGTCTCGGCTTCAAAGGGGCTGATTATCCGGATCCTTTTATCCGAAGCGAAGCAGAAACAGCAGCAGCCTCCGCCGGGCTCCTCACCCCCCTCCCTCCCTCCGCAGACTGGGAAGGAACTGGGGCGTCCCCCCAAGCCCCCCCCCCAATTTTCCTGGCCCAGGAAGGGCTGCTTTTCTCGGGCTCCTTCCTGGAGCATCTGCCCCACTAAGGCCTGGGTGACTTTTTATTTTATTCCTTAAACATCTTTCCTGCCTGTTGTGTAGGAGCTCAAGGCTGTAGGCCCCAAACTGTGGCCATGGCCGTGGCTTATGGGCCACTGGGCCACATGGGTGGCTGGCTGGTAGCGTGTGTGTGTCCCACTCACACGAGCATCGGTGCAAGTATCGCGGGCGTCCCCAGCCTCACTAGGGCAAGCGTCAGCACATGCCGTGGGTGTTTGCGGTCCCACTCGTGTGAGCACTCACGGCCCCCCTCGCACAAGCAACGGGTCTTCGTGCACGTTAACCCTCCCCCAAAACCATCCCTCCTTTCCCCCCACCTCCTGCTCCGGGCTGCCATCCCCGAAAGGTTGGGGAACTCTACTGTAGACTCACTGCTCCCTCTTCCTGTTCCCCCCCAACAACCCTTCGAGGTAGGCCGGTCTGAGAAGGAGAGGCCTTGAGGGGGGCGGGGAACTGGCCTCCGCTCTCCTGAGTGTCTAGGAAAAGCCTTCAGGTGAGCGGCCTTGGACCCTCACGGGCGGACTCACAAAATGTCTGCCACCGTCTCCTGCCCCTCCCCCACTGCCGCCCGCCTCCTTTAGCCTCCCCCGGGGCTCTCTTCCGAGCAGAGGGGAGCAGAATTTTTGTCGCTAAGCGAGGAAGTTGTTCAATGAGTTGCCCAGTTTGTGACCTCCTTGCCATGGTCGTTAAGTGAATAACTGCAGTTGTTTAAATAAATGGTGCAGTTAAGTGAATCCAACTTCACATGAGCCCCGGGGGGGAAGGGCAGCTGTCCGTCCAGTTGATTATGTGACCACGGGAAACGCTGCCATGGTCGTAAGTGCGAGGACTCTCCTTTAACCAGCAAGTGGCAGGATTTACAGCAGGATGTCCAGCCTCAGCCACTTTATGACCTGTAGACTTAACAATAATAACAATAACAATAACAGAGTTGGAAGGGACCTTGGAGGTCATGTAGTTTCCTGCTCAGGCAGGAAACCCTATACCATTTCAGACAAATGGCTGTCCAGTCTCTTCTTAAAAACTTTCAGTGTTGGAGCATTCACCGCTTCTGGAGTCAGGTTGTTCAACTCTCAGAATTCCCGTCAGCGATGCTCTCTTATGCTGGCTGGGGAATTCTGGGAGTTGTAGTCCACAGATCTTAAAGTGGCCAAAGATGGACACTGTTGATTTAGGAAGAATAGAATAGAATAGAATAGAATAGAATAGAATAGAATAGAATAGAATAGAATAGAATAGAATAAGGAATAGAATAGAATAGAATTAAAATTAGAATAGAATAGAATAGAATAGAATAGAATAGAATAGAATAGAATAGAATAGAATAGAATAGAGCTGGAAGGGACCTTGGAGGTCTTCTAGTCCAGCCCCCTACTCAAGCAGGAGAACCTATACCATCTCAGACAGTCTCTTAAAAACCTCCAGTGATGGAGCACTCAACGATTTCTGGAGGCAAGCTGTTCCACTGGTTAATTGTCTTCACTGTTAGGAAGTTTCTCCTTAATTCCAGGTTGTTTCTCTCTTTGATCAGTTTCCAACCATTTTTTCTTGTCTTGCCCTCTGGTGCTTTGGAGAATAACGTGACCCCCTATTCTTTGTGGCAGCCCCCCAAATACTGGGATGCTGCTATCATGTCTCCCTCTTCTCTAGACTGGCCAAACTCAAGTCCCGCAGCCGCTCTTCGTATGTTTTAGTCTCCAGGCTTTGGATCATCTTAGTTGCCCTTCTTTGAATTTTTTCCAAACTCTCAACATCTTTTTTGTAGTGCGGTGACCAAAACCGGCTGCAGTGTTCCAGGTGTGGTCTTACTAGGGCTTTGTAAAGCGGGACTAATCTTGATCTTGACCCCATGCATCTGTTTATACAGCCCAGGATTGTATTAGCTTTTTTGGCTGCTGCTGCACACGGCTGGCTCACGGTCAAGGGATCGTCCACTCGGACCCAAGGTCCCTCTCACAGAGGCTGTTTTTGAGATGGGAGGGGGAATGAGGGGAGTATTTTGAAATTCCACTCTTTGGGGCCTTGTGGGGCAAAAGGCCTGGAGGGGAGCTTTTTAATCTGGAATTGGCTGGGTGGCTTGTGAGGGAACCGTTGTCCTCCCTGGCTGAGAAGCTGCCCTTTCCTTAAATCAGGGTGTCCAACCTGGGCCCCTTTAAGACCTGCGGAGAGCACCAAGGGACCCCACAGTCCTCCTTTTCCTCTTCCTCCAAAGCAGGATGAGCCACTGGGCTGAAGTGGAGTGGAAACCCAGTTTCCCGGGCCGCTGCGGGGCCGCTCACGGTGCCGTGGCAGTGCAGCCCCGGCAGGACCCTCCGTGGGGAGGCGGGAAGGCTGAGCCGCATGGGACGTGCATTCTGCCTTTCCTCCCGCAGGTTCACCGGGGCAGAGGCCGTGGTGATGGGCGACGTGACCTATGGGGCCTGCTGCGTGGACGACTTCACCGCACGGGCCTTGGGAGCGGACTTCCTTGTCCACTATGGGCACAGCTGCCTGAGTATGTACGTGGCCCGTGGGGGCTGAGCTTCGTGGCTTCTCAAAAAGAGGGGAGTAGAGAAGCAGCACCCCTTACCCACAGCCTCTGGATAGATGCCAAGTCACCCCTACGGGGCTGTGGGCAGAGAGCCAGGCCACGTGCCCCCTCCCCTTCTGGGCTCTCCAGCTGGCCAATTGGGAAGAGAGGGAAATTTATTTATTTAGAAGATTTCTACCCAAAGGGCCAAATGGGTGTTGGGGGGCCAAGAGGCACCCCCCAACGCCTGATCCCAGCTGAGGGAGCCAGGAAGGCTTCGGACTCCTATTGAAGGGCTCCAGGGCCCCAGAGGCACCCCAGTCCAAGTGCCCCCTGCCCCTTGCAACCCCCTGCCATTGCTCTCCAGCCTGGCCTCCGGGCGGGCTTCTGCCTGCCTGGCCCTAGCTATGGAAAGGGGATCACCTGCCCCAGCTTGGAGGGCAGTCCCTCCCAGACCCTTGGCATGTCTGGCGCTTGGCTGGCTGGCTGCGGAGGGGAGGGGAGGGGAGGGGGGCGGGAGCAGCAGCCCGCTGGCTCCCTAGGCGGAGCAGTACTCCAGATTCGGTTGCCATGGAAACTGCTGCTGTCCCAGATGCTGCTAACTTTGAAGTCCACCCAGGATGGAATTGGCTCAAAATCACAGAGAATTGGGCGGGGGGGGGCTGTCAGTGTTGAAGGGGGCTAGGCTGTATTATCAGCTCCTCCTCCTGCCCGGGCTGTCATCCCCCTGTGCTGAGGGGGGGGGAGCCATACTGAATTGGGGAGGGGGTCAAGGGGCTGCCCCACCATGTGTGCTCTGACGGCCCCTCTCCCCTTTGCACCATCGTCCCCTGGCGCAGAAGCCCCCCCCCCGTGCATGCGTGCATGCTGCCACTTCAGCCTCCAGCTCACTGACTGCTGGGGGGGGGGTTTCAGGTCGAGCGCCCTCTGGAAGCCCCGCATTACTGCTGAAGCAGAGCCTCCCCCCCCCCCCGTGATAGGGCAGGGAGCTGCCACTCGCCCCCCTCACGCGTGACGTCCGCGTCTGGGCAGGCGCTCTGCCGCACCAGCACTGCAGGGAGGTTGCGGGGAGGGCCGCCTCCCGTGTCCATTGAGTCCGTTTGCAAAAACACCCCCCCCTCGAGACGGTTGGGGAGGGGATGAACGGAGCCCATGTTCCACTTCTGATGGGATTTGCAGCTGGGGCACCCTGGCTTTCGGATGGTTTGGGCTGAGGCTGGCATCAAGGAAGCCAGGAGTCGGGGAGGGGGCTCCGGAGGGGGCTGCCTGGGAGGGGGGTGACCTTTGTCCTCAGGTGCAGAAAGCTGTACACCCCCTCAGGGTCCCCACCCCCAGCCTGGCCCTGAGGCACATTAGCCGCCCAGCTCCATGGCCCTCCTGGTATCTGGGTCAGCCCCCAGGGGTCCCATTCCAGGGAAAGTGGGGGGGGGAAGGGAGGGAGGGGCTTTTCTGTCGGCACCTGCCAAGGGCAGAGAATGGCAGCCCCTCCAGACCCCTCCTTGGCCCCCCCTGGCTGCCTGCCGGGGAGGACACGGTTCCCCCGGGTCCTTGCCTCTCGCTTTTCTCCCAGCCTGGGGGGCAGAAGCCTTTTTAGGACTTGCACAGTTAGTCCTCAAGTTACGATCGCAATTGGGGCCAGGACTGTCGTTAAGTGAGGCAGAGGTTAAACGAGTCTCACCCAATTTTACATTTTTTAATTTGTTTGAATTTCTGTATTCGCCCGTCTCCACATGCAGGCCCATCACAAAACACCTTGATCGCCTTCTTGTGCACGGTGGTCAATGAATCACACGGTCGTTGAGCAGATCAGGCTTCCCCAATGGACGTTGCTTGTTGGGAGCTGGCTGGGAAGGTCGCAAATGGGGATCAGGTAAATGCTGTAATGGTCATAACTGTGAGGACTGGTCATAAAAGTCACTTATTCCAGTGCTGCTGTAAATTTGCATGTGATAAGTCGGGCTGCCTCTAGCTCACAGTTCATTTGTTGGTTGGATTCACACAACATGCTAAGACGGAGTTAAGAGCACAGTACAGGCAGTCCTCAATTTACAACATTCGTTTAGTGACCAGTTACAAGGGCTCTGAAAAAGGAGGCCTATGGCCATTTTTCACTCTTGTGACCGTTGCAGCATCCCCGGGTCACATGATCAAAATCCGGAGCCTGGGCCGCTGGTTTCACATGGAGGGGCAGAATCCTTGGGGGGGGGGTCACGTGGTCCTCTTTTTTTGCAACCTCCTGACAAAGTCAGTGGATAAACCAGATTCACTTAATAACCATGATACTAACTTAATGAAGCAATTCACTTAATAACTGTGGCAAGAAAGGTTGTAAAACAGGGCAAAACTCACCGAACCAACGTCTCATTTAGCAACAGAAGTTTTGGGCTCAGTTGTGGGCGTAGGCCGAGGACCCCCTTGCGGATGCATTTATGTGACAAACTGGGTGCTGAAAGCAGGGTGGCTTCTGTTGGCGGTGGGCCCACCAGCTTTCCGGCCCCATTTTATAATAATAATAATGTTGGAAGGGACCTTGGAGGTCATCTAGTCCAACCCCCTGCTCAGGCAGGAAACCCTATACCATTTCAGACAAGTGGCTGTCCAGTCTCTTCTTAAAAATCTCCAGTGTTGGAGCGTTCACTGCCCAGGGGCGCAGGGGGCGGGGGCTGAGTCATTTGAGGGGGCACCAGCCGCCCTCCTCCCGGGTCATAGGAGCAAAGGGAGAATTGGGCAGCCCCTCTCAAATCCAACCAGTGACTCACCCGGGGGCAACGAGGGGATTCGGCCTCTGCCTGGCCCTTCGGGTTGGGGTTGGGGACGGAGAGAGAGATTATCTGGGCTCCAGCCACTGAGACGCAAGGATCTGCTGGAGTCCCCTCCCCCCCCCTTTTTTTTTCCTGAACTGCCTCCTTCAGTCTAATAATTAAAATGCATCCCATTTCCATTTTCTTCTCCGTCTTGCCTTTTGAAGGCTCCAGAGAGAGAGGTTTTGGCAGGGATTCCCCTCTGCCTCCTCTGGAGCCCCCTTGGGCTTGGACCCCTGGCGTTGGGGGGGGGGCAGCTGGCAGCCTTTGCTCCCTCCGATGCGGGCAAGAACCACACAGACAATCGGGAGCAGAGACTAAACCGTAAGATGAACGGTCAGGGAACTAGGAGTCCCTGGTTTCATGAAAAGGAGGCATGGGGGATTGGATAGCGGCCTTCCAGTATCTGGGGGGCTTCCCCAAAGAAGAGGAGGGGGTCCACCTCTTCTCCAAAGCACCAGAGGGCAGGACAAGAAGCAACGGATGGAAACTAACCAGGGAGAGAAGCAACCTGGAACTAAGGAGAAACTCCCTGACAATGAGGACAATCAGCCGGTGGAACAGAAGTTCCCTCCAGATGTTGTGGTGCTGCTTCATCACTGGAGACTTCAAGAAGAGATAGGACAGCCATTTGTTTTGAATGGTATAGGGTCTCCTGCTTGAGCAGGGGGTTAGACTAGAAGACCTCTGAGGTCCCTTCCATGCCTGTTATTCTGTGGAATGACTGGCCTCCAGAAATCGTTGGGGGCTCCATCACTGGAGCCTTTTAAGAAGAGGCTGGACAGCCATTTGTCTGGGATGGTAGAGGGCAGGGGTGGGCAACCTTGGCTCTTTTATGGCTCGTGGACTTCAACTCCCAGAATTCCTGAGCCAGCCGTGCTGAGAGGTTTCCAAGTTGAGCTAGGCTGGCTCGGGAATTCGGGGAGTTGAAGTCCACGAGTCGTAAAAGGGGCCATAGTTCCCCCATGCTGGCTGAGGAATTCTGGGAGTTGAAGTCCACGAGTCATAAAAGAGCCAAGGTTGCCTACCCCTGATACAGGATCTCCTGCTTGAGCAGGGGGCTGGACTAGAAGACCTCCAAGGTCCCTTCCAATCCTATTACATAGGTACTCATTTATTTATTTATTTATTTATTATTTAATTTTATTTATATGCCGCCCAATCCCAAAGGACTCAGGGCGGCATACAAAATTAAAACAATCATCTAACAATAAAATAATACAATCATACAGCATGTCCGATCATATCCCGCCCCCCCCCGGGGACATCAGCCCCAGGCCTGCCGGAACAGGAGAGTTTTAACGGCTTTCTTAAAGGCCGGCAGGGTGGGAGTAGTTCGAACCTCGGGGGGAAGTTGATTCCACCAGTCGGAGCCACCACAGAAAAGGCCTTCCCCGAGGGCCTGCCAGCCGACATTGTCTGGCCGACGGGACCTGAAGGAGGCCCAATCTATGGGACCTCACCAGTCTCTGGGAACTGTGCGGCAGTATGCGGTCCTGTAAGTAACCTGGCCCTATGCCATGAAGGGCTTTAAAGATGATAACCAACACCTTGAATTGCGTCCGGAGACCCACAGGAAGCCAGTGCAGCTCGCGGAGGATAGGTGACACGTGGGCGTACCTTGACGCGTCCACAATCGCTCTCGCGGCTGCATTCTGAACCAACTGCAGCCTCCGAACTCTCTTCAAGGGTAGCCCCATGTAGAGCGCGTTACAGTAATCCAGTCTTGAGGTGACAAGGGCATGAGTGACCGTGAGTAAAGCCTCCCGGTCCAAATAAGGCCGCAACTGGTGCACCAGGTGAACCTGGGCAAAGGTCCCCCTGGCCACAGCCGATAGATGTTGTTCCAAATTTAGCTGTGAGTCCAGGAGGACACCCAAGTTGCGTGCCTGCACTGAGGGAGGTAAATTTGCCCCCCCCCAGGACTAATGATGGACCATCCAGTTGACCTTTGGGAGGCAAGACCCAGAGCCACTCGGTCTTGTCAGGGTTGAGTCTAAGCCTGTTCACCCCAGTCCAGACTCTCACATCTTCCAGGCACCGGCACATCACGTCGACTGCTTCACTGAAAGGGCACGGGGTGGAGATATATAATTGGGTATCATTCGCGTACTGATACCCCGTGTTGCCGAATGATCTCACCCAGCGGTTTCATGTAGATGTTAAAAAGGAGGGGGGACAGGACCGAGCCCTGAGGCACCCCATAATCGAGGTGCCTAGGGGTCGATCTCTGTCCGCCCGCCAACACCGACTGCGACCTGTCAGAGAGGTAGGAGGAGAACCACCACAATACGGTGCCGCCCACCCCCACCTCTCCGAGACGACGCAGAAGGATACCATGGTCGATGGTATCGAAAGCCGCTGAGAGGTCAAGAAGCACCAGAATAGAGGAATGACCCCTATCCCGGGCTTGCCAGAGGTCATCGGTCAGTGCAACCAAAGCAGTCTCAGTGCTGTAGCCGGGCCTGAAACCAGATTGAAAAGGGTCCAGATAATTAGTTTCATCCAAGGATCGCAAGAGTTGGGATGCCACCACCTTCTCTACAACCTTCCCCACAAAGGGGAGGTTGGAAACAGGACGAAAGTTCTTCAAAACAGCTGGGTCCAGGGAAGGCTTCTTGAGGAGGGGCCTCACTACCGCTTCCTTTAAAGGTTGCGGGAAAGACCCCTCCATCAAGGAGGCGTTGATTCCATCAAGGAGGCGTTGATTATCTCCTGGAGCCAGCCTCGTGTCACCTCCCTACTGGCAGAAACCAGCCAGGAGGGGCATGGGTCCAATAAACAGATGGCAGCATTCATTGCCCTCATGGCCTTGTCCACTTCATCAGGGGTCACAGGCTCAAACTCACTCCAGATAACATGACTAAGACCAGCCCCCGAAATGGCATAGGGTCTCCTGCCTCAGCAGGGGGTTGGACTAGATGACCTCCAAGGTCCCTTCCAACTTTATTATTATTATTATTAACAAGCTGCCTTCAGAAGGTGTGGGTGCTCCAACACTGGAAGTTTTTAAGAAGAGACGGGACAGCCATTTGTCTGAAATGGTGTAGGGTTTCCTGCCTGAGCAGGGGGTTGGACTAGATGACCTCCAAGGTCCCTTCCAACTTTATTATTATTATTATTATCTCGGCTGGCACTGCCCAGTCGGAGTCCAGGTCTCTCTGAATCTGGGCGATTTTGTCCGACAGAAACTGAACAAACTCCTCAGCTCTCCCCTGCAAGGGTTCCTCCGCCTCCTCCACTTTAAGAAGGGAGCGGGTCACCCTAAACAAGGTGGCCGGGCAAGATTCTGCGGACGCAATAAGTGCGGAAAAGTGAACACGCTTTGCCGCCTTTATCGCCACTAAATAAGTCCTAAGATAGGCTCTTAATAGTGATCGGTCAGATTCAGAGTTACTGGCCCTCCAACGTCGCTCTAGACGTCTCTTGTGGCGCTTCATCTCCCGGAGCTCCTCAGTAAACCAAGGGACCCTCCGGGGACCACCACCACAGAGAGGTCGCAAAGGCGCAATTCGATCCAGGGCCCCGGATGCCGCCTCATTCCAGGCCGCAACCAGGGACCCGGACGAGTTGTGGACAAGGGAGTCAGGTATTTCCCCAAGCTCCTCCTGGAACCGATCTGGGTCCATTAGGCGCCTGGGGCGGAACCACCTAGTCGGCTCCCTCTCCCTGCGATGGGGGAGTGATGCTCTGAAGTCCAGCCTCAATAGGAAATGATCTGTCCATGACAAGGGCGAGATCTCTATTCCCCTTAATTCCAGATCATGTCTCCATTGCCCCGAGAGAAACACAAGGTCGAGTGTGTGACCACCCCTATGAGTCGGATCCTGAATTACCTGGGTCAGGTCCATGGTTGCCATGGAAGCCATGAACTCCTGCGCCGCCTCTGAGCGATCGCCGAGTGATGGTAGGTTAAAGTCCCCCAGTACCATAAGTCTGGGGAACTCCACCGCCAACCCGGCTACTGACTCCAGCAACGCAGGCAGGGCTGTTGCAACGCAGCTGGGAGGTAGGTATGTCAGCAGCAAGCCCAACTGAACCCGTGAACCCAACTTCAATAGGAGGGACTCACACCCAACAACCTCCGGGGCAGGAATCCCACGAGGACTCAAGGACTTCCGAGCGATGACTGCCACTATTAATTTACAATAGTTTAATGACCATTCAAAGTTACAACGGCACAGAAGAAAGTGACTTATTTTCCACACTTGTGATCGCTGCAGTGTCCCCAGGTGGTCACGTGATCAAAATGCAGAGGCTTGGCAACAGGCTCAGAGTTATGACGGTTGCAGCATCCTGGGAGTCATGTGACCCCCCCCTTCTGCGACTTCTGACAAAAGTCAGTGGGGGAGCCAGATTCATTTAACGGCCGTGTTGCTTGCTTAACAACTGCAGTGATCCACTTAACGGTGGGAAGAAAGGTTGTAAAACGGGGCAATACTCACTTAACAAATGTCTCACTTAGCAACTGAAATTTTGGGCTTGGCTGTGTCGTAGGCCGAGGACTGCTGGTAAATTTGTTTGCTCCCACAGTTCCCATCGACCCCACGCAGGGCCTGAAGATGCTCTACGTGTTTGTGGACATCAAGATCGACACGGCCCACCTCGTCCAGACCCTCCGCTTCAACTTCCCCCCCGGGGCTCAGCTGGCCCTGGTCAGCACCAGCCAGTTCGCCTCCGCGCTGCAGGTGGGTGGAACGGAGCCTGCTGCCCTACCAGTCCTGGGGGGGGGGCTTTGCATGCAGGGGATGCCCCCTGCCTCTTGCAAGCAGGGCATCCAGGAGGTAGCATGGCCCCCTCCCTGGGGGGGAGGGAAGGAAGGAAGGAGCAGCAGGAGAAACTCTTTTGACACACACACCCACCCTTGAAGTAAGGGGGGGGGGAGCTTTGTCTGAGGCCCCTCTCCGGTGGTTGTGGGTCTGCCTTTGCCTCCCACTGTGAGGACAGGAAGATCAGAAGCTCCCTCTTGGCCTATGGCCCCGTTTTTGCCCTCTGGACGGGGGCAGCCTCCCTCCCACGTGTGTGTGAGACACCCTCGGTGCTCTGGAGGACTGACAGGTGTCTGTGCACAACACGGTGTGAACGTAAGGTGCCAGCCACCCATCAGGCCTCCTGGATCCTCAGTGGCCTTTGGGGAGCCTTTTGGAGGCTGGCAAGAGCCCCCTTCCCCCCCCCAGGCCTGTTGCTGTCTAGGATTCAGGAATGAGCAGTCGGGGGTCCCTCAGAGGCCAAACCCCCACTGGGGGTCCCTCCCTTGAGACAACCACCAGGCTGCCAGGGAATCCCTCCGGCTGGCAATGCGCTGGGTTGAGCAACAGGGCTCCTAAATCTCTCTCTGGGTCCCCCACGTCACTCCACGCCCTCCTCCCTCCACAGGCCGCCTCCCGGGAACTCCAGCCTGACTACCGCATCTGGACCCCCCAGTGCAAGCCCCTCTCCCCAGGAGAGCTGCTGGGCTGCACGTCGCCCCGGCTGGCCCAGGAGACGGACGCCATTGTGTGAGTAGAATAGAAGAATAATTTTATTGTCACTTTGAATGTACACTAACCGGCATGCGTTAAAATGGTATTTCTTTGCATACAGCTCTCAGACCCCCTCTGGCTTTTCTGGTAGGCCGGCATCCGGGGTAGGGCACTCAAGAGACCCCCCCCCCCAGTCTCCCCTTGGCACAGAAGAACCACCGGGTCTTTCATTAATAAGAAGGCACAAACATATGTGCCTTCGTTTCAAAAACATTCTCTTTCTCTCAAGCTTTTCCCACATTTGCATCAATAAGCAAAGGATCTTTAAATGTTCTCATTAAACTTCGTAGGTAATGACATTAAAAATAGTTCTCCCAGGGCACTTTCTCCTCATTTGTGCCTTTTGATCCTCTGTGTTTGAATAATGGTTGTACTGCAAAATTGGGAAAACTGCACCAGTGGAAGGGATAATTGCATCCCAGATTGCATAATAGCAGGGGAGCCTGAATTAAATTTTACCTTCATTCCAACTAAGAGGGTAGACCACAGGGGTCTCCAGCCTTGGACTTCAACTCCCAGAATTCCTCAGCCAGCCATAAAGTCCACAAGCATGGCTGGCTGAGGAATTCTGGGAGTTGAAGTCCACCAGTGGTAAAGTTGCTAAGGTTGGAGACCCTTTGGGTAGAACACTCCCAGGAGTCTGGGTCAAATTTGGCTAGAAAACCTTCCAGAGCGGTGGTTCTCAACCTGGGGTCGGGACCCCATTGGGGTCGAACGACCATTTCACGGGGGTCGCCAAACAAGGCTGTCCGCCATTTTTTCCCCCTTTTCTTTGGCTACACCCCTGGCACCCAGTGATGTATAAGTGGTTGGGGGTCACCACAACATGTGGAACTGTATTATGGGGTCGCGGCATTAGAAAGGTTGAGAACCACTGCTCCAGAGGCTCAGCTGTAAATTATTAATTTGTAAAGCTCAGGCTTCTGGTCCTTATGAACAAAAGCTGGGAGCTTTTGGTGCAGTCCTTCTGAACTTCCACCTGAGGCTAGATGGACAGAGTGGCCGTGTCCCTGTCCGTCATTCAGCTGTGCCCTTCCCTGTGCCAGAATCCCAGGGTCAAGAGCCCAGCCCACCCCAAGAAGCAGGAATGGGTTTTTATGGAAAGCTTGGTGGGGGTTCCCTGCTCTGCGCTCAGGCTTAGCCACTCCGGGACCTATCCAGGTGTTTGGGAACGTGGCTGGGCTGGCAAGCTGAGGTTGGAGTTTGAAAAAGGCAGATCATCTGCGGCAGGACAGGAAGCAATGGACGGAAACTAATCAAGGAGAGAAGCAACCTGGAATTAAGGCGAAACTTCCTGACAGTGAGAACAATTAATCACTGTTAATTAAGCGATATCTAAGTCCAGGTCTGTTGCCTGGGAAGGAAGGAAGGAAAATGGATGGAAACGAATCAAGGAGAGAAGCAACATGGAATTAAGGAGAAACTTCCTAACAGTGAGAACAATCAGTGGAACAACTGGCCACCAGAAATCGTGGGCGCTCCATCCCTGGAGGTTTTTAAGAAGAGACTGAACAGCCATTTGTCTGAGATGGTCTGGGGTCTCCTGCTTGAGCAAGGGGCTGGACTAGAAGACCTCCAAGGTCCCTTCCAACTCTGTTATTCTGGGGTGGTGGGTTCTTACACCCGTGGGCCTCTCTGCCAGCCATGGGCTGTGCTCTCTGCGGGCGACAGAGCGAATGGCTGGAGGCCGAAGGATGGATGGATGGCCGGCTTGGATGCTGCAGCCAGCTCCCTTTCCTTAAGGACAGCAAATTAGCCAAGCCTGCAGGCCTAATTATTGGAGCAGGGAAATGCTTAATGTGCTGTGAATGCCGGCCGAAGGGCTGGAGGAGACACAGAGGAGTGCTTGGGGGGGGGGAGGAGAGGCTGGCTGGGGAGGGGGAGCACCTGGTCAGGGAAGGGGGCCCTCTGCCCTGCCCCAGCCCCCCCGCGGGCCTTCTCCCTGCCAGCCCCTGACCTATGGACCACTCTGCCCCCCCCCCTGAAGTTCAGCAGCCCCCCCCCTTCGGCCTTGAAGACCCGGCTTCCCCACAAGAGGATAATCTCACCTGAGAAGTTTGATTTTGCACTAGATTTTTGTTGGTTTTTAATGTTCATGTTTTAATCGGCTTATTTTTATAGTTTTAATATGATTTTATATGTCTTTTCATCTGTGATTGGGAGCTGGCCAGAGTTGATTGAAAGAAGGGCAGCTACAGCAAAGATTTTGATAAAATAAATAAGCCTTTACCTTCCTCTTCATTCAGTTGGTTGGCATTGGTGGGCTTTCTCCCTTCCTTCCTTCCTTCCTTCCTTCCTTCCTTCGTTCGTTCCTTCCTCTTCCTTCCCTTCTTTCCTTCCTGTCATCCTCCCTCTCCTTCCTTCCTTTCTCCCTCCTTCCCTTCCTGTCATCCTCCCTCTCCTTCCTTCTCTTCTCTTCTCCTCTCCTCTCCTCTCCCCCTCCCTCCCTTCTTTCCTCTCTTCCTTCCTCCCTCCCTCTCTCCTTCCTTCCTCCCTCCCTCCCTTCCCTCTCTTCTCTCCCCTCCCTCCCTCCCTCCCTTCCTTCCTCCATCCCTTCCTTCTCTTCCTCTCTCCCTCCCTCCTTTCCTCCCTCCCTCCCTTCCTTCCCTCTCTTCTCTTCCTCTCCCCCTCCCTCCTTCCTCCCTCCCTCCCTCCTCCCTCCCTCCCTCCCTCCCTCCCTTCCTTCCCTCTCTTCTCTTCCTCTCCCCTCCCTCCCTTTCCTCCCTCCCTCCCTTCTTTCCTCCTCCCTCCCTTCTTTTCTTCCTCCCTCTCTTTCCTTCCTTCCTTCCTTCCTTCCTTCCTTCCTTCCTTCCTTCCTTCCTTCCTTTCTTTCTTTCTTTCTTTCTTTCTTTCTTTCTTTCTTTCTTTCTTTCTTTCTTTCTTTCTTTCTTTCTTTCTCAATTTATATAGCTGCCCATCTCACAAGTAAGCAACTTTGGGCAGCATATGACAAACACAGTTAATAAATAGATTAAAAAGTATAAAAACCAAACGAAAAGAAATAATAGACTGAAAGATGTTAACAGTTGTGGAGCCACCTCACTGGTTCACCTGGGACCCCCAGGCCTGCTGGCCTAACCGGGCCTTGAGGGACCCCCAGAAACTCAACAGAGATGATTCCAACCTCCCCCCCCAAAGGGGAGAAGTTCCCAGGGGTGGGGGCCAACCCAGACAAGGTCCGTCTGCGCTCGGGGCTGATAAAGGGACTCGTAGCCTGCCTTCTCTGCTGGATCTGGAGTTTGTCTCCTGCTCCTTCCTGGGACTCTGCATGGCTGAAGGGGGTGAGCCCACCAGGACTGGGGTGCTAAAAGCCCTGGAGATGCTGGGTGGGGCAGGAGAGCTACTGGAGCAGGAGGGCAGACCTTGCAGGTGGGAGACCTGCTGGGAGCTCAGCTCAGGTCAGAGCCACCTGGTTAGCCCCCCCCCTTTCCCCCCAGATGAAGCAAATGCAACTGAGCCACAGGCAGCTTTATCTTCTTGCCCAAAGACGCGTCTCCAGGTCCAGCTGGACTTCTGGCGATGGTCTCGGCAGCGGTTGAGTCGGTGTGCCAGCTGGGATGGTTTTGCACATTCCCAGTCCTGGAAACCCTGGGGGTGCTGCTTCCAGAGACCGGGGTGGGGGACTGTCCACTGGAAGGCAGCTGGGGCAGCCCCCCCCCCCAGGAGGAGCCTTACCCTGTTCTGCCAGGCCGGGCGCTGCCGTCTGCTCTGCCCCAGCTATCAGCCACCTCAGGGCAGCTTTCCCCAAAGGGCCAAATTGTCTCTGATCCTCCAGAACAGTGTTTCTCAACCTTGACCATTTTAAGGCATGTGGACTTCAACTCCCAGAATTCCACAGCCAGCATTGCTGGCTGTGGAATTCTGGGAGTTGAAGTCCACATGCCTTAAAATGGTCAAGGTTGAGAAACACTGCTCCAGAATGTGGCTCTCCCGTTAAGGCCCAAACCTGGTCAGGTTTTCCGTCTGATCCGTTTTCCGAATTCTCACTCCGTTTGGGGAACCAAATGAAGGAGCTGGCAGGGTAATGGCGGACTTGATACTTGAGACCTGGACGCCTCCTGATTAGACATGTTCCCCCCCCCAAACCCAGCACCACCACCCCCTCGTGCTCGGTCCTGCTGCTGCTGCTTTTCGGGGTGTCGCAAAGCCTTCGGAGGTGCTGAGAGGTTCCTTGCTGTCCCTTGGCCCAAGGGGGGGCTTGGTGGGGAGGCTGGTGAGGGTCATCTTGCTGCAAAAGCTGGGTGTTTTGAGGTAGAGCAGGGGAGTCCAGCGATGGCCCCCTGTGGACTTCCACTCCCAGAATCCCCCACCCGTTGAAGGCCGCAGGTCTTAAAGTGGCCAACATCCCTAGTGCAGAAAGAAGGAAAATACTTTTTTTTTCTGTGTCTGTTGGAATTGCCCTCTTAAGCAGCAGCGTGTGTGTCTGTATGTGTGTGTTTGTGTCAGCTGCCCCAGAAATAAGTGGATAAACAGCTGCTTTGTCTTATTTTCCAGTTTATGATTGCTTTTTTTACTAAAGCAATGTGTTTGTTCCATGCAGCTCCCCATTAACGAGGCAAAGGGAGGCCTTGTACATTCATTTACCTGCCTGTGGGTTGAGTTTGCTATGCCTGCCTATCCCCCGCAAGGGAGGAGAAGGATCGGAGTAAATTAGAGATCTACAAAAGCAAACAAAAGCTTTACCAGATCCTCAGGTAGAGCAGGGATCTTGTGCAGGAGTTCAGCACGGTCTTGTGTAGCTGGATGGTGGAATTTGGCCAATCTGGGTGGTCTTGGGGAAGCTAAGCAGGGTCCGATCCAGAGTGTCCTTGGGTAGTGGATCTGGGATGTAGCATATTTGAGGAAGGGGCTTCAATGGCCAGAAGTGAGCCCCACAGAGCCTTGATCTAGGAGAAAACGTTGATGCCCAAGGACAGGAGTAGGCAATCTTGGCTCTTTTATGACTCATGGACTTCAACTCCCAGAATTCCTGAGCTAGCATAGCTGGCTCAGGAATTCTGAGAGTTGAAGACCACCAGTGACAAGGAGAACGTGACCCAGGAAACTTCAGGCGTCTGGGTGCAAATACTGTAGTTCATTTTTAAAAAAGGATAAAGGTTTCCCCCTGTCTACCTCCAGGGGGTGCTGCTCACCCCCCTTTCTTAGCTGGGGGAGGGCCACGGTTGTTCTGGGGCCTGAAGATGCTTCCGTGGTCTCACGTGGCCAGCATGTCTGCGTGCTAAGGCACGCAGAACATGGTTGCCTTCCCACCGAAGGGGTGCCTATTTATCTATAGGGAGTCCTCGACTTACAACCACAGTTCAGCCCAACATTTCTGTCGCTATGTAAGACGGTCCTTAAGTGGGTTTTGTCCCAGTTTACGACTTTTCTTGCCAGAGTGAATTACTGCAGTTGTTCAGTTAGCGACACGGTTGTTAAGTGGATCTGCTTTCCCCCATTGACTTTGCTGGTCAGAAGGTGGCAAAGGGGATGGCATGACCCCCCCCCCCGCAGGATGCTGCGGCCGTCATAAATATGAGTCCGCTGCCAAGCATCTGGGGGATGCTGCAGTGGTCGTAAAGTCTGGAAAACACATCACTTTGTTCAGTGCTTTGAATGGTCACTAAATGGAACTGTTGTAAGTTGAGGACTGCCTGTATTTCCATTTGCATGCTTTTGGACTGCTGGGGTGGCAAAGGATTCATAACCCACCCACCCTTTTTGCAAGGCTCCCCCTGGTTCTTGGCCCCTACAAAGATTCCTTCCCACTCGCCCCCCCCATTTTGCTGACCTCCCCTCTCCTTTGCAGCTACCTGGGAGACGGGCGCTTCCACTTGGAGTCCATCATGATCGCCAACCCTGGCATTCCCGCCTACAGGTATGTTCACAGCCGGGAGAGGGTGGGGCCAGACAGTCCAGAGGGTTTCCCCTCGGAAGCCAGCCCGCTCGGGGCCTGGACTGCCCTCTGGCGCACCCCCACCCCATGGGCCGAAGGGATCCCAGGCCACAGGCAGGCTGCGCTGGAGGCCAGCCATGGGGGGGGGGGGACAGAGGGTTCTTCAGTGGGGTGAAGATGAGAGTTGAAAGGGAAGCCATGTCTGCTTCCCCCAGGGGCCAAGAGCCCTCCCTGCCCCTCTGGTTTCCCAGTGGAGGGAGGCCCGCTGGGGTGTGCATCTCTGGAACAGACCCAGATGCTTCTGCTGTGTGTGTTGGGGCCACTGATGGACAGGGAGTGGGTGACCCGGGGATCTCAAACAGCGAATGAGGGTCTGTGTCTTGGGTCTCCCACAACAGGGTGGGCAGCGCCTCAGCCACACCCACCCCCCCGGCCTTTCTGACCAGAACTGCCACAGATTGGTGGGATGTTTTCCTGTCCTGGGGAGCAAGAAATGGGATCTTTCGAAAACAGTAGCCCAGGGAGGCGCTAAAAGAGGCTTCCCATGAAAACACGGAGCCTTCTTTGGGGTCCTGGGGGCAGTTCTGGGGACCGCCTCCCAGACAGGACAGGGATGATGGCAGCCGATGCTCAGGAAGGTTGTCAGGATGGTGAACATGCTAGAACAGGAGTCTTCCAACGTGGCCCTTGGATGACTGGTGGACTTCAACTCCCAGAATCCCTCAGCCAGCACGCGTGCCTGGCTGAGGAATTCTGGGAGTTGAAGTCCCCAAGTCATCAAAGGGCCAAGTTGGAAGACCCCTGCCCTAGAAGGATGAGGACTCAGCTACGTTTCACCTGCAGAAAAAAGTCTGAGGCAAGTCAGGTTGACAGTCTTCAATCCTCGGAAGAGCTATTGCTCGGGGGGGTTGTTCTCTGTGGCCCCCGAGAGCAGGAGCAGAAACGGGCCCAACCAAAGGCTCAGCACCGGAAGCAACTAATTTCCTGACTGGGCTGAAGGGGAGACTTCCTTCACTGGAGCCGGGGTCTCCAGTCTTTCTCATTTGGTGGACTGGAGGGACTGGGAGGGGGAAGCATTTTACATGCACGCACAGACACACAAACGGGGCTGCAAGCATGCACAATGCAAATGGGGGGAGGGGTGTTAGCACTCGTGTGACACCCACTAGCCCTGCTGTTTTCTCACTACATGGTGCTGTTTGCTGTTTGCCACACGGTGCTCTATTTGCATAGTGGCAGCGCTAGCTGACCTGCCTGTTCTGTGTCCCAGTGGCCAGTAGGCCACAGCCCAGTAGTGGGCTGTGGCTCATAGGTTGGGGACCCCTGCACTAGAGGACTTCAGACGGACGCTGGATGGTCATCTGCCATTCTAGGACAGGGCATCCAGTTTTGGTCACCATATTTTAAAAAAGATGTTGAGACTCTGGAAAGAGTGCAGAGAAGAGCAGCAAGGATGATTAGGGGACCGGAAGCCAAAACATACAAAGAACAGTTGCAGGAATTGAGTAGGTCTTGTGAAAAGAAGGACTAGGGGTGACAGGATAGCAGGGGTCCAATATCTCAGGAGTTGCCACAAAGAAAAGGGGGGTCCACCTGTTCTCCAAAGCACCAGAAGTCAGGACAAGAAGCAACCGATGGAAACTAATCAAGGCGAGAAGCAACCTGGAACTAAGGAGAAACTTCCTGACAGTGAGGACAATTAACCGGTGGATGCCTTGCTCCCAGAAGTCGTGGGTGCTCCATCACTTCTGGAGGTTTTCAAGAAGAAATTGGACAGCCATCTGTCTGGAATGGCATGGGTTCTCCTGCTTGACCAGGGGCTTGGACTAGAGGACCTCCAAGATCCCTTTCAACTCTATTACTCTTTGGCTGGACTTCAACTCCCAGAATTCCACAGCCAAAAGGGGAATTTAGGACTTGGTCCATGCATCTGAAAGTTGCTGAGGTTGCGAATGCTGCTGGAATGGATCACGCACTGACCCCAGTTTTCCTCTTATCCTGAGAACAGCCGAAAACCGCCCCCCCCCCAGAACCTGGGGAGGAGAGTGACCCAGTTAGGGCCTGATGGGAGCAGGTGATGTGAGGCACTCTTGGTGCAGAGGGACGTTCCTAGCCCGAGGCCTTCAATGGGTCCGACTTTCTCAGCATCTTTTTCAGTGACTTGGGCAAAAAAAATTGAGGAACTGCTTATTAGGCTCGGGCTGACGCAAAAAAATGAGATTGTATTATTTCGAAATAGTTAATTACACGCTGAATGTGGGTTATCAGTGTAATGTAACTGCAAAAAAAATATGCGGTTTTTAAACTGCATTACCGCAAAAAGAGTTTCTGTCCAGCAGAGGCTTTAATTTGGTGACTGCAGGGGCAGCGTCCAGCTCTGTGATTGCAGGCAGGGGCTGTGTCCACCCTCTTCCGCCTTCCTGGCTTTTGTGGCTCGTGGCTCTAAAGCAGTGTTTCCCAAACTTGACAATTTTAAGGCATGTGGACTTCAACTCCCAGAATTCCACAGCCAGCGTTGCTGGCTGTGGAATTCTGGGAGTTGAAGTCCTCATGCCTTAAAATTGTCAAGTTTGGGAAACACTGCTCTAAAGCAACGGTGTTCAACATTGGCAGCCTGAGGACCTGTGGACTTCAATTCCCAGAATTCTTGCTGGCTGGGGAAAGCCTGGGAGTTGAAGTCCACGGGTCTTCAGGCTGCCAACATTGGACACCCCGGTCTAGCTGGCTGGGGAATTCTGGGAGTTGAAGTCCACAAGTCTTATAGTGGCCGATCTTGGACACACACATCCCGCTCTAAAGCTAAGCAGGGTCTGGTGTGTTACTCCTAGCATGGGGGAGTCCTGGGAATCCAGAAGGCCTCTGGAGGAAGGCCGTTGCCAACCTTTCCTGTGTGGCTTCAGGGAAGACGCCATGGAGAGTCTTGAAGGGTCTGTGCAAGGAGTTGTGCTCTGCCTTGGTTGGGCCAGCGTGGCCCGGGGCCAGCTTGGGCACCACCTCAAAGACGGGTTCAGTTAGGAGCCGGTTCCGGAAAGAGCCGTGAGGATGATCCAAGAAGCAGAAGCTGTTCTGAGGGGGCTTGGAGGGCCCCTGGAGGGGGCCCTTGGGAGACAGAGGGCCTTGTGAATGCGGGGCCCGAGATAGATAAAAATGGCAGGCACTGGAAGGGCAGGAATCCTAACCGTGGCCCCTCTGGCCAAGAACCAGCGCCTGGAGGCTTCCAGCCAGGGTTAGCTGCCCTGAGCGAAGGGCTAGTCATGATGACCTCAAGGGTGGCCCTGCCACTCAGTTCCCTTGTCCCAGGGAGCCACGGGTAGTCCTCGACTTGCAACCACAACGGAGCCCAAAAGTTCTGTCGGTAAGCGAGAGAACCGTTCAGTGAGTTTTGCCCCATTGTACGACCTTTCTTGCCACCGTTGTTAAACGAACAACTGCAGTCGTTAGTAACACAGTTGTTAAGTGAATCTGGCTTCCACGGTGACTTTGCTGGTCAGGAGGTGGCAAAAGGGGATCACACGACCCCTGCGACCGTCGTAAAATGTGAGTCGGTGGCCAAGCGTCTGAATTTTGATCACATGACCCTGGGAATACGACAACAGTCATAAGTGTGAAAATCGGCCATAAGTCACTTTTTTCTGTGCCGTCTTTACAAGAACTGTTGTACTCACACTCCTGACCTTGGGCCAGGCCTTGGGGAATCCAGGGCTTGGCTGCTGCCCACTCAGGGCCCCCTCCTTGCGCTCCTCCCTCAGGTACGATCCGTACAGCAAGGCCTTCTCCCAGGAGCTGTACGCCCATGAGCGCATGCAGCAGTCACGGAAGGCGGCCATCCGCCGGGCGGCCTGTGCCCACAAGTGGGGCCTCATCCTGGGCACCCTGGGCCGGCAGGGGTCTCTGGCCATCCTGCAGGTGAGTCGTCTGGCCAGGCCTGGCAGCATCTGGAGCTGCTGGACCGGGCAGGGCTGCGCCTGGTGGAGGCGAGGCCCTTGGCTTGGCTGCAGCCTGTGCCGGTTGCTCCCTGGGCTCCGGGAGCCTTCACCCCTTCGGCCTTCCCTGCTTCAGAAGGGGGGGCTGGGTGGGGAGGCAGCCCGAGTTGGGATCCCGTCCTGGAAGACCCCCGGGAGGCCGCCAGGGCAGGTCCCAGCGAGGAAGCGCTCGGCCAGGTGAGCTGGGCAGGTCCCCCTAGAGCGAGGGCAAGGAGCTCCCCCTCTCCTGCTCGCCCCCCTTCATTTGGGGAAAGCCTTGTGGGACTCTCTCCTTCTGGCAAGTGGCCCCCACCGCGAAGCTCCCCGCCCAAGGAGGCGGCAGCGAGGGTCCCCAGAGTCAGCCCCCTCTGCTTTTTTGCAGCACCTGGAGTCGAGCCTGCAGGCGGCAGGGCGTCCCTACGTCCGGCTTCTCCTCTCGGAGATCTTCCCCAGCAAACTGCAGCTGTTTCCAGATGTTGAGGCGTGAGTGCTGGAAGGCTCTCCTCATATTTGTTTGCCCTTGGCTACACTGGGGGGCAGTCAGGAGGGAGAATCCCAGGCTATTGGGGGGGGGTGTCTTTATTTTCTTAAATACACTGAGATTGCCCAGTTCCATTGGGGTAAGGGGGGGGGGAGGAACTGGACCAGGTCTGTCCTGCAGGTGAAAGTTGCGCATCCCACCCACCCCCATTTTCTTTCTCCACACAGCTGGGTGCAGGTAGCATGCCCCCGCCTCTCCATAGACTGGGGGGAGGCCTTTGAAAAGCCTCTGCTGACGCCTTATGAGGTAAGGGGGGTCATGGTGGCTGGGAGACAGGGAGGGCGGGGAAGGAACTGGAAAGGGTTCAAGGCAGCCTGGGACCCCCCCCCCAAGGGCTGGATGTTAATGGCCAGGTGCAGTTTATGTAGAGGAGGGGGATGCGCCACCAGCCTCTTCTGCCCCCCCCCCCAGGTGGGGAAGGCTGATGCCAGGATCCTTATTGCTCCCCCCCTGCTCCTCCCCCCAGGCTGCGGTGGCTCTGCAGCAGATCCAATGGCAGGAGATCTACCCCATGGACTTCTACGCCGGTCAGTCTCTGGGACCCTGGACGGTGAACCACCCCAGCCACCGGCCCCAGAAGGGGGTCAGGACCAAAGAGGTGAGTCCTGGTCTGGCACACATGCGGAGAATGGGGCATGGCCACTCTGGACACGTGGGCACTCCTGGAGTTCAAAGGGATTGAGAGGCCATGCACGTGAACTTCCCTGCTCAACGTAGGAAGACCGCCTCACCTCTGCCAAGGAGGTGGCCCACTTCTTGTGGCAGCCTGTTCCATGGACTAACAGCCTGTCAGCCAGAAGTGCCTCTTCACCTCAGCTGAGCCTCCTTCCTTGCACTTCTGGCCCTGCTCTCTGGGGCAACAGGCTAAAGCCTCTTCTGGGTCAGGAACCCCCCAAAGCCCCCCCCCCAAATCTACAGACTAAATGTAGCTGGATCCTTTAACTCTTTCCTGGAAGGCCTGGTTCCCAGATCCTCTGCCCTCTTAGTGGGCCTTCTCTCCGTCTGCTCCAGTTTGTCCAGTTTGAACCCAGAACCATCCCCCAAATAGGATCTGGTTGGGGGGAGGACAATTATCTCCTATGAACACGGTCCCATTTATACCCCCCAGGATAGCATTGGCCTTTTCAGCAGGTGTGTCACACCGCAGGCTCAAGATGACCTTGTGGCCAGTCAGGGCAGCCACATCCTGCTTCAAAGGGAGGGGGGCTTCCTTCCACCACCCAAAATGTGTGTGTGTTACAGGGACTGGGGAGGGGGGAGTTTCTTCCACTACACATGTGATCTCATAATTTATTGACAATTAATAGCATGCCCTCCTTCGCCCAATTCTTTTTTGGGTAAATGGAAAAATAATAATAATAGAAATAAATAATAATAATAATAATAATAATAATAATAATAATAATAATAATAATAATAATAATAAAAATAATAATACATGAAAAAAATAGCTGGGAAAGCAGATAATAATAAAACCTGGCAATGGCTAAGAGCAGGAAAATTGAAGAAAGAGACCGAGGGACTAATTCTGGCTGCACAAGACCAAGCCTTAAGGACAATGCATACAAAGTCAAAATTGAGAAGACAGCAACAGACAGTAAGTGCCGCTTATGCAAAGAAGCTGAAGAAACAGTGGACCACTTGGTAAGCTGTTGCAAGAAGATTGCACAGACTGATTACAAGCAGCGGCATGACAAAGTAGCAACGATGGTGCATTGGAAGATCTGCAAAAAATATCATTTGCCTGTAAGCAAAAACTGGTGGGACCATAAAATAGAGAAAGTCATAGAAAATGATAAAATTAAACTGCTCTGGGACTTCAGAATTCAGACAGACAAGCACCTGCAACATAACACCCCAGACTTAACAATTGTCGATAAGAAAGACAAAAAAGTCTGGATAGTGGACGTGGCAGTGCCTGGAGACAGCAGAATAGACGAGAAAGAACTGGAGAAGATAACAAAATACAAAGACCTACAAATAGAAATAGAAAGACTGTGGCAAAGCAAGCAAGGGTAGTACCAATAGTAATAGGCGCCTTGGGTGCAATCCCAAAACAACTGGAGCACCACTTGAACACCATTGGCATTGACAAATTCGCTATTAGTCAATTGCAAAAGGCGGCCTTACTAGGAACTGCTTCCATCCTGCGACGATACCTGTAATACCATCAAACATCCACAGCTGCCTATCCCAGGTCCTGGGTAAGGACTCGATAGGTAGACAAAATGCCAAATCCAGTCTGAACATCTGGCTGACTGTGCGATGATCGATAATAATATAGTAATAGTAATATAGTAATAGTAAGGTTCTACATTTAGGCAAGAAAAACCAAATGCACAGGTATAGTATAGGGGGTACCTTGCTCAATAGTAGTAACTATGAGAGGGACCTCGGAGTCCTAGTGGACAATCACCTAAATAGGAGCCAGCCGTGTGCTGCAGCTGCCAAAAAGGCCAACACAGTGCTAGGCTGCATGAACAGAGGGAGAGAATCAAGATCACGTGAAGTATTAATACCACTTTACAATGCCTTGGTAAGGCCACACTTGGAATACGGCATCCAGTTTTGGTCACCACGATGTCAAAAAGATGTACAGAGTACAGAGAGAAAGAGTACAGAGAAGAACAACAAAGATGATTAGGGGACTGGAGGCTAAAGCATATAAGGAAAGGTTGCTAGAATTGGGTATATCTAGTTTAATGAAGAGAAGGACAAGGGGGGACAGGATAGCAGTGTTCCAATATCTCAGGGGCTGCCCCAAAGAAGAGGCAGTCAAGCTAGTCTTCAAAATGCCTGAAGGCAAGACAAGAAGCAATGGGTGGAAACTAATCAAGAAGAAAAGCAACCTAGAACTAAGGAGAAACTTCCTGACAGTGAGAACAATTAACCAGTGGAACAACCTGCCTCCAGAAGCGGTGAATGCTCCAACACTGGAAGTTTTTAAGAAAAGACTGGATAGCCATTTGTCTGAAATGGTATAGGGTTTTCTGCCTGAGCAGGGCATTGGACTAGATGACCTCCAAGGTCCCTTCCAACTTTATTATTATTGTTATTAATAGTAATAGTAATACAACAATAACAATAATAGTAATTTTTTAAAATATCACTTAAATATTTTGCCATCTCTCAAGAGGTAATTTTTTAAATCTCTTGATCAAAGTATGAGAAGTCAGAGTCTGAACTAGGCATTGTACTTTGGACACGTCTGCCTTTATTTCATCTAGTACAGAGGGAAAATATTTCAGAAAATCATTGATCAGTTCAGACAGCCACCACACAAGATGGGCTGCGCTGTAGCTACCCTAATAGCATTAATTGCTTAATGACCTGTGCAGGTCATTTGATGGGCACTGGGTTCCCCAGCGGGAGACCCCCACGTCCTGCTAGCCTCACTGACTCATTAAAGCCAGGTGTCTCAACCCCAGCAGCAATAAGTCAGGTAGACTTAGGGCTGGCTGGGGAATTCTGGGAATTGAAGTCCACAGGTCTTAAAGTTGCCAAGGTTGGAGATCACCCATTTCACCATTAGGGAACTGGGGTAAAGATTGGCAGGTTGTGCTCCTTTCAGCTTGGGATGCAATTTAATTGGGTGTTGCTGAGATTTTGCCTGCCATCGTTTGGAAATGGGCTACAGCGCAGGGGGGGGGGGATTGCTAAGCTTCTTACACACACACAGGCACACACAAATGCACACATCCTGCAGCCTCTCGGTAGGGCTATTTGGGAAGGCCTGTCTAGCATGCCTCTCTCCCTGGGTGCTGCTGAGCCATTTTAGCGTCTCCTCCAGAAGACTCTTAGGCGCGTTTTGAAAGTTTGTTCAGAAGAGACGCGGATTGTGTCTAGGAAGAGCTTCAGCAATATGCCAGCCTGTTACTGGCATTGACTGGCAGCTGTTTTCTCTCCTGGGGCTGGGTGGGAGAGGAAACGCAGCGGGGGGAGGGGATCTGCCTAGCTCTGTTGTGGAATTGCCTCACCTTCCAGCTGTCCAGGCAGGTGAGCTTTAAGCAACTGAGCTGACAACCCACTAGATTCTTCTCCCGATTCAGAATCCGCCCGGGTTATTCTGCCCCAAATGCAGATCAGAGGAGGCCTCTTCATTTGCTCAGGGCAGCTTACCTGTGCCCTCCCCGGAGGACTGTGCTTAAGGCTGCCTTTCAGAGGGGGCTCCTTGCCTGGACCATGGGGTGGCACACCCAGCAGAGAAGGCCTTGCGTTGATCCGGGCCTAGGTGATGACCACAGCCGTTCTACCAAGAATGGAAGGAAAGGAAGAGCAGAGACATTGGGGCAGGGGTAGGCAACTTGGCTCTTTTATGACTTGTGGACTTCAATTCCTAGAATTCCTGAGCCAGCATGGGGGAACTATGGCCCCTTCATGACTTGTGGACTTCAACTCCCAGAATTCCTGAGCCAGCATGGGGGAAACTTTGGCCCCTTCATGACTTGTGGACTTCAACTCCCAGAATTCCTGAGCCAGCATGGGGGAAACTTTGGCCCCTTCATGACTTGTGGACTTCAACTCCCAGAATTCCTGAGCCAGCATGGGAGAACTATGGCCCTTGATGACTGGTGGACTTCAACTCCCAGAATTCCTGAGCCAGCATGGGGAAACTATGGCCCCCTCATGACTCGTGGACTTCAACTCCCAGAATTCCTGAGCCAACATGGCTCAGTTTAGAAACCTCTCCCTTTCCCCTCAGCAGGGCTGGCTCAGGAATTCTGGGAGTTGAAGTCCACCAGTCATAAAAGAGCCAAGGTTGTCTACCCCTGCATTGGGGCATGCCGTCGGCCAGTGGGGATGGGGGGGGGCAGGAGGCTTTCCCTGGTGATCTCTGCGTTGTGCGCCATGCCCCTTGGCAGTGGCTTCCTGACAAGTGGGCAGCAGATCTGAGCCACTGGCCAAAGGGTGACTGGCGACGGCTTGTTTGGAGAGCACCACTGCACTGGCTGGACGCACAGAGGGGGGTGCAAAATTTCTGGCCCAGATTGATCAGTCATTGCTTCAGCTGCCGCTGGCAGAAGCTCTTGCGAATCCCCCTCTGGTGATGAAGGGGTGTTATGCAAGTGATGGCATGAATCCGTCTTGCGGTTTCCTGCTTTCCAGGTGAAGCTGGCCAAATCCCTCCTCCCATCTGCTGGGAAAGAAGCCCTGAAGAGCTGCTCCTGCCAGCAGGAGGAGGAGGAGAAGGCGTCATCAAACCTTGGAGTGGAGTCAGGAACTGAGATGGGTCCCAGGCTGTGTGTGGAGCAGCAGCAGCAGCAGCAGCAATAGGGGCCGAATTCTGAAGCACAGACATTTTGGGGGGATTCCCCCATCCCTCCCCACGCTCCAGTGGGAAAAAACAACCTGATACCAAACTCCAGCACTTGATCCAGATGGGAGGGTGCTGTGTTCTACTGCCAGCTCTTTGGGAGGCAAGGTTTTTGCCTCCAAGTCCAGTTGCAACCACTGGCATTTGGGGTTCAGCAGCTGGAGAAACAGAAGGAAACGGGGGACCTTGCTGGAGACCCAGGAACTGAATATTTGGACTAATAACACCAATGACCAAGCACAGACACCTGCAGCTGTGGGGAGAGGTGGGCCTGGTGGCAGTGAGCAAAAGAGGGCAGGTGTGTGTTTGGGGGTCCCAGCAATCTGATGGTGCAGGAAGTCCTTATCTCCATCTGTGCTGGTTGATACCAAAGGCAGCCTTGGGTCAAAAGCTCCTGTCTTTTGCTCTGAAGGTTGACAATGCAGTGGTTAAAGTGCTGCACTGCAGGCTGAGTCTGCCCACTGCCGGGAGTTCAATCCTGACCGGCTCAAGGTTGACTCAGCCTTCCATCCTTCCCAGGTCGGTGAAATGAGGACCCAGATTGTTGGGGGAAAGATGCAAATAATGCTGACATTGTAAAACCCGAGAGAGTGCTGTGAAGCATTATGGGGCAGTATACAAGCCAGAATGCTATTGCTATTATTGACATGCCTGAATACTGTCAGAACAAAACTCTGGTGATGCATTGTTAGGGACTTAAAAAGTAACTTGGGAACGATAACCTGGAAATCTCTTGGTTTTTGTCCTCTGGCTTCAGTAGGGAAAGAAATCCGAGCCGGGAGCAGATGCTGTTTGCCAAGAGTGCTTTCTGGAGCAAAAAACATACTTTTTAAAGCGAAAGCCGAGGGATGTTGCCCTCCACTTGATGGCAATTTGCTTTCTCCAGAAGACAGTCCTTTGGCAATCCAGGGTGTGTTTTGGACACAATAGACTGGCAGAGTGCTTGGTTAATATTGATCTGTTTGTGTTATCCCATCCTTGTACCTCTTTGTGCCCAGACACACATTATCTTTTTCCCATTAACTAGATTGGGGCGGGAGTTTTGCGTTGTGGGAGAAGTATTCAGTTTGACCCCAACATGCCCTGGGTTAACTCAACTCCAGCTTAGGTGTAGAGGTTATAGTTAAGGAGTTCCCCTCCAGGCAGCTGAATGTCTGTGGAGATTCCCAGACTGGAGCCGGCAAGCCAGTTTTGAAAAGCCTCAAGCCATGTAAGCTGCAGAGGCCGGTCCAGAAGTCCACAAAGGCACCAAAAATGAACAACCGCAACGAAGCCAACTCCACCCCACCCGGTGACAGTGCCGGAACGGCAAACTGCAGCCATTCCTCCCTTGTTCGAGGAACAGCGGGGGGGGGAGGAGGCCCCCCCTTCGAGAACTGGGAGTGCTTCCTTGGCGTCCTGGTAGTATAGTTTCCCTCCCCCCAAACTGGGTGATTGCAGTGGGGGAGGGAGGCCCAGGGGGCATCACTGCGTGGCCGGACCCTCGCTGGGGACTCCGGCTGCGTTAAGGGGGCTTTGCAAAGGGCAACCGGTGGGCCCGTACTGGGGGGAGGAGGGAGATTGCTGGTCCCTTTCCTCTCTCCGCGCAGAAGGGGCCGGGGGGGGCGCTTCCCCTCCTTTCCCCGGGCTTCGCGGGAGGGGCAGCAAAGCGAGGCGCTGAGCCGGCCTCATCGCCTTTGCAAAGACGGGTGGGGGGAGTCGGCGGTGCACCTCGGAGCCGGGACTGGCCGCCGTCCCCCCTCCAGCATCGCCCCCTGGGGCCTTTCGCGGGGTCGTGGCCGAAGATGCGCGCTTGTTAGAGGGAGAGGCGTTCGCGAGCAGCACAGGGTCCTTCCAAACGACGACCTCCAAGTCCATCATCCTCAGCCGCCCCCATGTCCGGGAAGGGTGGAGCACCAGGACGGGACCGGGGGCGCCAGGTTGCAGAAGCCTCATGCGGTAGAGCGTAGCAGGCGCGGAGAGCGCATGCGTACCCACCGCCTTTCCCTCCCTCCCGCGGACGTCCCATCAGAGAAGAGACGGATTGGCCGCCAGTCTCCTTGCGCGGTTGCCGGGGAGACGATCCTGCCCTCCGATTGGTCGAGCCGGGCGGCATGGCTCCACGGGACTTCCGTTGCGGGACCCGGAAGGAGATGGCGGCGCCGCGCGGCGGGGAGCTGCGGCTTCTGTGTCTCCACGGCTACGGGCAGAGCGCCCGGCGGTTCCGCGCCCGGACCGGCGCGCTGCGGAAGGCCCTGCGGGGACGCGCCGAGCTGCTCTACCTGGACGCGCCGCACCGCCTGCCGGCCCAGCCGGGGGAGCCGGAGGGGGAGGACGCCCCGCGCGGGTGGTGGCTGGAGTCCGGGCCGGGGCCGGCGCCCGAGGCGGAGCCGGAGGAGGCGCTGCGGGCCGTGGCGGCGGCGCTGGCGGAGCTGGGGCCGGTGGACGGGCTGCTGGGCTTCAGCCAGGGCGCGGCGCTGGCCGGGCTGGTGTGCGCGCTGCGGGAGGGGGGCGACGGGCGCTTCCCCTTCCGCTTCGCCCTGCTGGTGGCCGGCTTCCCCGCGGGGGCGGCGGCGGGGGCGCTGCGGGTGCCCAGCCTGCACGTCTTCGGCCAGGCCGACCGCGTCATCCCGGAAGCCGAGAGCCGGGCGCTGGCGTCGCGCTTTGCCCAGCCGGTCCTGCTGGCCCACGAGGGCGGCCACTTCGTCCCCGCCGCTGCCGCGCAGAGGGCCGCCTACCTGGCCTTCCTGCGCCGCTTCGAGGTGCCCGCGGGGCCCGAGCTCAACCCGCCCCGGCCGCCGCCGGTTCCCTCATGCGCGTCGGACTCGGCGCCTTCCCCGCGGGAGCCAGGCCAGAGTCCGGCGGGAGCAGCCTCAAGTCCTTCGGCGGCTGCAGGAGGAGGAGGAGAGCCCCGCACTGGAGCCTTGCAAGACACCGATCCGGACTCTGGCCAAAGCGGTCTATAATAGTCCCCGACTGGAGATTGCGGTGCTGCAATTAAGGGACTTTGGGTACAAGACCCCCCTCCCAGTGGCTGAAGTCGCTCTCGAGACGCCCCCGCCTTTATTTCCCCCCACTTGCTGTTTCAGGCCGGTTCTTCCAAGTTCCAGGCTTGGCTAATAATGGTGGGACTTGCCAGCCACCCAAGTTGCAGATCTGCTTTCCATCTCAGCTCAGGGACAGATTTTAGGATTGGACTGAACCTGAGACCCCTGTCCTGGGATGTTGGACCTTGCCGCCTGTCAGGATGTCTGCAGGAAGAATGGGCAGTTCTACTTTGCTCATCTCAAACACTACAAGATAAATGTCTTCCTCCCAGATGAGAGGCTTGCTGGCTCTGCTGCTGCCTGACTCACAACCGAGATGGTGCAGAGTGCAGAGAAGAGCCACAAAGATGATCAGAGGGCTGGAGGCTGAAACATATAAGGAACAGTTGCTGGAATTGGGTATGTCTAGTCTAATGAAGGACCAGGAGGGACATGATAGCAGCGTTCCAATATCTCAGGGGCTGTCCCAAAGAAGAGGGAGTCAAGCTATTCTCCGAAGTGCCTGAAGGCAGGACAAGAAGCAACGGAGGGAAACTGATCAAGGAGAGAAGCAATCTGGAACTAAGGAGAAATTTCCTGACAGTCAGAACAATTAATCAGTGGAACAACCTGCCTCTAGAAGTTGTGGATGCTCCAACACTGGAAGTTCTTAAGAAGAGATTGGACAGCCGTGGGTGTGAAATGGCATTGGGTTTCCTATCTGAGCAGGGGGTTTTACTAGATGACCTCCAAGGTCCCTTCCAACTCTATTATTGTTATTGATTCCAGGAATTGCTGTTGCAGCTTGCCTCCAGAGGTTGTGGGTGCTCCATCACTGGAGGCTTTTAAGACTGGACAGCCACTTCTCCGAAATGGGTTAGGGTCTCCTGTTTGATCAGGGGGCTGGACTCCAAGGTCCCTTCCAGCTCTATTCTAATTGATTGATAAGGATTCTAAGCTTTATTTTAATAGAACTTGAACAGGTGTAATTAAATGAAGGTTTTGTATCCATGATTGTTGACTCATTTAATGTTCTTGGCACATGCTCCGTTAGGTGAGGTCCTCTTTTTCCTGCCTCCTCCCTCTCAGTACCTCCAGCCAACACAAGTTGGTATCTCCTCACTCAGCCTGCCTCTCAGTTTGGCTTTTTTGGTAAAATTTAGGGGACCTTCATTGATATGAACTAGTTGCCAAGCAACCGAATTCTGATCACGTGACCCTTGGGGGAGGCTGCAGCAGTCATAAGTGTGAAAAATGGTCATGTCACTTTTTTCAGTGTTGTTATAACTTGGAACGGTCACTAAACGAACTGTTGTAAATCAAGGACTACCTGTATTTTTAGCCCTCTTGATTTTTTGTGGCCTGCCAGGGCAGACGGTGGGATTCCCGTCCACTGGGGCCAAAGAGAGGGAGGGCATTAGCAGCAAGAGTACCCCAAAGTTGTTCACAGGAAGGCCGGTCGGCTGGGCAGAGGGCGCAAATCCAGAGAATTCCTGGAGATGGCGACTCCTGACCTGTCCCTGCCAGCTCCACCCTCGGCTTTTGTTGCTGGGCTTGTGCAGTTGTGAAAACGAAGCATAGATGATGGTGAAGCAAAAGGCCAGGAAGCAAGTGTGTGTAAACTTCCTTTATCCACAAGGGGGCAGTGCTGCTACCCATTTGTGAATTTTTCCCCCTGCAGGAGCCTGAGTCAATGGAGGGAGGCTGGGAAAGGCCTGGGAGGAAACCCAGAGCTGCAGGCTGGACAGGGAAATTGAAAACCAGGAAGTAGCCACTGGCAGCCCATTTCTAGGGTCCACCAGGGCTGTGGCCTCTTGCAGCTGTTGCCTGGCCCTAGCTTGGCCCAAGTTTGCAGAGAAAGTATTGCCCCTCCTTCCCCCCAATGGATCAACCTCTTTGTATTCACCTGGAGAGGAACTGGAAGGGGGGGTGTTCACTCTTCTGCACAAGCCTTTCCTAACGTGGCCATCTCCACCAGCTTTCCCCAACCTGGTGCCTTCCGGATGTGTTCAGCCGTTGGGCCATTGACTAAGGACCCTGGGAATCGTAAGCCAGCTAGTGGCAACAGGAGCTGGGCCACTTGCAAGGCCCAGTGTGTTTCCTGCAGTGGGGCTCAGCCCACACTTGCAGGGAAGGTCAAGTCTTGCCCGGTTCTTCCTCCCAGAGCTCTGTTACCTCCAGCTGGGGAGCAGTGCAGACTCCACCCCCTCTCTTGCAGGGCCGTCCCAGGCTCTCCAGAGATCTGGCCAGCAGAGGCTGCTGCCGGTATGTGGAACCAGGGCTTCCACATACCGGCAGGGCTTCCTCCAGCCCTCAGCTGGCCCCTCTCAGCCCCTTGTCAGCTGCAGACAAGACCCTGTAGCCTCCCCAGTGGGCAATGCTGGATGCCGTTTTGCTCCTCTTGAGGGTTGTTTCTGTTCTCCGCAAGGCAGGTGGGTAGGTAGGATGGCACCTCCCTCCTGGACCTGCTCAGGAACAGCAGCAGCCATTCAACTCTCAGAACTCTTTGGCAGCACAGCTGGCTGCGGAATTCTGGAAGTTGAAGTCCACAAGTCTTAAAGGGGCCAGGTTTCGGGAGCTCTGCTCTGGAGCAGTTCCACTGGGCAGGTCTCTGTTCCCCAGAGGATCCAGCCCTGTGGGGCGGCCTGTGATGGCTAGAACCAGAAGACTTTGGCCTAGCAGAGCCAGGAGGGCTCTCTTCAAGCACCCAAGAAGGCGAATTATAGGAGCCACCAGTCTGGGTCACTGGGCTGAGAGCAGACCCTGTTCCCTAAAGAACGCCAGGACCGCCTGGCCGGCAATGCTAGGCCTCCTCCAGGGCTCCAGCCTCTTCTGCAGCCCTTGTCGGACCCTGGTCACCCCGTGAGCTCCCTGCCCCGGCCCTGCCCTAGTGTGGTGGCCCCTTCCCTGCCCCCTACAGGCCGTCTGAGAAAAGGGGCTTCCCCAGGCAGATTCCCCACCGTTGCCCCGGAGGGGCCCAGATCACCTCGCCAAAGCTGACAGGAGACCAGCGCTTCTGAGCAAAGACAGCCGTGGATCTGGGAGGGGGGCATCGTTTGGAGCCACTTGCCGGAGCTGCGAGGTGCAAAGGGCGCCTGGGGTTCTGGGGGCTGGTAAGGAGGCGCATCTTCCCGGCAGAGCGGGGAGTGCAGCGCCCGGAGTTCCTTTCCAGCCGGCCGCCTGGAACCCCGCTGGGCCGGGCTGCTCTAGAGCCCAGGCTGCCGAAAGGCTGGGGAGACCCCAGGGTGGGGCGGGGCGGGGCAGGAGGAGCGGCGACAGGGCAGCCCTGCAAAAGGTTGGTCCCTGCAGAGCGGCGGGGATGGGGCAGCCACCAAATCCAGCGTCAGCCTCCTTCCGACGGAAAACCTGAATCCGGGGTATTGTCAGGATGGAGCCAAGCAACAAGGCTGGGGCTCCCGGCCTGTTCCCGAGCGATGCAGCCCCCGTCCCCCCACCTCAGCGCCTGGCCAAAGGCAAATGACCCCAATGTGTCCAGCCACAGGGCGGCCACAACAGGCTGGCAGCCTGCGACTTCGCCCCCTCCAGGCAAGGGGAGGAGCAGGTAGGGGGAGATGAGAGGCGCACCGGATGACCGGATGTACCTTCCCCACCGGGAGCTTCCTCCCACCTTGGTCGTCCCCGGGGGCTGCTGCTGGAGGGCCCGCGTCCGGTTCCCGCTCCCTCCCTGAACTGCAGCGGCTCTCAGACAGGCCAGCAAAGGGTCCCCCAGCCACACCTGGATCTTCGGAGAGTGCAGGTGGAGGCTGGCGAGGAGGTGAGGAACAGATCTCCGAGGCTGCAGGCTCACCTGGGTGGCTTCTGACTGCTGAGGTTTTTCCTGCACCGGGAAGGAGACGTTCTGGCTTCCAGTCAGGCCCAAGAAGGTGCTCCATTCCAGAACTCAGAGTGCAAAATCAGTTGGGGAGGCAGGTGTGCACAGCCAGGCCTCTTGGGGGGAGAGAAGCTGGGGGAGATTTTCCCCAGAGCACCCTGCACTCCCCCACCCTGACCCACCTTTCCCACGTTTGGGCCACCTAGAAACCAGCAACCTGGCAGTCCTGGCTGACTCGTGCCCACCGGAGTCTGGTCCTCTCGGCATCTGAGACCTCCTTGCCTTGGGGAGGCCTTCCCACTTGGCTGTGACGTTCCAGAGCACCAGTTCCCCTTGCCCCAAGCTGGGTGAGCAAGGAGTGTGGCGAGTCACAATCCCAGATGGTCTTGGACCTCCCTCCCCCCACCTGTTGCAACTGGAAGGAAGAAAGGCCTTAAAACTGGAGGGAGGCAGCGCTGCTGTTACTTCACTTCCCTTCTTAGCTGGCCCAGTCTGGGTCCCCCCCCCATTCCTTGCCCGTGTTTGATGGTCCTTTCCAAGCCAGCCAAAGGCTCCCTTTCCTGGGCCAGAGCAGCCAGGGCTGTTCTGCCTTTGCACATTTGGGGCTACAAGAAAAGCTTTACTGCTGAGCTGATACCTCCGCCACCCCCCCCCCATGTATTGGGGCTGTCATGGCGGGGGCAGCGGTGTTTGCTTGTCTCCCTGGGCACGCTGAGATCTGCCCAGGAGCAGCTCCTGCCCTGGAGGTCTGGCAGGCCCAGTGGCTGCCTGTCTCAAGAGATCCCCCCCCCGTTCTGCCCCCCCCACCGCTTTGATTGGGGTCAAGATCCTTCTAGCAACTCCCGGCCTCTCCCGAGATGGGTTATTGACTGAGTGCCAGTTTTCATCTGGGGTAATTGCCCCACCTCTGCCGCCCTTGAAAAGTGGCAGGTTCCACGGGGCCGTCATGTCCAGCCAACAGAGACGGAGGGAATTACTCAGTCCAAAGGAAGGCCTTTTTTGGACGGGGGGGGGGAGGAATGGGGACAGTGGAGAAGTTAGAAAAAAATATGATGGGCTCTGCCACTTTTTCTCATTTTAAATGGCTTTTTTTGCTCTGAGCTGGGATCCCTTCTGATCATCCCCATGGAATTCGTTCTGGTGGGTTAAGGATGAGAAGTGGAGGTGGCAGACAGAGATCTAGCCGTGCAGGAGATCCCAAGGCCTCAGAAAGAGCTACGGAGGGGGGGGGGAATTGAAGCCTCCCTGGGCCCAGCCTGAGAGTGGGCTGCTTCCTCTCCTGCCCTCCTTGCAGCTGCAGGAGGCCACCAGGCGCACGGATCGGCTGCCTCTTGGGACTTGCTGGCAGGAAGCGGAGCTGAAAAGCTCAGCTGGTGTGGTTGGAGCCTCTCTTCCAGAATCGGGGCCTGCAGCCCTTCCACAACACCCTTGCAGCCCCTTTCAGACGGTCCCTGTGATCCCTGTGGCTCTGCTGCCCCTCCGCTCCTGTAAGTGGCGGAGAATGTCTGTGAAGATAGAGCAGTGTGTGTGTGTGTGTAAGATAGATAGATAGATAGATAGATAGATAGATAGATAGATAGATAGATAGATAGAGGGAGGGAGGGAGGGAGGGAGGGAGGGAGGGGGAGAGAGAGAGAGAGAGAGAGAGAGAGAGAGAGAGAGAGAGAGAGAGAGAGAGAGAGAGAGTTTTCTACTCAGGCAGGGAGGGGCCTTCCTCCGTCTGACCTCTTTAACCAGAGAGTTGTGGGGCAAACCTTTCTCCTCCTTCATGCACAGGGCTGGCATCTGCCCCAAGTGTGAACTCTCCTTCCCCCACCCCGCCCCGTGGAGGGATTTGAAGCCTGGTGCCCGTCTTCTTGCTTCTTGGCGCTCAGGAATTCATCCGCACCCCTTTCACCAGCCCTCGGTGGGTGCATCCGGACAGTTCAATGAACACGCAGGTCTGTTTGGCGGCCGAAGAGCAAGTAAGATTTTCTGGATGTTGCAGAGCCAGAAAAAGGCTCCAGTGAGGGAGGGTGCAGCCGCAGGGCTGCGTCTCAAAGGCTTCAGCTGCATTTCGAGATAGAAGGTTCTCTCCGAGGGCGAAGCAAGGCGAGCAGAACAGCAGCCACCCTGGGCCCCTCTCCCCATAGGGAAGTGTGGGAGGGGCGAGTGCCCCCTCCCTTCCAACAGGGGCACCTGAGGCCCTTCACCAGGGGACACAGGCAGGAGTCACCTCGGCCCCTTTCCAGGTAGCTGCCCCCCATTCTCCTGCTCTCCACCTTGGCTGATGCTGTGGCGTCCACTCCAGGCAACCATGGCTGTAGACTGTTACCAGCCCACATCCACACAGTAACAATCTAAAGCCACGGTTGCCCTGGAGACGCTGGATGAGCTGGCATGGCGGTGAATGGCATCCTGAAAACTCAGTCCTTGCTGCGAGTGAAGAACAGGGAGATCAGCCCTGCTGGATCCTTTCTCTGGTCTCCCCCCCCCAGAGGCTCTTCCCAGCCCCCCCACCTCCAAAAACGTTGTGTGAAATCTCCGGCGGGAAATGTCCCATCCTTTGGACAGGATCCTGGCAACCGTCCTGTTTCCAGAGCCAGCAAATCATGTCGTTTAGGCTGATCCAGAAAGGCAGCCAAAGCTGACAATGGGGGCAGAGTCCCCTTTGTGTTGAGATGGGCGGCATATAAATTTAATAAATAAAGGAGGCCTGCACACTGTTTTGCTGTGCTTTGGTTCCCCCCCCCACACACACACACTTCCCTCAGCATCCCGTTTAGGACACTCATTTGTGTGGGTCAGCAACAGCCCCTTGGGTGAAGTGGGAACCAGGAACAGGTGAACATGTCTAGTTTCTCTTTCCTGCCAAAAAGATTAATTGGGAGATTTTCTTCCTGCCCCCCCCCTCCCACCCCCACGCTCATGCAACAAATGGTTCCCACCCTCGGCTGAGAGTGCTAATAGCCTAGAGGTGGATACGCATCCTGGCTACCTCCTGCCTGCCTTGTTTTATCCTGGGCTGCCTCTGTCCATCCCAGCCACGTTGCCACTAAGAAAGCAAGCTTCATGTGAACTCACAGAGACCTGGGCTAATTGCAGGTTGTCTGGCAGGAGGGGTGGGGCACCAGGATCATCATCATCATCATCATCATCATCATCTCAGATTTAAAACTGGTGAAATGTCTGCTCTGTTTAGCATCTCCCCCATCCTCAAGCTGAGTCTTTCTCCAGCCATGCTTTGGGCTAGATCAGGGGTAGGCAACCTCGGTTCTTTTATGACTCATGGACTTCAACTCCCAGAATTCCTGAGCCAGTATGGGGGAACTATGGCCCCTTCATGACTCGGGGACTTCAACTCCCAGAATTCCTGAGCCAGCACGGCTCAGCTTGGAAACCTCTCCCTTTCCTCTCAGCATGGCTTGCTCAGGAATTCTGGGAATTGAAGTCCATGAGTCATAAAAGAGCCGAGGTTGCCTACCCCTGAGCTAGCTGTAAGGGAAGAGATGCACCCCAGCAGATGTCTGATCTGGCCTCCCCTCTGGAGTTGTCCTTCAAGGAGAAAGGAAGCACTTTTAGATGCAGGACTCGGGTCCAGAGCAACTATATTGTTTGTCTGAAAGATGGCAAGGACTCTCAATCCCTGGTCTATGCACCCAGCTGCATAAAGTCCAAACTACATTTAGGATCTCCAAGCCACCTGACCTGAGAGACACAGCCTCACCCCAGATGATGATGGTCCCTGGTCATGAGCAAAGTCCACTCCACGTAAATTGATCCAACGTCCTGCTATCCTGATGCTGCCTGGCCCCACCTCTTGGCTCCTCAGTTGCAATATTGCAATATAGTGGCTGATGGTGGCCATGCAGAGGCTCCACTCCGTAGGAGGAAGTCTTCTGAGCAAAGAACATCACAGTCCATCACTATTTCACAACATGCCTCCTGGCTGGATTTCTGGGAACAGAAAGCAACCAACTTTTCAAAAAGTTTCTATTGGTTCACTGGGAGATGCCTGATTCTATAGGGGTGTGTTTAGGAAGGGACCTCAAGGGTGTCCAACCTTGGTAACTTTAGGACCTGTGGACTTCAACTCCCAGAATTCTCCAGCCAGCATACTTGAAGTCCATAGATTTTAAGATCGCCAAGGTCGGACACCCCAATTCTAAGGGAAATCCAGCAACGCAAGACACGGGATGTTGGGCTATGGCAGGGGTAGACAACCTTGGCTCTTTTATGACTCGTGGACTTCAACTCCCAGAATTCCTGAGCCAGCATAGATGGCTCAGGAATTCTGGGAGTTGAAGTCCACGAGTCATAAAAGAGCCAAGGTTGCCTGCCCCTGGGCTATGGCAAACTCTCAAGGCTGGCGTTCAGCACCACGGACAGCGCCTGCAGCCCGATCCCGGCGTCCTCCCTGTAACCCGTTTGCCTGGCCAGAGCAAATGTGGATCTTATAAACAGAGCTGGAAGGGACCTTGGAGGTCTTCTAGTCCAACCCTCTGCTCAAGCAGGAAGCCCTGTATCATTTCAGACCACATCTCTCGGTCTCTGAAGAACTTGGAGTCCCTTGGAGGAACATCCAGACTTCTCCAAAGCTTTTGAGTGTCTTTGGCTGTCCGGAAGAGAATTCGGTAAGAGAAGGGGATCTTCCCAGAGACCTTTTAGGCCCGACTTCTTATCATTTCTTTTTTGATTCTCCATTCTGGAGGACGAGGGCTTCCTTCGCCCTGAGATGCACAATGTCCCATTGTAGAGCTACAAAGATGATTAGGGGACTGGAGGCTAAAGCATATAAGGAAAGGCTGCTGGAATTAGTTTAATGAGCAGGGGGGACATGATAGCAGTGTTCCAGTATCTCAGGGGCTGCCCCAAAGAAGAGGGAGTCAAGCTATTCTCCAAAGCGCCTGAAGGCAGGACAAGAAGCAACGGATGGAAACTAATCAAAGAGAGAAGCAACCTGGAACTAAGGAGAAACTTCCTGACAGTCAGTCAGAACAATTAACCAGTGGAACAGCCTGCCTCCAGAAGTGGTGAATGCTCCAACCTGGAAGTTTTTAAGAAGAGACTGGACAGCCATTTGTCTGAAATGGTATAGGGTTACCTGCCTGAGCAGGGGGTTGGACTAGATGACCTCTAAGGTCCCTTCCAACTTTATTATTATTATTATTATTATTATTATTACTACTACTACTACTATTGCAAAAGGATCCTCGGGCTGAGAGAGAAAAGGGAGTGTCTGAAAGCATTTTAAGTGGGAGGACATTTTCATCTTATTTTGTTGAGCAGTCATCAGCTTTTCAGCTCAGCAAGTGGGGGGCAGGTTCAGGCAGTTTAAGCAGGAGCATCTCACAGGAATTCACGGGAGCCAGAGTCTGCTGGCTGGCAGTCCTTGACTTACCACCACAATCGTTGCTAAGCAAGACATTTGTTAAGTGAGTTTTGCCCCATTTTACCCCCTTTCTTGCCACAGTTGCTAAGTGAATCACTGCTCTTGTTAATAACATGGTTCTTAAGTGAATCTGACTTTGTTTGTCAGGGGACCAAAAGAGACCACGTGACTCTGGGACCTTGCAACTGTCATAAATACAGGTCAGTTGCCAGGTGTCCGAATTTTAATCACCTAACCACGGGGAAACTCAAATACTTTGGCCACCTAATGAGAAGGAAGGACTCACTGGAGAAGAGCCTAATGCTGGGAAAAATTGAGGGCAATAGAAGAAGGGGACGACAGAGAATGAGATGGCTGGATGGAGTCACTGAAGCAGGAGGTGTGAACTTAAATGGACTCCAGAAGATGGTAGAGGACAGGAAGGCCTGGAGGAACATTGTCCATGGGGTCGCAATGGGTCGGACACGACTTCGCAATTAACAACAACCACCACGGGGAAGGCTGCAATGGTCGTTAAGTGTGAAAAACAGTCATAAGTCACTTTTTTCAGTGCCTGGTAAGTTTGAATGGTCACTAAAGGAACTGTTATAGGTCAGGGACTACCTGTATTTGGTTTCCAAGATTCTGCATGCTTTTTCCTGGCTTTAAGTCTGTTCAATGACCTTCCTGGGACCTTTGCTTCCTTCGCTGTGTTTTGCTGTTAGGGGCTTGAGATTAATCTTGTTTAGGAGGGGGGGAAGTCTGCTCTGGAATCCTTGCATTGGGAGGTTCCCTTGAGGTCATCAAGTCCAACTCTTTGCTCGGTGCATGAAAAGCATCCCAGAAAAAGGGATTCCAACCTTCATTTGAACCTCTCTAGTGAAGGAAGCCCACCCCCACCGCTCCCTGGGTGCTGGACTCTACTGTCAGTCTGGAGAAAAACGCTCAGGAAGTGTTTTTCAACCCATTCGCTGCCCCAAAGCTCGGTGTGGGAGAAGATCCTCAGCCGTCTTGCCTCAAGAGACCAAACATTCCCAGCTCCTTTGCTCTCTGTCTCAGGGAGTTTCACTTCTGGTCCTCCAATCACCCCATTCCTCTTCTCCGAAGCGGTTCTGAATTCTCTGGGCCCGTAAAGTGAGGCGCCCAACACGAGAGGCAGGACTCAGTGGGCCTGGGCAAAGGAAGATGAAGTGGAACGCCTTGTCTATGATTCGGGATTTGTACTTCTGCAGATGGAGGCTAAGCTCAAATTTAGCTTTTTAATAGCCATATTGTAAGCCAGCAGACTTACAATTCGTTGGTAGTTAGCTATAACCCCAATCTATTTCCATTCATAATTGTTATTATGAATGAAGGCAAATCTGCGTGCCCCAGGATAATGTTGCAGGATCCAGTCTGGGTTGGTCACCGGGACCAGAGACTTTTGCCTTCTGAGCTTTGGGACTCGTGAAGGAACTTCTCTGACTTGCCCGAGTGTGCCCCATAATTTCCCCGAGGATGGGGGCTCCAGCATGACTCTGAAAGCTCGGAAGACTAAACCGCTAGTCCTGGTGACCGACTCAGATTGGATCCTGCATTATCACTACTATTTATTAGCAATCGGGGTACTCTTATTTGATTCCTGTTTCCTAAGTAAAGAATTGTACATTAAATTTCAGGCTGTTTCTCTAATGCATTAAGATTGTTTGTAATCCTAATCCTTCCTTCTAGCATATTATTTATCCCAGATAGTGTCATGTTATTTGAAAATCTGAAAAGTATTCTCTCATGTTTTAATCACATGATTAATAATGTGCATGACTTAACCTTGTGATAAATCTCTCCATTTTGAGCAGGAATCATGGATGAGCAATTCGGAAGGTGTTTTCAAGCCAAATACAGCACAAATATACTGAATTCTCAATCATCCAAAACAGTTTCCTAAAGAGCACAATATGGGTACTTTGTTAGTTTCTTTGCTGAAATGAAGATATATGATATCCACAGCATTCTCACTGTTTAACTAAATTACTAGACAAAAAAAATAAAGTTTTGTCTGATAAATTTAGTCCATTTCTAATAGTTGCATTATTTCCAAGGTGCCAACTGATCGATTGCAGATGACACCCTATCTAACAAAATGAAATTCAATGTAAAGTAAAAAAGTCTTACAAGGCGAGAAAAATCAAAAGTACACATATGGATTGGGTCAAACCAGGCTTTAGCAGCAACTGTGAGAGGCATCTTGGAATCTTAGTGGGCAATCAGTTAAATATGAGTCAATAGTGTGGGGCACCAGCCAAAAAAGCCAGTGCAATCCTTAATTGCATTAATAGAGGGAGTCAATCAAGATCATGTGAGGTATTAATACCACTCCATAAAGTCTTAGTAAGACCACACCTGGAATACTGGAACCAGTTTTGGTCTCCACACTACAAAAAAGATGTAGAGACTCTGGAAGGAATGCAGAAAAGAGCAACAAAGATGATTAGGGGACTGGAGGCTAAAATATACGAAGAACGGTTGCAGGAACTGGGCATGGCTAGTCTAGTGAAGAGAAGGACCAGGGGAGACATGATAGCAGCCTTCCAATATTTGAGGGGCAGTCACAGAGAGGAGGGGGTCAACCTATTCTCCAAAGCACCTGAAGGCCAGACAAGGAATAACGGAGGGAAACTGATCAAGGAGAGATTCAACCTGGAAATAAGGAGAAATTTCCTGACAGTGAAAACAATCAACCAATGGAACAGATGTTGTTGGTGCTTCATTACTGGAGGCTTTTGAGAAGAGACTGGAGTGCCCTCCATCAGAAATGGTGTAGGGGTTCCTGCTTGGGTAGGGGGTTGGACTAGATGATCTACAAGCTCCCTTCCAACTCTGTTATTCTATTCTATCTCTTCTTTATCAGCATTAGAATCTTCACAAGTATCAATGTTAAGCTGACAAGTCTATAATTTCTCAACCAAATACCTCTATCATTTACCTGGGCTTTCAGATAACTTCCAGAAGTTAATGAAACAAGATTCTATGCTGACTTTTTTTCAATAAATCTCATTCCACTGTGTGGCTAACATCTGAATAGTAGATAAACATTCCTTCCGTGTCCTCCTTCATATTATTAGTAAAAATGTTGATGAACAGAGGACTGAATTTATGGCAACCCACTTGATCTCTCTCTCCAGTTTGTTGAAGAGCCATGACCAGCCTTTGGCCAGCTATGTAATCACTTTAACATAATGCAATCCACTTCCCACTTAAGTAGAGAGTCAAAACAATCAATGGAACCATTTGCCTCCAGAAGTTGTGGGTGCTCCAACACTGGAAATTTGTCTGAAATGGTGTAGGGTTTCCTGCCTGAGCAGGAAGTTGGACTAGAAGACCTCCCTTTCAGCTCTGTTATTCTGCTATTTTGTTAGATTGCTCATTGTAATTTGAAATTAAGCTTTGCAGAATTGAAAACATATTACATCTACAGCATCCCCACTGTCTACTGAGGAAGCTGGCTGATCAAAAACACTGTAAGAGCCGAGTGATAAGCTGGTTAGTAAATTATCTACAAGCCCAGGCTGGTTCCTCTTCAAAAGATCCAGGCCGTCATCGTCTCCTCCTCCTCCTCCTCCTCCTCCTCCTCCTCCTCCTCCTCCTCCTCCTCCTCCTCCTCCCCCATAAAGAGCAGAAGAAAAAGAACAAGACTAAATGCGCTGATTTGCCTCTGAAGGAGCTTGAGAAAGAAAATGCTTAAAGAATTCCTGCATTGCCACCGTAATATTTTCCTAATAAATTTTTCTAATTAATTAGATTCCTAATGGATCTGCTAATCTCTCAGACAATCAACCAATGGAACAGAAGTTGCTTTTAGATGTTTTGGGAGCTCCACCACTGGAAGCTTTGAAGAAGAGACTGGACTGCCATCTGTCAGAAATGGTGTAGGGTCTCTGCTTGGGCAGAGGGTTGGACTAGATGACCCACAAGGTCCCTTTCTGTTCTATTCTATTCTATTCTATTCTATTCTATTCTCTATTCTATTCTCTATTCTCTATTCTATTCTATTCTATTATTCTATTCTATTCTATTCTATTCTATTCTATATTCTACTCTACTCTACTCTACTCTACTCTACTCCTGTTTCTTGGATTGCAATCCTGTTTATTACCAGAGAAAACAGACAAATATGAGAGAAAGGATAATCTAGCAAACATTTTCCTTGTCAAATCACTAGCAATTGCTGTATCCCTTTAAAGGCGGTTCCATGTTGATTGTTCTTTAATCATTTTTTTCTACTGCTGTGGAGTCTTCCTCGATATCCATCAGATTGATGGCCAGGGAGAGACTCAGCCATCCAGGTCTCACAGTTGTCTCAAAGGTGTTTTTCTTCCAAAAGGCAGCTGGATTTTCTTGGCTTTTTTCCCCTTGAAAACATTTTGCTTCTCATCCCAGAAGCTTCTTCAGTTCTTAGAAGTGCAAGGTTTTCAAAGAGAACGCCAAGAAAGCCCAGTGGCCTTTTGGAAGAGGCACCTTTGGGGCATCAGATGGGGGCTGTCCAGAGTCTGTCCTTTCCTCCCTTTAGGAAGGTTGGGACACCTGTGCCTCTCCTCCAGCCAGCCACCCCCCCAGCTGCTGTCCACGATGCTCCCCCCCCCCAAGGCTTCTCGGCCAGAAGTGACCCAGGAGGGCTCAGCTCACCCTTCCATTTCCCTGGGACAGTGGAGGGGTCTCTCACCCTTTGGCCTCAGGACCCTTTTAGATTCTTGTAAACAATTGAAGACTTTTAGCTTACACCAGGGGTAGGCAAGTCTTGGCTCTTTCATGAGCCAAGAATTCGTGAGCCAGCATGGGGGAACTATGGCCCCTTCATGACTGGTGGACTTCAACTCCCAGAATTCCTCAGCCAGCGTGGCTCAGCTTGGAAACCTCTCCCTTTCCCCTCAGCATGGCTGGCTCAGGAATTCTGGGAGTTGAAGTCCACCAGTCATAAAAGGGCCAAAGTTGCCTATCCCTGGCTTACACACAGTGCTGTCCATTGTGGTACTGCGCTGTGGGTTATGTACAATACTGGTAATCCTTGACTTATGACCACAACTGAGCCCAAAATTTCTGTTGCTAAGCCAAACAATTGTGAGCTTTGCCCTTTTTTACGGTCTTTCTTCCCACAGTTGTTATGTGAATCACTGCAATTGGTAGTAACCTGGTTGTTAAGTGAATCCAGCTCCCCCATTGATGTTGCTGGTCAGACGATCGCCAAAGGGGATCTCGTGGCCCTGGGAGACACTGCGACGGTTATAAATAAGAACCGGTTGCCCAGCATTTGAGCTTTGATCACGTGACCACTTGGGACGCTGCGACGGTCGCAAATGCGAAAACCAGTCATGTCACTTTTTTCAGCACCGTTGTAACTTTGAACGGTCGCTAAATGAATGGTTGTAAGTTAAGGACTACCTGTATTTGAAATCTTTCAAAAACATTTAACAGTTTAAAAAACTGAAAAATGTTTTAAGTATTTATTTGTTTTTTGGCTCCCTTTGGAAGCCCCTCCCGCAGAGCCCAGCGCATTGGATACTGGAGATCTTATCGTCTCATTTGCCTTTTGGTGTCCTGAAGGAACACATACTGCTTGTGTCCCCCAAAATAACAAAAACGGGGTACCTCTGCCTTTGTTACCTTTAGGTTTTGCCCTCTGAAGTGGAGAGCTGACCTCCTGATTTTTTTCTTTCTCTTCAAGAGAACTAAAGGACCCCCCCCCTTTTTTCTTCCCAAGCGTTGGTGCTCCGGGGCTACGGGATGTGGGGGGCTGCCCGGGGCTGCTATCCCTAGGGTCTCCCTCCTTCCAGGACCCCTCAGGGCCTTTGAGGAATCACCTGTTGGCAACAGAGCCTTCGATGCTGTCCTTTGGGGGTCATTGGTTGCCAAGGCCCCTTGCGACTGTCTTCAAAAAAGTGAAGACATCCAGTGATGCAGGGTCATGTCCCCCCATGTTCCTCCACAGCCCCTTCCTCACCCAGTGCCCTGCCTGGACAGCTGGTCCTCTGGGGCCTCCCTCCCCCACCAAAGGAGAAAGCCATCAGAGAGAAGGCAGCCATTTCCTGCCAGGACCACTGGCAAGTCCTCTCCTAGCCCTATGCAAAGGCCTTGATCCACCACCACCACCACCACCACCCCCTTTGGCAACAGCCTACAACCAGGGGTAGGCAACCTTGGCTCTTTTATGACTCGTGGACTTCAACTCCCAGAATTCCTGAGCCAGCACAGCTGGCTCAGGAATTCTGGGAGTTGGAGTCCACGAGTCATAAAAGAGCCAAGGTAGCCCACCCCTGGCCTACACACAAACACACACACCAGCCTTGCAGCTTTGAAGTGGGCTCATTTCACTCTTGGCCAACAGAGCGGAAGCATCGTGAAGGGGCTGAGAGGCCCTGATTGGCTTTCTTAACAGAATAACAGAGTTGGAAGGGATCCTGGAGGTCTTCTAGTCCAACCCCTGCTCAAGCAAAAAATCCTGTACCATTTCAGACACACAGCTGCCCACAATCTTTTCTTGCCCCCCCCCCCCGCAACTTCGAGAGGCAAGTCTTTTCTTAGGCCTCCACAGCTCAGCAGCTTCAGCAGACAGGAGAGCATAAAGCTGCAGACACCAAGAGCAGAGAAAGCCTCCCGAGGCTCAGATCAAGGAAACTCCAAGGTCCACTTATCATCCCATTTTAAAGGCGAGGAACACTGAGGCGGATGAATCAATGTCTACGCCAGCCCAACCAGGGTAGAGATCAGTTGGGGAGAGAAAGATGGGGAAATTTAATAAATAAAATAAATAAAATAAATTACGGGGCCGAAGGGCACTAGACTTGGAAAAGCAATGAAGTTCCAATTTTGTGCCAGGAATAGCCAAGGCACAGTCACGTGACTTGCCCGAGGTTCCCACAGCCTCAGAGTTTTCTTGGTTTCACCCCCTTCCTTGTGGCGGCGGGGAGCTTCGTTCCTTGCCCCCCCCTCGCAAAGGACTGCTGGAGAAAGCCCCGTTGCCGCTGCCAGACTTCAGTGGCCATGACTGTAGACTGTTACTGTGTCTCTCACAGCCTGTAGCAGTAAGCAGTCTAGAGCCAAGGTCCTGACGAGCTGGCTGGAGGGGGGTGGGGAGGGGGGGTTTCGGGTTCTCTTCGGACACACTTTCCTTTCTCGCCCAGGTGGAGCCAGGGGCACGCTGTTACTCCGTGGGCAAAGCTCTCAGCAGCCAAAGACCCCCATAGTGCCCCCGCCCAGTCTCCGGTGCCGTTGTGCCTTTCCAACACGCTTCCTTCTACTTCTCACGACCACGGCTAATGCCCGCTCCTGGCTCATTCCGCGTCTAGAGTCAAAGCGCTTTGGACCCCGCCGACTGCTCCACAGCTGGATACCCGGCCTCAAAGTTGGGGGGGGGGTTGAGGGGAGGGACTCCGAGGCCGCTGCTCCACCCTTTAAAAACTCCCTATTCATGATCACAACCCGAGTGTCACTTCCGGAGGTCTGTGCGCGCTACTAAAGGCGGCAAGAGAGCGAGCCCCTTCCCTAGCATGTAAGCCCCCTCCCACGCACAGCCCGCCCCGACTGGGTAAGGCCTGGGGTGGGGGGTGTCTCGCCTTTTTCTCCCCCGGTCCTGGCAACCCTGCATTTTGGGGCACTGCCCGCCCTCCCTGGGCGGAGACGGAGGCGAAAGCTTGGCCTCGCGGGACGAGGGAGGGGGCAGAACTGGCTGGCGGCTTGCGCCCCCCCCCCACGTCTCCGGCTTCCGGCAGTCTCTCGTTCTTCGGCTCAAGGTGATTCGAGCGCCTCCGTAGCAGACGCTGCGTTGCCGCCTCCGCCTCTCAGGTAGGCTGGGGGCGGAGAAAGAGGAGCCCCCCCTCGGGGCACTGAAAGAGGCGGGGACGGCCGGTGGACGCCTGGCAACAGGTAGCAGCGGAGGCGGGGCGGATCCGCAGGAGGGAGGAGGGGCGCCAAGAAGGGTGATCTGCCAGCTCCCCCCTCCCCATTGCGCGCTCTCTGGGTTAGGGAGGCGTGACCGTGTCCAAAGGTAGACCCCCTCCTCCGAGTGTTTGTTGCTACCAGACTCTAAAAGCCTTTGGGCCTCGGGGGAAAGCGCCGCCCTCCCCCTCCCTGGCCCTCCTCTGCCCATCGGAGCCCCCCCAAGGTTCCGACCCTGCTCGGAGATCAACCCCACGCGCGGGACGGTTCGGGCAGAGGGGAGTCGGTCCCGCTGCCCCGCGCCTTAGGGGCTGCTCTCCGGGAGGGGCGTCGTGGTCGGACCCACGTGCTCGCCCTGGCAGCCAATGGGGTCCGTGTTGACTCACGCTGCGCCGAGAGGGGCTACGGGCCCCCCTCCGCCCCCTCCCGCCACACTCCGCCTGGGACCGCGAGCCGGAGGGCTCGGGGATGGCGCTCCGTCGGAAGCCAGATGGCGCGGAGCCGGGGCCAAGAGAGCGGGGCCCACGCTGCCAAGGGCCGGGGGGCGCGGATCCAGCCGGCCCGGGGCTTCAGGTGGCCCAGCGCGGCTTCTTACCTGCCCGAACGGCAGTCGACCCCGCCGATCTTCGGGCCGCGCACCTCGCCGTCGTCTCTCCCTCCGGGGGTCCCGCGGGCGGCGCGCCCTTCCTGGGCGCGGAGCGGCGACGTCCTTCGGCCGCGGCTGGGCTGCGAAGCTGCTCTTGGCGCCGTCGAGGTTTTTATAGAGACCGGCTGGTAGTAACGGGGATCTCGCGGCTCATTCACAGAAAAGCATCAGCCTACGCAATGACGCGGGCGCGACGTCAGCGGGAAATTTAGGGAACGGGCAGAGCAGCTATTTATAACCGGCGGAGGGAGGGGGAGCGAGAAGGAGTATTGCGGGGGGCGGCCGGTCGGCCAGCCGGTCGGCTAACGAAGCAAGCAGCCAGGGGGCCCCTGGAAGGGGCTGCAGGACGGGGGTCCCGCCCGGGAGAGACCCGCCCTGCCTTCGTGGCCATTGAGAGGGGCAACACTTTGGAGGCGGGAGGGGGAGCACCGGTCACTCTTCGTACCAGGAAGGGTGGGATTCAGCCAAGGATGGAGAGGAAGTGGTGCCTAGTGGCGCCGACGTAGTTGCCATCTACCCCTCCTCCTTTGCATCCCAGATCCTGGCTGCAGGTGGGGGAGGAGGAATCCGGCCTGGAGACCCTAAAGAGAAGCGGGTCCTGCTAAGGGACGGGGGAGGGGCAGCTTCTCGGCTGGTGCCAAGGTGAGCAGCGGGCCGAACTTCAGATAACTTTATTTTCCTTTCCAAAGTCTAGAGTTATTTCCCAAATATGGCTTGGGGGAGGGGCCATTTTTGGCAAGAGGACCAGGCAGACCGGACCTTCCCATCTCTGGGTCTCTCGAGACCAGCCAATGTCCGCCGCTCCACTCAGCATGCCTTTCTTTGGGTCTTCCCCTCCTTTCCCCAGGTGACACCTGTCAGCCAAGCCCCCTGCAAACCAGGGGAGGTGGACAGTGGCCCGTCGGACATGGCGTTCGGGATGCTTCGGACACTCCTAGAGACGGGGCTGGGTGGATGGCGGGGCAAACGCAGCTTGGGTGCTTCCTCTGCCCAAGTTTAGCGAGTCACAAAAACTTTAGTTTATTTTCCTATTAGGAAAGAGTAAAACAACTTGGGATGTTGCCGCTGTTACTACCAAGCTCCTCCCCCACTCCCTCCAAAGTGAGTCCTGAGGAGCTGGGCTCCCCCCACCCAGTAGTAGGGGGTCGAAGATCCGACCGCAGGGAGGGTGGAAGGGCCTGGCCGGAGGACGTCAGCACTTCCTTCGGTGGACAGCTCCTCCACACAGACAGACAGACAGACAGACAGACAGACACACACACACACACACACACATTGATGTGAGCAACCCAAGTTGATTGGTGTCCCGCTTCCCTCTTTCCCCCCCCCTCTTTACCTGCTGGGCTCTTGCCATCTGTGGAGGTGCCCCCCCTTGCTGACAGCAGCAGCCCCCCCCTGACCCCCACCTTCAGGCTCACCTTTGGGGGAGCATCAGTTATAGGTGCACAGGTTGAGGTCTGTCTTAAGACAGCCAAGAAGGTCCGACTGAAAAAAAAGGAGAGAAAGGGGGGGGGAGTGGGGAAGGAGGAGACGGAGAAAAAAGATGGGAGGAGGATGGAAGGAAGAGGAGAAGGGGGGGGCGGGAGGAGAAGAGGAAGAAGACCAAGAGAGGCAGAGCTGCTAGCCTCCCCTCCCCCTTCTCCCTGGTCTTGCCACCTTCCAAGGAGACAGCTACTCTTTTAGCCATCCCATCGCTCCCCTCCCTGGCCTTCTCGGTCGCCCTCTGCCACGGCTGAGCTTCCCTACCTGATGCAGGTCTGAGTCGCATGAAAGGGGAGCCCGCCCCAAGGCAGACCCCCCCATTAGCTGCTTCCGGCTCCCCCTTCATTCTGAGCCAGCCCTAGCCTTACCTCCAGCCCTTCGGCTGCCACCCTCTCAGCCAGCTCTCCGGGCACCCCCTGCTGGGCGCTCTGCGCTTGGGGACCCCCGTCCTATTCCTCCAGACGGACAGCATCTCCCAGGGCGGCCCCAGTTCCGGCTCCTCTCCTAACTGGGTCCACCTTGGCTGCCCCCACCCCACCTGGCTCTGCCTCCCCAGAGCTGCGCGTCAGATCAGCGACTCTTCCAGTCATTCAATCCCTGGGGCGGGGGGGGGGAAGGGGGGTTGTAGATTGCTCCCGTGTGCGTGGTTTGGCACTTGCTTCAAAAATGTGGGTGTCACCAGCCTGCCAGGTCACTTAGTGACAAATTGCAGTAAATGTACCTATGTGATACAGAGCCTCAAGGGAGCCCACTTTGCACGCACCTCTTGTGAGCACCTTTTGCTCCAGTCTCTGCCGCTTCTCCCGTTGTCTCATGGTTGAGAAGTTGGCCGGGAACTGTTATCCCAAAGAAGTGAAGGGGGGGGGAGAGAGGGAGGGGGCGGGAGAGAAAGACTAGTGAAGGCTCAGATAGACCTGGAAATGATGCAGGGAGCAGCCTCTGCTCGGGAAAACAGCACTGTGGAAAATTCCATCTCAATCAACTTCCTCCTTCCAGCAAGGGACGGTAACCTCGGATGCTCCAGTCTGGGCCGAACCGAGGACCTTCTGGTACTCGGTGATCCACTTGGACGCCGGCTCAGAGGGGATCGGGCAGGGCTGGGGTGAGCAGTGAGCAATTCCCTCCTCCTCCTCAGAATTAAAACTCCTCTATTCCAACCCCTGTGACCTATACATACATACATACATACATACACACGTGTTGCCAAAGTGCTGTGAAAAAGCCTGCTGAGTGTTGGCCTTTCCTGGGTGTTTCGGGGTCTCCCCAACAATCTCCCAGGCCGAAGCAGTTCTTACCGCTGGGCAGGGAACTGAACGCGGGACTGGGCTCTGTGGGGCACGGTCTGAGGGGGCTTCATTTCCTTGGGCATCAGCTAAAGCCTCCCTTGCTCTTCCTCGGGGGGGGGGGTGCTGCTGAAACTTGCCAGTAGGGCCTACCCTCGGGGTGGTGGTGGCCAGGGAAACCATTGCTACAAACCGGCCGGACACCAAGCCCCGCCACTCCTCCTGCACCCAGGCCTGTGCCCAAGAGGCCCCTGGCGGCGGCGGGCACAGCGGCGTCTCGCCTCTCCACCTGGCAGTCGCTGTCCACCGCCTCAGCCTCTGGGCTGGGGGCTTCAGAGCTGGGCAGGGGGCTTCAGACTCCTCCGCACTTCAGGGCTGCAACTCGGAGCAGTGCCTGACGCGGTTCTGCCCCAAGATCCCACGTGGACTTCTCCGTATCCCTTGGTGGGCAGGGTCGGCCCCCTCCTGGCTGTTCCTGCCTTCCCCGCCCCCCCCTTAAACAGGTGCTGCTGTGTGGCGTTGACCGGACTGGGTTTATTTACCTGCATTTATGTTAACCGACAGACGCGTATCCCACCTTAGCTAAAACCTGGCATTTTATAACAATCCAGACCAACAAATCTGTTACATGTATTTATTTGTCCATGTTGTTTTGTTGTGACTTGGCCGGAAGCCGTTTCGCAGGAGACACGGAACACAGAAAAACACGCGAGTCAAGTCAAAGGGGATTGAAGCCCACACAACGGGCCTCGTTGCAGGAAATTTCTCTCTCCCACCCCACCACACCCCAACGTTGGAGACCTTGTACAATCACGTGACCCGGGTTCACACATCCGGCCGAGTCTCGGTTTCTTTAGGTCGGTTCAGAATTGGCCGGTTTACACGGCAACGTTAAGCCAAAACGGAACCGACCGTTTTGCGCGTCCGCTATTGGCCGAAGCGACCCCCCCCCACCCCCTTTCGCTTCTGGGGCTGCCAATCAGCTGCTTTCGGCAACCGCTGCACAATTCACCCTCTTCCCAAATTTCCCAAGGGCCGAGCGCGGGGGCAGGGGGCCTGTCCCCCCCCCAACTCAGGCCCCGCTGCAGCCTCCCGAGCGTTTCCTAGGCCGAGCCCAGGTCTGGGGGGGGGGGTCGCCTCCAGTCGGGACAATAGTCGAGTGTCTCCCCCCCCCGCGCCTGCGAGCGAGCTCTGGGCAGGGCCCTCTCCCCGCCAGGGAGCCCGAGCGCCCCGCATTGCAGCGCGGAGGGGTCGCTTCCTGCGGGGATGTGAAGTGGTGTGGGCGGCTGGAGGGTCTATTATTCCGCAGAGAAAAGCGAGCGAGAGCGGGGAGCGCTCCGCGCAGGCGGCGCTCGGCAACCTGCGGAGGGAGAGGGGAGGCCGAGCGCCTCTCGTTCAGTTGGGGGGGGGGGTCGGGCGGGGTGCGGAGCTCGCTTAAGCGGCTGGAGAGCCTGTCCGGGCGGCGGGAGGGCAGCTGAAGCCCCGCCAGTCCCTCTAGGCTCGCCTCCGCTCCCCGCCCTGAGCCGCGGATCGGACTAGATGGCCCCTGGGAGTCCCAGCGGCTGCCGTCCCGCGCCCCTGGCCGTCCCGCTACGGATCGGGGCGGGACGGCGGCAGCGCACCTTTGGGGCGGGAGGGGCTGATCGCAGGAGCTTCGCTCGGGCCTGTGAACCGCGAGCCCTCCCCCCACCCTCGCCGCTCGTTTTGCGGTATGCCGGAGGAAGGCGGCAAAAGGAGGGGAACGGGGCTGAGGCGTCGGCTCGCCCCGCTCCCCGCCTGCCTGGTTCCCCACAACAACCACAACGCTTCATCGCTAATTATGTTCAGTAGGAGAAAGCCTGAACCGCGTTCGGCAGTTACGCAAACGCACCGGAACCGACAGCCGAGCCCTCCCCTCTCCGCCCCCCCCCCGCGCAGTTTCTGCCTCCGGCGGGGTGAAACCAATCCTCCATCCAGCGCAAGCAGAAACAAGGTTGCGGGGGGGGGGCTGTCCGGGCTTCCTGCAGGACTCCTAAGGTCGGACTGAGCCGCGGGTCGGACTAGATGGCCTCGGAGGCACCTGCGACCTTTGGCGAGCCAGTCCTACCTGTCAAGTTTCTGCAGGCGTCCAGGCTGAGGAGGACTCCTGAATTAGCCTTCCGGGGCTCTCCTCCCAAGCCCCGCGGCCGCCCGGCCTGCGCCCCCCTCCCCGCTGCGCCCCCCTCTCCCCCGTGAGCCCAGCTGGCCCCACCGCGGGCGGAGGGCGAAGGAGGGGAAGGGCAGGAAGGCCCAGAGACCGGCAGGAGGTGCGGGGGGGCTTTTCTTCCCGCTGCCCGCGCTCCTGCGCCTCCCTCCTCGTCCCCCCCCCCCGCTTCTGCCGCAATGAATGGTGAGCCGGCGCTGCGGTGCCCAAAAGGCGCCGGTCCCGCGACCCGGAGGAGCGGCGGGACCCCCGCCTTGGCCGGATTCTGCTCACGGGGGGGGGTCCGGGCCGTCAGAGGCCGTCCCCAAGGAGAGGCCCGTCTCCTCTTTCTAGGGGCGTTTGTATGCCCGGGCCTGTTTCCCCCTAATTATGCCCCCCCCATAGCGCTTCTGGGATGGCATTTCAGCTTCCTGGGCTCGGACTCCCGGAAGACTGCGCGGGGCCTGGGTGGGACGGACCCCCCGGCGAGGCAGGAGACCCGCAGGGCCCCGGGGCCAGCTCGCCTTCTCAGCTCGGGCGGCAGCGCCCTTGAGAAGCGGAGAAGAGGTTCGCGTTTCTCTCGGGGGGGGGGGAGGGAGGCGGGAAAATGACTTTCCCACGAAACTCCTGGAGCCGCGCAGGATGGGAGGCCGGGAGCAAGTCCCGTCCGCGCCCGCTTCGAGAGGGGCCTGGGCTTGGCCGCGTCCCCCCGACCAGCTTGTTTGCGTTGGAGGCCGCCCCCCTCCCCCTGACCTCACTCGCTGCCCTGGAAAAGCATCCGCACTGTCGCCATGGCAACCGCGGATGGAGGCGGCTGCGCCAGGAGTCTGCCGAGCGTCGCTGCCGGCCCCTCCCCCGGGCGGCCGATGCCAGCCCCCCCCCTCCCCGCTCCTGGCTCCGAGCCCCCCAGATTCCGCCTTTCCCTGCGGCGGAACTGCCGGAGGGGGGGGGGCGGGGAAGAAGGGCCTACAGGGAAAGAGGCGGCGAGGGGGTGAGCTCGTCTTAGCTGCCCCCCCTTCCTTGCCCACTCTCGCCCCCGGATGTTCCCTTCGTCCGGCATTATGTGAAAGCGGCTTCGATTTTACGCCCAGTCACGGCGGGGGACACGGGTTCCGGAGCATGAGCAGAATGCATTTCTTGCAAAAAGAGTCAGAGGTCCGCTGGCGCAGCCTCGTCGGCACCTCCAGTCTGTGCCGCGTTGGGGCAGACAGAGGCGTTGCCGGGGTGTCCCGCTGGGTAAGGGGCAGCCCCACAGCAGGGCAGGAGACTGGATCTCCCCTCCCTCCTCTGGGACTTTCCATGGGTTACTACCTCTTGCCATCTGGGGGCTTTTCTGCCCCCTCCCCCTCTCCCCCCCAACCACCAAGGGCCCCAGTTCAGGCGCTCTGTCTCCCCAGTTGGTCCCTTCCAGAGGTTTTGCAGCTGCAACTCCAGGAAAGAGGGAGGGGGCCCTCCCAAGTCAGGTCCAGGTGCCCCCCCCCGCCCCCTCTTGGCTGCCCGCCCAGACCTTTCCTCCTGGGAACAGCTGGGTCAAAGGGGAGAAATTGGGGAGAGGCGGGCCCCCTTCGCTGGCACTGCAGCCCTTGACCTGGGCTGGGGTCTTCTTCTCCTGGGAGGGGGGCTGGCTTCTCTCCCGGCTGTTCCCCTCTCAGCCAGCCTCCCTCCAAGCCAAGGTGCATTCTGCACCCTTGTTGCCCCCCCAAAAAAAAACTCAGGAGGAAGGGCAAGAGGGGGGCTTCTTCTCTGGCTGCTGAGCTGAGTTTTATTCCCACTAGGACCCCCGGATCCTGCCCCAAAAGAGAAAGCCTGGCGAAGACGAAGGCTTCAACCCAGATGGGCCGTTTCCCTTTGCTTCAGCTGGTGCAGTGTGGAAGAAGGACGGGACCTCTGGACACAAATACATACAACATGCGTGTGTGCACGCACACACACGGGTGACCCAGAGGGTCCCTCTTCTTGGGCTGGACAGAAAGCCCAGGCTAACTCCAGCCGACAGGCAGGTAAAGGGGGCGGGTCTTCGTTAGGGCCCTCCCCTTTCTGAGCCCAAGGAGAACGGTGGAGCTGCTTTGATTATTCTAAATCAGTGGTTCTCAACCTTGACCATTTTAAGGCATGTGGACTTCAACTCCCAGAATTCCACAGCCAGCAATGCTGGCTGTGGAATTCTGGGAGTTGAAGTCCACATGCCTTAAAATGGTCAAGGTTGAGAAACACTGATCTAAATCAACTTGAACACTTATGTACTCCAACTCCCAGAATTCCTCAGCCGGCATGAAGCATGGCTTGCTGAGGAATTCTGGGAGTTGAAGTCCACATCTTCAAGTTCCCAAGTTTGGAAAGCCCTGGTCTAAAGGTCCCCCAGCTCGAATGGAGGGGCTGGGGGCTACTCTTCCCACAGCCCTCTTCCTGCAGCACCTAGCAACATAATAAAGGGAAGCAGAATAGTCTGCCCCCCCCCCAAAAGTGCAAAGTGCTGAATCCACAAAGCAGGCTGTGCTGAATCCTGCAGCAATTACGCTGAGTGAGGAACTGAGGTTGGGGGCTCAACAAGCAGAATCAGGGTTTAATCTTGGACAATGGATCCTAGTAGTACCACCTTACTCTGCTAGAAGACCCCCCTCTCCCGCAACTGTCCCTTCAGAATCAGCTCCTGTTTTTCTTTTCCATTTCTACATTTTGGTCAGAGGCCCTCCTGCTGCTGTTTACTGTGACTGCATCAGAGGCGAGTGCGAAAGTCGCTCTGCTGTGAGCCAAGGGTACAGAATCTCTAAATAAATATTTTAAATGGGCCTCATCTTTTTTAAGACAATGGCAGAACTGGGTGTGGCTACTCTAGTGAAGGGAATGACGAGGGGGGGGGAAAACATGGTTGTCTTCCAATATCTCAGGGGTTGCCACAAAGAAGGGGGGGGGGTGTCAAGCTCTTCTCCAAAGCCCCTGAAGGCAGGACAAGAAGCAACTGGATGGAAACTCATCAAGGAGAAAAGCAACCTGGAACTAAGGAGGAATTTCCTGATAGTCAAAAACAATTAACCCGTGGAACAACCTGCCTCCAGAAGCGGTGAATGCTCCATCGCTGGAGGTTTTCAAGAAGAGACTGTACACCCATTTGTCTGGAATGGGATAGGGTCTCCAGCCTGAGCAGGGGGTTGGACTAGAAGACCTCTGAGGTCTCTTCCAGCTCTATTCTGATTGATTGATTGAGGAAACATTGAAATGTCATTTTCTTACAGAAAGTCAGGGAGAAATGTTAAATTGTTATGCTGCCCATCCCACTGATGAGAAAAATGCAGGAGGGTCCATAGGTTTTAGGGCAAAAAAAAAATCAAGATAAATAGCAGGCAGTGTTTTGATTGCACTAGGGGTCTTCCAACCTGGCCCTTGGATGACTTGTGGACTTCAACTCCCAGAATTCCTCAGCCAGGCACGTGTGCCTGGCTGAGGAATTCTGGGAGTTGAAGTCCACAAGTCATCCAAGGGCCAGGTTGGAAGACCCCTGGATTAAACTATGGCATCCATGACCTTGCAGACAGTCTGGAAATACGCTATTCATTCTTTTGTTAATTTTATTATTATTTATTTAGCATACACGATAAACAAAGATATTAGACATTTTAAAGATTTTTAATTGTTTTAATGGTTTTTACTTTTATTTATTTATGAGAGCTATGAGGACGCAGTGCTCAGAGTTCAGTATTGCAGGCTGACTCTGCCCACAGTTCGATCCTGACCGGCTCAAGGTTGACTCAGCCTTCCGTCCTTCCCAGGCTGGTAAAATGGGATTTGGGGGGGGAGGCACAACAGACTGACTCCAATAAGCCACTTAGAGAGGGCTGTAAAGCACTGTGAAGTGGTATATAAATCTAAATACTATTGCTTGGGAAGGAAGGAAGGAAGGAAGGAAGGAAGGAAGGAAGGAAGGAAGGAAGGAAGGAAGGAAGGAAGGAAGGACAGTAGGAAGGAAGGAAGGAAGGAAGGAAGGAAGGACGGTAGGAAGGAAGAAAGGAAGGAAGGAAGGAAGGAAGGAAGGAAGGAAGGAAGGGAAAGGAAGGAAGGAAGGAAGGAGGAAGGAAGGAAGAAGGACGGTAGGAGGAAGGGAAGAGGGAAAGGAAGGAAGGAAGGAAGGAGGAAGGACAGGAGGATTAGAAGGAAGAAGGAAGGAAGGACGGAAGGAAGGAAGAAGGAAGGAAGGAAGGAAGGAACAGTAGGAAGGAAGGAAGAAGAAGGACGGAAGGACGGTAGGACGGTAGGAAGGAAGAAAGGAAGGAAGGACAGTAGGAAGGAAGGAAGGAAGGAAGGAAGGAAGGAAGGACGGTAGGAAGGAAGAAAGGAAGGAAGGACAGTAGGACGGTAGGAAGGAAGAAAGGAAGGAAGGACAGTAGGAAGGAAGGAAGGAAGGAAGGACGGTAGGAAGGAAGAAAGGAAGGAAGGACAGTAGGAAGGAAGGAAGGAAGGGAAGGAAAGAAAGAAAAAGAAAAGGAGAAGGAAGGAAACTTTAGTGACGCAATGGTTAGAATACAGTATTGCAGGCTAAATCTGCCCACTGCTGGCAGTTCAATCCTGACCCACTCAAGATTGACTCAGCTTTCTCTCCTTCCCAGGTTGGTAAACTGAGGACCCAGATTGTTGGGGGCAAATATGCTGACCTTATAAACCGCTTACAGGGGGCTGTAAAGCACTGGGAAGCGGTACATAAGTCTAAGTGCTGTTGCTATTGATTTAAAATGTTCTTAATATTTTAATATGTGATTTTAACTATGAGCTGCCCAGAGTTGTTTGCTGAGATGGGTGGCTACAGAAATCAAATAAATAAATAGTAAAAACCAGGCTGGCTGCCCCCTGTGGTTGAATGCCAACCTTGAGGAGACTCTGGGTAGGAACGTTTCAACTTTAAGAGTTAAGATAAATATCAGTTAAGGTAAATCAACTGCATTGAAAAGATAGAGTAGCAGGTTTCCTTCCTTCTCTAGGTAAAGGTGGGTGATATCAACCCCCACCCCCAAAAAATAGTTCTGGCTACCCTTCTGCATTAAATGGTGATGGGGGGAGCCATCCAGGGCTCGGGGGGATGCTCAGGGCAGGTTTGTTCTGCTTTTGTGGGGATGGGGGTGGGTGGGGTCTCTAGGGGGAAGGAGCTCCTTAATAGTGAACCCCAGACACCCCCACCACCTCTTCCCTCCCCCAACAACCAGCAGGGCAAGAGGGAGCGACCCCTCGTAGGAGGCAGCTGGACCCTAACAGCTGGAGATCCTCTCTGAGGCACCCAGAAGGAAGCAACTCCCGTTTGTGCTTGAGTTTGATCTGATGGCTGCAGGGTCACCAAGAGGAATTTGAGTCCACCATGCAAAGGTTGACCAGCAGATCCCCATCAGGTGAGGCTCCCAGCCCTGCCCAACGGGGGGGGGGCTCGTGTCAACACAGCCCCGGGCCTTGCCCAGAAATATCAGCTTTAATAAACGTGTGACAGTCCTGGAACACCTGCGCACATGGGGGAGGTTTAATGCGAAGGGCTCCTCTTAAGCCAGACGAGCCAAATCTCTAGATAGAAAAATAAATTTATTTAGGAAAGAGTCATAGCAAGAACATGTCCATAAAGATTCTCAGCCATTTGTCTGGAGGTTAATAGAATGGAATAGGATAGGATAGGATAGGATAGGATAGGATAGGATAGGACAGGATAATAATAGAATAGAATAGAATAGAATAGAATAGAATAGAATGGAATGGAATGGAATGGAATGGAATGGAATGGAACGGAACGGAACGGAATGGAACGGAATGGAACGGAACAGAATAGAATAGAAGTGGAAGGGACCTTGGAGGTCTTCTAGTCCAGCCCCCCTGCTCGAGCAGGAGGATCTATACCATCTCAAACAAGTGACTGTCTAGTCTCTTCTTAAAAATCTCCACTGATGGAATGCCCACAATTTCTGGTGGCAAGCTGTTCCACTGGTTAATTGTCCTCCCTGTCAGGAAGTTTCTCCTTAATTCCAGGCTGCTTCTCTCCTTGGTCATTTTCCAACCATTGTTTCTTGCCCTGCCCTCTGGTGCTTTGGAGAATAACGTGACCTCCTCTTCTTTGTGGCAGCCCCTCAAATACTGGTTGAGTCATGGCAACAGGACATTGTTTCTTTTTGGGTCCAATCAACCAGAAGAGGAGTCTAGCTGTCATGACTCAATTTCCAGACTGTAACAGCAAGAACCAGACTTGGCCGCAATCAGTGCAACGCAGTCGATGGCCGAACCGTATCCGTCGGACTTGGTGGGGAGCCCTGTAATCCTCCAGGAGTTTGTGCCAACCACTCAGGCAGAAGGAGGGGAAGCCCAGCACTTTTATCATTAAGTCCAGTTGGAAATAAACCGGAGAGGCCAGGGGGATCTGTGGCTGGAGACCGGAAGGCCGAGGGGCAGGCCGGGAAGCGTGAAGGGAAAGGAAGGAGACGAACGGCTTCCAGGTCAGCCAAGGAGCGTGATGAGGCCCCACCCTCTTATTCAGCTTATCTGCCAAATGTAGCCCTCAAGCCCACTTTTGAGCCAAAATGCATGTTGCTAAGTGAGACATTTGTTGAATTTTGCCCCATTTTACGACCTTTCCTGCCACCGTTGTCAGGTGAGTCACTGCAGTTGTTGAGTGAGCAACACAGTTGTCAAGCGAAGCTGGCTGCCCCTTTGACTTGGCTAGTCAGAAGGTCACAAAAGGGGACCCCGGGGAAATTGAGGCACCAAGCGTCCGAATTTTCATCAGGTGACCCTGGGGGTGCCACAATGGTCGTTAAGTGTGAAAAACAGTCATAAGTCACTTTTTTCAGTGCCATTGTACGTTTGAATGGTCACTAAATGAACCGTTGTAAGTCAAGGACACCCTGTGCTAAGGAAAGCTGGTTGGAAGAAGATGAGCGTGGTTTTAGAATTAGGGGCAGCAACACCCACGACCAGCCTTCTGCTGGCAGCTGACACTGCCAAGGATCTGTCCAGGGGTCTGCGATATCGAGAACTTGTGGACTTTAGCTTCCAGAATTCTGGCTGAGGAATTCTAAGACCTGAACTCCACAAATCTTAAAGTTGTCAAGGTTTCAGACCCCTCCTCTAGCATCCCCAGAGCAGTTTGCCACCTTCATTCTCTATTTTGTGGTCCCCCCAGTTCTTGATTGCAGGCAAATGGTGTTTCTTGCAGATCTTCCAGTGCACCATTGTTGCTACTTTGTCCTGCTGCTGCATATAGTCAGTCTGGGTGATCTTCTGCTGCATCTCACCAGGCGGTTCACTGCTTAGATAGATAGATAGATAGATAGATAGATAGATAGATAGATAGATAGATAGATAGATAGATAGATAGATAGATAGATAGACAGACAGACAGACAGACAGACACAGACAGACAGATAGATGATAGATAGATGATAGACAGACAAACAGACAGAGATAGATAGATAACAGATAGATAGATAGATAGATAGATAGATAGATAGATAGATAGATAGATAGATGATAGATAGATGATAGATAGACAGACAGGCAGGCAGGCAGGCAGGCAGACAGAGGGCAGACAGACAGACAGATAGATAGATGATAGATAGATGACAGACAGATAAATGGACAGAGAGGTAGATAGATAATAGATAGACAGATGATAGATAGATGATAGATAGATGATAGATAGATAGATAGATAGATAGATAGATAGATAGATAGATAGATAGATAGATAGATAGATGTAGGTAGGTAGGTAGGTAGATAGGTAAGTAGATAGATAGACAGACGGACGGACGGACGGACAGACAGACAGATAACCTTTATTGTCATTTTTTACTTTGGGCACAATGGCACACATTAAAAATGAAATTGAATTGCTTGCTCTCAAAGTGTACACATACATAACACACATTTAAACACACTATATACAACACATGTATAGATCTACACCCTTACATATGAGTAACCAATAAATATTAATCACTGTCCATCCTCAGCTTCCTCAGTTTCTTTGCAGAAGCGGCACTTCCTGTCTGTGGCTGCCTTCTCGATTCTGTCTCTCTACGGATTCGAACTTGGGGGCTGGCCTGGCCTTGAGCAGCCCAAATTAGTCCCTGGGACTCTTCTTTCAACTTTCCTGCTCTTAGCCATTGCCAGGTCTTCATGTTATCGGTGTGGCCTGCTAGGTTTTTGTTTTTTTTAATTTACTAGCCATGTAATACTTTGCCTTGTCTCTTTTCCGTTCTTCCATTGGCCTTTCTTATAGGCCAGTTGCTCCAGTAAGACTTCGTGCTGGGCTATCTCCAGCGCAGCTTCTTCAGTGTCCTTCCGAAAGCATAAATGACACGTTCAGTTCTACTTAGGATGTCAGCAGTATTGGAATATGAATTGGGGCTCTTTGTTTGGGGCAAGGAGGAGCCGGAGTTGAAGGTTAGTACAGGGATAGGCAACCTTGGCTCTTTTACGACTAGTGGAATTCAACTCCCAGAATTCCTGAGCCAGCTGTACTGGCTCAGGAATTCTGGGAGTTGAAGTCCACGAGTCGTAAAAGAGCCAAGGTTGCCTACTCCCAGGTTAGTACATCTGGGGTGGGGATAAGGGCAAATGCTATGACAGTTGAAGTAATGGTCAAGCAGAGATGAGGTGGACGACAAGGGACTGGCTGGCCTTGGTGGTTAGCCCTGACTTCCCTCTCCAGCCCCTGAGCTCCCCCCCTCAGTGCCCAGACATCA